>NW_012150374.1:588172-674099 GCF_000956105.1 Propithecus coquereli | reverse complement strand
GGGATGGCTCCTGTGATTTTAGCCACCCCCTGAAGGAAGATGATACCCCAAAGACTACTATGTTCTCAAGCCCCATTCCCAAATTTCCTCCTCCTGCTACACTTCTCCATCGGACACCCCAGAGAACGCTCGGCGCCTCACGTCTAAATTTGACCCTCCCCCAATCTGCCCTCCATTCCCTGATCGCCGAGCTGTGAAACGTGGGCACCCTGACCCTCCCTCCCCTCTCCCATGCCTCAAGCATCCATTCCGCCAATAAGCCCTTTGGATTTTATCACTGCCACGGTTTTGCCAGTCTACTCCGAGTCTCCTGATAGTTCTTTCTGTCTCCGGGGCACCGTCCACCCTTCCTGCTCAACACGTCCAGATCCATCCTGTTGCGGCCAGGCTGAGTCTGTTATCCTCCGTGCTCAAAGACTTTCAATGGCTCCTCCTGGAGACAGACTCAGGAATGGATTTTTCAGCTGGGCACCCCAGGTCTCACGGCATGTGAGATGATGGTGGTTTAATGTTTCAACTGCAACAGGCTTGAAATCCCAAGATCTGAAATGAAATCTTGGGTGTGTCACTTACTACCGGTGTGACCCCAGGCAAGCTGCTTCACCTCTACGAGTCTCTGTTTCCTTATTTCCAAAAGGGCATTATCTCCAGTCAAGTGTCTTGGGGATGGAATGAGATAACACAGGTGAAGTACAGGTCCTGGTTCACATGAGGCTGTGAACTGCGCTGTGGCTGCTGTCCTTGCTATCCCGCAGTAAGGTGCTCAGCAAAAAGTGCCTACCGCTAAGGTGCTCAACCAGTCAGTGCTTTCCCGCGGCGTTCCCTGTGTGAGTTCCTCTGGTATTACTTGTATTTTAAAGTTATTTTTCCAGGAACTTTTCATTTATGATAAATGACAGGATTTCCAAATGCACATGTTAATGTATTTACTCCATATCCTAGGTTGGCAGACTTTTCCGTAAAGGGCCAGATGGTAAATATTCCAGCCGAGGCAGACCACACGGCCTGCGACACACCATTCAACTCTGCCGTTAGCAGCCAGACAGTATACAAATGAACGCGTACAGCCGTGTCCCAGTAAAACTTCATTAATCAACACTAAAATTTGAATTTCATATAATTTTCATGTGTCATGAAATATTATTATTCTTTTGATTTTTTTCAAACTATTGAAAGATGTAAAACTCTTTGTAGCTGGTAGGCCATACAAAAACATGGTGTTGGCCGGGCATGGTGGCTCACGCCTGTAATCCTAGCACTCTGGGAGGCCGAGGTGGGAGGATCGCTCAAGGTCAGGAGTTCAAGACCAGCCTGAGCAAGAGTGAGACCCCTGTCTCTACTAAAAATAGAGATAAATTAGCTGGACAACTAAAAATATATAGAAAAAATTAGCCGGGCATGGTGGCGCATGCCTGTAGTCCCAGCTACTTGGGAGGCTGAGGCAGGAGGATCGCTTGAGCCCAGGAGTTGGAGGTTGCTGTGAGCGAGGCTGACACCATGGCACTCTAGCCTGGGCAACAGAGCCAGACTCTATCTCAAAAAAAAAAAAAAAGAAAAGAAAACACATGGTGGCTGAATTTCGCCTGTGGGACCATTTGCTGATCCCTACTATAGAGTGTTCTTTCAATTTAAATATAGAACAGTGAATTGATCTGAGAAGAATATGAAGTAGAGAAGCGTACAGGTGATTTATGGGTCTCTGTAATATTCTTCTGCGCCTGTGTGTGTGTGTGTGTGTGTGGTATCTGCTGTGTATAAAACTCTACAGTCCGGTCCAGCCCAGCTGCCCAGCTGTCTCCTGGGGCCCAACTGGCTCCGTTTCCCCCACACAGTTGCACATCCCCTCGTTCCTTGCTGTACAATACTCCCTCCCACCGCACTCATCAAAGGCACATCCTTCGAGGGCCGCATTAACTGCCACCTCTGTTAAAAACTCTCCAGCGATTCTGCCCTGCCGCTCACAGATGCTATTTTCCCTTCCCTGTCCCTTCTCCTCGTGCCCTGTCCTCTCAGTTGGTGCCTTGTTGGCGCCTCCATTAATGCACTTGTACTATAGCTATTTGGCCATTTGTCTTACTTAAAACTAAGCTTCTTGAGGTCTGAGGCCTCATGCCACTCAGGATCCCACAGTGCCTGGCACGTCACAAGCACTCAGAAAGCAGCTCTCACATTTTATTTCCTGGAATCGAAAATGGGATTTTTGTTATTCTGGCCACCGTGTAACTGGCATAATGGAGTGGGATGAGATCAGCTAGTTGAAATTGCGGGAAATGGAGCAGATCTGGATGCAGGTGGGGCCCAGCTGGGGGAGAATCCGGTTTGGTTTTCCAGGTGGCGTGGCGGGTCTATCTTGGCTATACTTTCTGCAGGAAGCAGGTCTGATTAGAGAGAAAAGTAGGGCTTCCTAGAGCTTCCCACGCACAGGAGAGGCTAAGCAAAGAACACGGTGAAATTCGACTGCTGGTTCCCTCTGGGCCTCAGGAGCAGGGTTCTGAGAAAGGCCTCACGATACCCATCGCGCCCCAGTTCCACAGAGCGAAGCCGGCTCTCACGCAGCTGGCAACAGGCCTTGAACACTAACCCATCTCGCAGGTTTGGTACAGACTAGCTTTGTCATTTTCTCTGAGGGAATCACTGCCATTTCTCTCCCAGGCTCAAAACAGCTCCCCCTGCCCCATCTAAGCCCTGATGAGATGGCAATTTAAACGGCTCCGCTTACCAGGTTTCATTAGGTAAGGAGGACTGATTAAGCAACGGTGGCCCAGATAACCTTAGTGCTACAGACGCTGTTTTCCAAAGCCAGCGGAAGTCTTGCCAAATTAAAGGATGTCAGGATGAGATACTTTGAATATCAGTTTCCTTCTCTGGCAGTAGAGAGGATTAATTAAATGCTTGTGAAGTGCTTTGAAAATTTAAGCTGTTAAGAATTATTGTTCTGTGTAACAGGGAAAAAATAGAATTCTTGGCTCATTAAAGCTGTGATGTTGTAAGCCTGAGCACTATTTTCAGAATATCTTTGAGAGCTACATTTTTATAAAGAGAAAGAAAGAAAGAGAAAAATGTGTCTGTGAATACATACATACAGTACACATGCTGGAAAGTTTGTTGAAACACCGTGTTTCTCTTTAGTAAGAAATGAACCCGGGGCCGGGCACGGTGGCTCATGCCTGTAATCCTAGCACTCTGGGAGGCTGAGGCGCGTGGATTGCTCAAGGTCAGGAGTTCAAGACCAGCCTAAGCAAGAGCAAGACCCCGTCTCCACTGAAAAATAGAAAGAAATGATCTGGACAACTAAACACATATAGAAAAAATTAGCCGGGCATGGTGGCACATGCCTGTAGTCCCAGCTACTTGAGAGGCTGAGGCAGAAGGATCGCTTGAGCCCAGGAGTTTGAGGTTGCTGTGAGCTAGGCTGACGGCACGACACTCACTCTAGCCCAGGCAACAAAGCGAGACTCTGTCTCAACACAAAAAAAAGAAATGAACTGGGAAGCTATATCTTATTGACTATCAAAGAGACAGTTATTAAGAATCAATTGCTTAACTGTGTAGGGACAGTTTCACTAAAATACTAGCAGACAGGCATTTGCTTTCTTTCCATAAGATCAAGGGTCTAAAAGACAGTGGGATTGTGTACATGTAAACATGGAGTTCAATGAGCTTTGATGGCCTCTTCTGTCTTAATAAAACCAAAAAATGCAGACAGACACTTCCGCCTCCACTTTGTTGACGGATTTGCCCGGGGACATTTTTGCTTTATTTTCAAATGTTCTGTGACATTTCAAAGTGTGCCATCCACAGTGGACCCTCACCTCTCTCGACTCACGTTGACTGAGGACTTACACTTTCTTTCGTGTCTGTCTGTACTAGTTTCCTATTACTGCTGTAACAAATTTCTGCAGATTTAGTGGCTTCAAACAACGTAATCTATTATATTACAGTTATGGAGCTCCGAAGTCTAAACCGAGTCTTGTGGGGCTAAAGTTCAAGGTGTCGGCAGGGCTGGCTCCCGGATATTCCAGGGAGGAATCCACTTCCTTGCCTTTTCCCCTTTCTAGAGGTGGCTGTATTCCTGGGCTCGTGGCCCCTTCCTGATCTTGCTCAACTCTGTTTTAGTTGTCACACCTCCTTTGATCTCTCTGACCCTCCTGCCTCCCTCTTTCCCTTATAATGACCCTTGGGATTACATCGGGACCACCAGACAGTTGAAGATAGTACGTTCATCTCAAGATCTTTAACTCAATCACACCTACAGAATCCATTTGCCATGTCCGGTAACTTATTCTCAGGCCCTGGGGATTAGGTTGTGGACATTTTGGGAGGGGGGCGTTATTATATGTTTTCCAGCCCCCTTTCCTTTTTGCTGTCTACTCAAGCTGTCCAGTGCAGTTAATGTCTGCCCCACCCCCAACTGGGCCCTATGCTGAATGTTTTATGTGTATTAACTCATTTAATCTTCACAACCGGCCTACGAATCTGTTACTACAGATAAGGAAACTGAGGCAGGGAGTGTTAAATGACTTGCCTAGGGTCGCTAATTTTGTAGTCAAGCCTAGATCTTACAGCTTCTGAGCCTGCATTCTTTTTTTTTTGAGACAGAGTCTCACTGTGTTGCCCGGGCTAGAGTGAGTGCCGTGGCGTCAGCCTAGCTCACAGCAACCTCAAACTCCTGAGCTCAAGCGATCCTCCTGCCTCAGCCTCCCAAGTAGCTGGGACTACGGGCATGTGCCACCATGCCCAGCTAATTTTTTTCTATATATTTTTAGTTGTCCAATTAATTTCTTTCTAAAGACGGGGTCTCGCGGTCTTGCTCTTGCTCAGGCTGGTTTCAAACTCCTGAGCTCAAACAATCCGCCCGCCTCGGCCTCCCAGAGAGCTAGGATTACAGGAGTGAGCCACCGCGCCCGGCCTGAGCCTGCATTCTTATTCAAAGAACAGGCAGACTTTGCCTCTGCCCTTGAAGACTTTTTATTGTCCTTATTTTTAATTATAAAAGTAGCACAATGTATGTGGTTAAAAATAATTCAAATAAAATCATTCTCCTTTTCCTCCACTCCGTCCCACCTGGATCCTCCTCCCTAGCACCCTTTGCCAGAAACAACCCTTTTAACCATTGCAGATTTAGTGCTTCCAGTGGTCACCGCTGTACTCTGTATAATACTTATACTTTAATTTTTAACTTAACATAGTGAGTTGTAGGTAGTTATTCATGGTTCTAAAATTATTAAAAGGAAAATCCCAAATTTAAAAATTCTCATAAAGGACTCGAGGGCACTAGAGAATTCATGTGCAAACGCTCATAGATCAATGTTCCTTCACTGAAAGACACAGGCACTGAGCAAAGAGCAAACACTTCAGAGCTAGGCCTGGGTGTTAACTTTCACTCTGCTGTTTCTTAGTGTGTGCCCTTGGAGAAGTTACTTATCCTCCCTATCAGTTGTTGTAAGATGGGGATACCAATGCTCACGTCATCTATTTGTTAATATTAAATTAAGTACCCTGTAAACTTGAGCATGTGTTAGTTCAATAAATGCTAGTTTCCCCAAGACCCTTTGGAAAAAAGGACACATATATCCTAATGATGAATGAAAACATGTAAAAGAGTTCAGCCCCATGGATAAAAAAAAAAATTTTAAAAAAAACATGCGGAAAAGAAGTTATAAACAGATTCTAGAAATGGTCATAGTTTTTAAGGGCATGGTCCTGGTGTAATAGTTTTTCATTTGCTCAAAAAAATTCTGAAGACTCTGTATGTGTCAGGCACTGTACTAGGCCTAGGTAGAAAATATACCAGTGAATGTGACATGCCCCTGCCTTCAAGGGGCTTTGCCTACTTGTTGGCATGTAGCAGAAGTTCAACAAATACTTAATTTAAAAAAAGGCTTAATTTGACAGCTATAAATGAAAGATTTGGATCCGTGGAAATGAGTATTTATGTGTTGGGGTGGGGCAGATATTAACCGCACTGGACAGATATTAACTGCATTCCAATTGACTCAAGACTGACATTAGGAAAGTAATCGTTATCAATATCATCTACCTCCACAGACCACCAGGTACATAAAAATCTAAATGATTTCCTAACTTTTTGCAAAATGTGGTTCCCAGAACATAATCTTTTTTCTTGAAGAAACATGATTATGTTGAAGGAAAACTACAGTTATGTGCTAATGCATTTCCTGACCATTTGTGCTTTCAGGAACTTCCTGCAGCTAATTCCAGTTTCATTCTTGGATGCTCACATTGTATTTCTAACTTTTCCACCATGTTTGGGAGAATTTGTTTTGGATGCTGTTAATAACACTTGCCAACCCCAGAGAGTGAATGACTGGCAGCAGGCGTGTCTGATAAAGAAAACATTGTTTCTGCTCTGCTCTAGGCATGTCTGACATGTTGGGGACCTGCTTGCTTTTTTGAAGCTGATAGGAATCTATTTGGGAGGGAGGAGTGCCTCCCAGTTTCAGGCCAAGGAAGCCTCTCTGTTTGGCTAGCAGCAGAGCTAAGCTTGGAAGGGAATGCTACTATGTCTCCAGAGCTAGCCACCTAAGCTGAATGATATATGGGTATCAATGATTTAACATAAGAGGAGGTAGCAGTAGTTTCCTGGGCAAGAGACATCTCTGATTGCCTGGAAACACAGCCCATCACTGACTCAAGAGATGGGTTTGGTCTTGTGAACTGGTCTACTGTAAAATAATTGTATTGACATTAAGACACTTGGAAATCATCTGTACTGTCTTAACTGGTTTAGCCGACTCTGACAGTGTTATCTGGGATTGCTTTTTAATCCACACAAAGAGAACTTGCTTTGACTATGCAGAGGACAGCCAGAGTGACTTGAAAGGCAGGAATATGTTCATCAAGTGAGGCAGCGAACTAATAGAAGTTTGATGGAAGAGAAATTTGACCAACAGGTTTTCCAAAAATTCAGGATTGCGGACACTCACACAGAAAGCTACTAATGAGAGCAGCAGCAAGATAAGGACTTAACAAAGGCAGGATTTGTGCCTTGGGAGAAGGGCACAGTTGACTGGGAGAAGGGAAAGGTCATACTAACTAAGGCGAAGGCTTGAGCTTCGGGGAGCATTTGGCGAGTTTCTACAGTGCCGTATTGGAGAGAGTTTAGAGTTTAGAATTTCACACATCTGAGATGTGTATATACAACATTTGAATTCATGTTTCTTAAATTAAGTACTCTGAGGTACCCCAAAATCTAGCTAGATAGGCATGTCCTAATGCTCTTAATGTATGGAATAATGTAAACATGATCATATATGAGAATGTGGAAGAGGGAAGGAATGTGTGCATGTATATGTATTTTTAATGAATCCCCATGTAAAAGATAGTTATATCTAATTTTGAAAACATGGGTTGATTGTTAAAAATCAGGGACCATTACAAAACACTATTTATTCCACTTGTTCTTACTTCATCTCTTAATAAAGTCTCACTGGGTGTGATGGAACGAATAGTTGTTTTTGAGAAGAGGCCAATGAGTTGGTATCTGACCTGTGTTAAATATCAAGTTAATATAAATTCATATGAAACCCCAAAGTAAAGATACTGTCATCGGTGCCTGCTTCAGTCATAAGGGGAAAGTGAAGTCATTCACTGTCACTGGTGCATTTGCCATGGGTCAGCTGCAGGACTAGTACTTCACGTTCCACCGGAGTAGATGGAATTGCCATCTGATGTGATTTGAGGGGACCAGGAAGACTCCCTGCTCCCATGCAGCCTGAGAATATCTGTCACTTGTCCTGAAATCCTATCAATTAGAGCATTATTTGGGTTGGCTTCACAGTTTACAAAATACTTTTCTATAGAGTAACTGCCGTGGAAGCAGAGTTGCCTCTCTATTCGGAAAAGGATGAACAGTTACCCCGCAGGGGGGCTATCTTCCTTCAAATGGAAGGAAGGTAAAATGGATTTAGGGCGGTGGTGTTCATGTCCCACCCGTATCTATCAGCCAGAATTAACCAAATCAGATTGAGCCCCTCCTAAAACTGGTTAAGATTCGCTGAGATGAAATTGATCTGATTAGATGAGTTTTGTATAAAAAGGAAATGAGAAAAGGAAGAAGTAACTTTGACTCTTCTAGAGGAGAGCAGGCACAAACCAAGCCAAGAAAAGCAAGTGTGAGAATTCCAGAGGCAGAAGTTGCTTCTGGGTGGCTGACGTAAAGCTCCAAGGCTTGGAGACCGGCGTGCGGGCGTCCTCCGGGAACACGCTGTCCTGGGTACCCCTGCAGCTTAAAAGAATCTACTAGTTTATAAGGTAATTTCTTGACTATCTGCCGTGAGCCAGATACTGGCATTTTCAGATGGACAGCATACTTTTGGGTAGAAGAAGGCATGGGGGTCTGAGGGGACAAAATCTGGCTTTGGCAAAGCAGGGTGTTTAGGACTTGGCTTGCCATGTTGGCAAGTTCTCTTTAGTCTACGTCCAGCACGCTGTTTGCAGAGAAGCCCAGAGGTTCTGGGGCGCGGGCAAGACCGCATCTCACCCCAGAGCTGCTCCTCCCCCAGAGCCTCACAGGGCCAAGGTGGGACACCCGTATCCTTCACAACCCCGGTCAAGGCTGCACGGCTATTCCATGTGCAACGCCTGTGAAAACAGAAAATTTACCTCTCAGCTGGAGTGAACAGAACTCTACTGACCTTCCCATATGCAGAAAAGTTATAACTCCCTCCCAAAAATGTGAGAGGAAAATTGCAGTTTAAGTAGTTTAATTAGGAATACTGTGAACTTGCGTTTTGCATATATAAACTTTATCATATGCTTGGCATTTGTACATACATGCCCAGTATGGGATTGTATGAACAAAATTACGTATACTGTAATTTATGGGCAATGGAAAAGATTTTGAAGGATAATTTTGATTACATTTTTTAAAAAATATTCTTTATGGGTAGAGTTTAGAATCTAACTCTGGTAAAATGTGATGATACTAAATGTTAAGTTTATCTACACTTTCATTTTTTCTTGTTTCTTTTTCTTTAACATCAGACAGGTAATGTGCCGACATTGTAACAAGGTCTGAGGGAGGTACATCTCCCACAAAAGGGTGAAAACCCAATTGTCACGCTCAGAACTACAAAAGAATCATATGTACACTTTTGTATGTGTCATGTGTTTGCTTCACGTCAGCCTGTTGTGTTTTATTTTGTTTTGTTTTTGAGACAGGGTCTCACTCAGTCGACCAGGCTGGAGTGCAGTGGCATCATAGCTCACTGCAGCCGCAAGCTCCTGGGCTCAAGCAATCCTCCTGCCTTGGCCTCCTAAAGTGTAAGGATTACAGTTGTGAGCCACTGTGCCTGGCCATATCGACCTTCTTTATTTAGCCTGGCAGTTTGTTCAGATAAGAGTTAATCTTACTGCTTAAAATTATGTCCCATAATTCCATTTTATAATCTCGAATTATGCCTTAATTGAATTGAAATAGACAACGCTCAAAATGCCTGTTCTAAAAAGAACGCTTCTTGGTTTTTCTCAAGCACGTTCACCTATCAGGCACCTATGTTCCATGTGACTCTGGAAAACCTGCCTGCATGGAACACTCAGCCAAACCCCAAAGGGCATTGATCCGTGACCTCTTTCCTGAGCTGGGGCTCCTACTTCCACTTGCTTCCTGCATGCGCCCAGGCACCTCACACCTAATCCTCCAAAACAAGAATTTACCTTTTCTCCTGCTGTGCTCTCTGTCACCATTTGCCATTTGACTGATGAGATAATGCACAGTGCCTGGCACAGAGTAGGTGCTTTAAAATGGTAGCTAATACTATTTCTACTGCATCTTTGTCATTGTCATCAGCCCTGGCTCTTCACTCTTTACCTCCGACCCTCCTGAAATCCAAGTGATTCCACCCCAGATCCATCTGTCTCTCCAAGATCCTCCTCTGCACTTCCGTTGCCACCTCTTGGATTCTGGCCTCATTTCTTGCCTGGACAGGTGTCCTCCCTGGCCTTCTCCCCATTGGTCAGTCTTTCTTCCATACATCCCTATTCAGTCTTGGAGACACTATTCTCTTTTGCGATCATCCTTTCTGCGTGGACAGCCTTTCTATCTTCATCTGGGAAACTCCCACTCTTTAGCCAAGACCCATTTCAAACTTAACTGCCTGAATGAATCCTTTCTTGGTTTCACCAGCCTAAGACATGTTGTCCATTCTCTAACGTGCCCACAAAGCCCAGCACTCTCAGAACCTCACTGGCACCATTGTTTACACCACATCCCAGTGCCTGCTCTCCCAATCTCTCCCCTAAACTTTCCTCCCCCAAGAAAAAACCCCACAATGGTGTTTTTTTTTTTTTTCCAGCTCCTGGAATTTGGCAGGCTGCTTATCATGCTAACTTTCCTATGAAAGGCTTTTCCCCTTATTCAGGTTCTCCACCTTCCACCCTGACCTAGTTAACTCCTCTAATCCTTCAGTTCTTTATTCAGTCACCTGTTCTATTACCTACTCGTCCTATTACACACTAAGGTACCAGGCACCGGTTTTTTCTTTTGCAAGTTTTTTTTTTTTTTTGAGACAGAATCTAGTTCTGTTGCCTGGGCTACAGTGCGGTGGCATCAGCTTAGCTCACAGCAACCTCAAACTCCTGGGCTCAAGCCATCCTCCTGCCTCAGCCTCCTGAGATCTGGGACTACAGGTGTGCGCCACCACGCCCAGCTAATTTTTTGTATTTTTAGTTGCCCGGCTAATTTCTCTCTATTTTTAGTAAAGACGGGTCTTGCTCTTGCTGAGGCTGGTCTTGAACTCCTGACCTCAAGTGATCCTCTGCCTTGGCCTCCCAGAGTGCTAGGATTACAGGCATGAGCCACCAAGCCTGGCCCTTTTGCAATTTTTTCACAGCTGTCGTGATACATTTATTTATGAAATAGATTAATGTCTGTGTCCCCCAGAAGGCTGTACTGTATATACTTTACGAGTGCAGGGCCAAAGGCTGTGTATTCCCAGAATCTAGCATGATGCCTTGGCATTTGTTGAATAAATGAATACGTAAGTGTCTTCCTCATTTGGTAAGCTCCATGACCAAGCAGTGTATGACAGAACATCTTAGAATCCCTCTGTAAATATCTGTTGAAGAAATGAATGATAGAACCATTAATAACTGCGTGGATGCATATAACTCACCCAAGTTCTTTGACTTGTGGGCTTTGGGGACCAGCGTATTGGTAGTATATGATGCCTGTGGCTAAAAACACGTGTTTTTTTTTTTTTGTTTTTTTTTTAACTTTCCCAACCTCAAAAAACACTGTTTGGATCTGCCAATGCTCCCAGAGGAAGAGAGCAGACATAGTAAGCAAAGTATTAGGTTGAAAACAGAAGTAAAGTATCAACACATGAGAAATTTGCTGAGGGAAGCCGGAAATTAACAGTTTGTGTTAGTACCTAAGATAACTTTCTCTGCCTTCAGCTTGTGAGCAGAAATTTGTGTTCTCAGTGGAGTGCTTGCTTAAAAACTTCCCACGGAAAGGGATATGTTGATGGTGGGAAAGTTGGAGATAGTGGGGCGAAAACTATTCCCTGGCTTCTAAAATCCCATATAAAAAGTACCATTTTGCTTTCACGCACACTATTTTTATAGATCTTACATGGAAATGTCTGTAAATGTCTCAGACACTGGCATTTGCTCATTGCACCCATCAAGGAATAATTATATATGTTGCTTTCTTTATCCTAAATGGGGACTTTGTGGATGAGTGAAGAGAAAAAGGAATGCTTTCCACCATCCACTTTTCAGCTAAAGTAAGCCTTTGAAACTCTTCCCGCTTTTGCTGAAGAGCGGCTCAGATCTACAAGGAGGCTTGGCCCGCGTCTCCTTCAGGAGTGGGGTCCCCGGCGGCGGCTGCAGCCGGCTTCTTTTTCTTCGGAAGGAGCGGAGATGGCAAGGGCCCGTGGAGGCGCCAGGCGGCACCAGCGAACGAGGCAGGAAGGGCCGTGAAGAGCAGCGGGCAGCCCTCGGGGCGGCGGTCAGCGCCGGTGGGCGTCCCCTCCGGCCGGGCCAGGGGTGGTGGTCGCGCGGCGGAACAAAGCCCCGCAGGGGGCGCGGAAGGAGCGCCCCTGACCCGGCAAGCAAGCGCTGGTGTCCCGCGGGCTGCCGGAAAGAGCGTGACGCCAGCGTTTGCTGGGCGTGGGGCGTGCGGGCGCAGCAACGGTAACCGCGGAACCCGAGCGCCAGCAGCTACCGCTGGAGACCAGCCCCACGATGCCCGCGCGGGCCGCCGCCGGCCGCGCCGGGGCCTCTGCGCCTGCGCGCCCGCGGGAAGCCCCGCCCCCTCGGGGCTCCCGGCGCGCGGGGCCGCGCCTCCTCATGGCCGCCACCGCAGTGTGTGGTATTTAGCGGGAGCGCGCGGCGGGCTCGAGGACGCGCGAAACGGCGGCGGCGGCGGCGGCCAGGGGGGGAGCCGGGGCGGCCGTTGCGGGGCGCGCTCTCGAGCGGCGGCGGCGGCCCAGGGTGTCCCGTCGGTCTCGGCGTGGAGAAGAGGCCGTGGCACTGCCGGCGGTGGCGGCGGTTGGCAACGGGGCGCGTTTGAGCCAGGACCGGGGTCCGAGGCGCGCTCTCCGCCCACAGGTAAGGGGGGCCCGGCCTGGAGGGAGGAGCGGCTGTGAGGGCGCTCCGAGAGGAGGGCGCCGGCCCGGGTAATGGCGGCGGGCGGGAGTGCGGCCGGCCGGGTCGCGCCGCCGGGGCCCGGCGTGGCGGCGCCTTTGTCTCGGCCGGAGCCCCGCCGCCGGCCGAGCGCCGCCCCCGCCCTCCTCTGTCGCCGCCGCGCCCCTGCTCCTGGCACCCCGGGCCGGTGGGGGCGGCGGGCGGCAGGGGTCGGTCCCGGGCCGGGGGCGGGGGAAGAGCTCGGCCGCGGCCGGCCCCGCGCACCCGGGAGGCGGGCCTGGCCGGGGGAGGCGCCCGGCGCGCCCCGCGCCCTCGTGCCGGCCTTTGTTGTGGAGGGTCCCGGGGTGTGCGGCCAACATGGCGGAGGTCAGCTGAGTGCGGGCCGAGGCCGGCCCTGCCCCCGCTCCGCGCCCGCCCCGCGCCGGCCGCGCCGTCCTTGGCCTCCGCTCCCGTCGACCCCGGCGGGAGACGCCCGCGACGGTGCTGCGTTCCGCTCACGCTCCGGCCTGCGGCTTCATTGTGCGGTGGGAAGAATGCAGCCGCCTCCCTTGTTTATGTCGTTAGCGAGGAGCGCTCGTGAACAGCCTGCCAGGGAAGCTCCAGCTTTCTATTACAAACCTTGCATTTCCCAGGCTACATTTGCTAGGTAGTTTGGGGTCCTTTTTGGACTCTCCCAGATTTATAACTTAGGAATGTGGATAACCTGGGCCACAGCGATGCGTAGGTTTTTCTTTGCCGCCTCTCTGTTCCTGGAGAGATGAAGAATTTGTTTACTCTGACATTCAGAAAAGTCCAGTTTGTGTGTTCGGAAAATCGGATTGTGTGTAGCTGTTTTGTCAGAGTCTTAGAAGCTGCGGACATGGATGTAGGACAGCGATCTGACCGCCTGTTCCTAGCAGTTGAACGTTTACCTTTTCTTGATAAGCGGCTGTCGAGGGTAAATTGTTAACTCTTTTAAGCAGTTGAATGTTTATAGAGAATGGGCTCTGAAGTCAGACTGTCCCCTTTGGGTCAAATCCTTCCCCACTTGTTTGTGACCTTTGGACAAGACATTTAACCTCTCTGTACTTCATTTTCCTTATCTGCAAAATGGGTGTAATGACAGTACCTACCTCAAGCAAGCACTGTTGAGAGAATTGATGAGATGATTATAGTTGAAGAGCTTAGAGCAGTGGCAGCCGTAGTAAGTGCATAATAAATGTGTGCTGCTAAGGCTGTTGTTTAATCACTAAACTTTACGGTGTGATTTTGGCTTGATGGATATGTTGGAAGTGCATAGGCCAGAATTTGTGAACTCAGCGTTATAAATCTTCAGTGCTGGGGTTTTCCTTTTAGTGCATTTTGTTGTTGAAAAGGGTTTATATGATAAATTGACAGGCTTTTTGAGGTGATGGCATTTTGGAAATTTCTGTGATAGGGGATTTGAATGGATAGAGCTTAATGTGGTCTGGAATTTAAAAAACCAAATTGATTAACATGACGTTGTCTTTTAGTGAGTTTAGATTTGTGGATCAGTTCACTTTCTTTTTTCTTATTTATTTCTTAGAGACAGGGTCTCACTCTGTCACCCACGCTGGAATGCAGTAAGTAGTCCAATCATAGCTCACTGTAACTGGGAACTCCTGGGCTTAAGCGATCCTCCTGTGTCAGCCTCCCAAGTAGCTGGGACTACAGGCACACACCACTGTGCTATTTTTTGTAGTGTCCCCACGCTAGTCTCAAAGTGCTGGCCTCAAGTCATTCTCCTGCCTCAGCCTCCCAAACTGCTGGGATTAAAGGCATGAGCAACTGGGCTCCGGTGATCAGTTCACTTTCAATGACTTAAGTTAACTAACTAGGAAAAGGGGGGACAGTGAATACCTTTAATTGAATGTTAGGTATCTATGGTGTCGCCATCATTTTTTTTTTTTTTTTTTTTGAGACAGAGTCTCACTCTGTTACCCTGGCTAGAGTGAGTGCCGTGGCGTCAGCCTAGCTCACAGCAACCTCAAACTCCTGGGCTCAAGCTCAGCCTCCCGAGTAGCTGGTACTACAGGCATGCGCCACCATGCCTGGCTAATTTTTTCTGTATAGTTTTAGTTGTCCGATTAATTTCTTTCTGTTTTTAGTAGAGATGGGGTCTCACTCTTGCTCAAGCTGGTCTCGAACTCCTGAGCTCAAACAATCCTCCCGCCTCGGCCTCCCAGAGAGCTAGGATTACAGGCGTGAGCCACCGCGCCCGGCCGCCATCTCTTTTAGAATTACTGAAGAGCAGAGTGTAGTGTGGTAGCAAAAGTAATGATCTGGGAATTTTATCTGGGAGATACTGACTCTGTTAGGAGAACTTCGTGACTGGTAGAATTTGAGACAAAAGTTGGTTGTGTAATATTTCATTCTGGAAATTAAATAAAGATACAGACATTTGTAATCTGGAATGGTTAGTTGCAGTTCTATCCAGAATTTTTCCCCTTACATTTGCTTTGCCAAACAGTTCTTTATGTTATAGAATTGGTTTAAGTGACTCCTTTTGGCATCTTCCTAGCATATTTATTAACATTTAACTTTTGAAACTGAAATACAGTGTAATTAACAGATGTGGAACTATTAACTTTTCAGAATAAGTATTCCACTAAAATACAAATTCTGAAACAAGTGTAATTCAATTTATATCTTAATATCTGTTTCCTCTAAACTTTGGGAAATGCTTAAAAAATTGAAGTATTTTTAATATTTGTAATTAAAAAGAATATTATATTTAGGTTAGAATTAATCAGAGTTACAAAGGAATTATCTAGCTATGTCAATGACAATACGAAGAATAGGATTTTATTTTCAATGAGTATGGTGTTTTGAAAACAGTTCTTAACAAAATGAGGGTAATAGTAAATTTAGTAAGTTTAAATTTAGTAACTTCACAAAGTTTTAGGTGACTGCTTAATTGTATTTCACAGCAGTTGATTACACAAAATTACACAATTTTAAAGATTGGAGTTGCTTTGCTTAAAGAGACCTATTATAGACTTATGGAATTCCTATATTCACCTTGTAAAAATGTTGTAAATTCTGGATATTTTTGGTACAGACTTCACTTTCAACAAAATCTGTATGGAAACCTCAGGACTCCTTTCCCTGCCCCCTCACCCCCCAAAAAAAGGAATGAAATTTTCCTCTTTACAATATGTATCCTTAATGATAATGCACTTTAAATGATTTGGCTTCCTTGGCTATAGTTACTAGAACATCTACTGCATAAGAGCAGGAATTGTGGGGTTTTTTTTTTTTTTTTTGAGAGTCTTGCTCTGTCCAGGGCTCACTACAACCTCAAATGCCTGGGGCTTGGTGATCCTCCTGCCTCAGCCTCCTGAGTAGCTGGCACTACAGGCATGCACCATCCACCTGGCTAATTTTTTATGTTTTCTAGAAACAGGGTCTTGCTATGTTGCTCAAGCTGGTCTCAAGTGATTGTCCTGCTTCATCCTTCCAAGGTGCTAGGATTACAGGTGTGAACCACTGTGCCCATCCTGTGTGTGTGTTTGGGGGGAGGGTGGGTTATACCTATATCCTCAATATCTAGTGCTCAGTACATATTTGTTAACTCACCTACTGCTATCTGTATGCTAGTGAAACTCGCATATATTCTCTTAGTAGGTATTTTTTAATAGACTTAACTTCTTTAGAAGCAGCTTTAGGTTCACAGCAAAATTGAATGGAAGGTAGAGATTTGTCATATAGCCCTTGCCCTTACATGTGCATAACCTTCCCCATTATCAACATCCCCCACCAAGTGGTACGTTTGTTACAATTGACGAACATACATTTACACATCCTTATCACCCGATGTCCATAGTTTATTTTGTTTATTCTTGGTGTTGGACATACTATGCGTTTGGACAAAAGTATAATGACATACATGAAAACATGAATAAATAGTTCATTGCCCAAAAAATCCTCTGTACTGCATGTATTCATCCCGTCACCCCCCAACCATGGATCTTTTTACTGTCTTGATAGTTTTGCTTTTTCAGATGTCATATATGTAGTTGGACACATACAGTTATGTAGCCTTTTCAGATTGGCTTCTTTAACCTAGTAATATGCATTTAAATTTCTTGCATGTCTTTTCATGGCTTTATCTCATTTCTCTTTACTGCTGAATAATATTCTGTTGTCTAGATATACTGTAGTTGGTTTATCCCTTCACTTGCTGAAGGACGTCTTGGTTGCTTTCAAGTTTTGGCTATTATAAATAAAGCTGCTTGAACATCCATGCGCAGACTTTTGTGTGGACATAAGTTTTTAACTCCTTTGGGTAAATACCAAGGAGTGTGATTGCTAGATCATATGGTAAGAGTTGTGTTTAGTTTTGTAAGAATCTGCCAGGCTGTCTTTTAGAGTGGCTGTACCATTTTGTATTCCCACCAGCAACGAATGAGAATTGCCGTTGCTCTTCACCCTTGCCAGAATTTGGTGTTGTCAGTGTTCTGGATTTTGGCTATTCTTAATAGGTGTGTAGTGGTATCTTATTTTTAATTTGTATTTCCCTGGTGACATATGATGTGGAGCACTTTTTCATATGCTCCTTGCCATCTGTATGTGTATCTTTGGTGAGGAGTCTGTTAAGGTCTTTGGCTCATTTTTTTAGTCAGGTTGGTGGTTTTCTTGAGTTTTAAGAGTTCTTTGTATATTTTGGATAACAGTTCTTTATCAGATATGTCTGTTGCAAATATTTTCTTTTTTCTACTGTCTACCTATCTTGAAGCTGGCATTGTTTTTCTCTCTTCAACATTTTTTTTTAATTTTTGAGATGGAATCTGAGCCTGGGCTAGAGTGTAGTGGCATCATCATAGCTCACTGTAACCTCCAACTCCTGGGCTTGAGCAATCCTCCTGGCTCAGTCTCTCTGGTAGCTGGGACTACAGGCAGGCACCACCATGCCTGGCTAACTTTTAAACTTTTGTAGAGATGGAGTCTTGCTGTGTTGCTCAGCCAGGTCTTGAACTCTTGGCCTCAAGTGGTTCTTCTGCCTTGCCCTCCCAAGGTGCTAGGGTTATAGGTATGAGCCATTGTGCCTGGCCTACGTGAGCTTTCTGATAGGTGAACCTGACTTAAAAAGCCTTCAGTATAAAGACCTAAGTTCCTTGGCAAGGTTAGTAAGTGCAGAGCCCCTCCTGAGCTGGCCCCTCTTGTTAATCCCCTGCCATATTGGGTGGTGTACTTGCAAGTCCCTTTCTTCCTGTTAAGCTCTGTTATCTCAGCCTAGATAGGTGTCTGAGAAGCTCTTTCTGAACTCCCCACACTGAATTGGGTGTCATCTCTGTGTTTTCCCAAAGCACTCTGCTTGGCCCCGCTGTAACATGGATCTGCCTGGATTGTAATTTTTCTTGACTTCTTTGCCTCCCCAAATAGACCGTAATCTCTATGAGAACTTGGTCTTGGTCACCGTTGTTTGTCTAGAGTTTAGCGCTCTTTCTGGCACATAGTTAGTACTCAGTTAATATTTAGTATCTTTATACTCTCCTTTTCCAGCTGTATCTCCAGCATTTCTTTGCCCTGCCTAGTCAAACTGGATTCTTTTGTTCCTTGAACACTGTACTTCAATATCTCCGTGCTTTTGTTCATGATTGTGTTTAATCTCTGAAATGTTTGTGCAATTTAAACATCTCTGCGCCTTTGTTCATGATTGTATTTAATCTCTGAAATGTTTGTGCTACTTTGGGTAGATTACTTAACTTGTCTAAGCCTTAGTTTCTGTTAGCACGTGAACAGCTGTTAAGTATATTGCTGCTTCTCTCTCAGCCCACCCCCCATGTCCTAATGCTAGAGTGGCAGTATAATTGAGTGGCTAAGAGGACAGACAGGCCCTTAAGAGTCAGACCTGGATGTCTCTTGACTCTGTCACTCATTAGTTGTGTTTGTGATCTTAAGATCCATGAGGGCAGGGATACTGCCTACTTTTGCATCCAAAAGCACATTGCCTAATACTTAGAAAGTGCTTAAATAATTAAAAAAATTAGTTGTTGAATAAGTTACTTCTCTAAATACTACCATTTATGTTCTAGTGAGGAAGGAAATAAACAGAAGTGCAAACTGTGATTTGTACTATAAAAGAATCAGAAGTGCTGAAGTGGAGAATGGGGTAGGAGGGAGACTTGTCTGAGGTGGAGGTAAAAGGATAAGGAGCTAGCCCTTTGAAGGATGGAAGGGAGTGCCTCTTCGGAAGGAGCAGCCAGGTGTAAAGGCCCGAGGCAGGCTTGAACTTGGACTCCAGCTGAGAGGAGAGAGAGTTGCTGAAGCAAATGGATGAGGGGGAGAGACAGGCAAGGATCTGATCCCTCGGAGTCAAAGCAAGGAATGTTAATTTTAAGAGTACTGGGAAACTACCAAAAGGTTTTAATTAAAGGGGTAATGTAAAATGCAGTAATTTAAGATTGCTTTAGCTTTTTGGAGATTGGTTAGAAGGCTGTTTCTTTAATTAGGCAATAGTTGATTATGACCTGGACCTGGATTAGGATGGCAGGAGTGAAGATGAAAAGTGAATGGATTTGAGATACGTTTTGGACACAGAATGAACAGGCCTTGCTGATGATTAGATAGGAGAGGTGAGGGAAGGAAGGAATTAGGTTTCTGGCTTGAGCAACTGTGTGGATCATGGTGCCATTTACCAAGATGGAAAAGACTGGAAGGGGCGATGAGAGGGGCGATGAGAGAGATTAGTGGTAAAATTCAAAGTTCTGCTATGTTGGACTTGGTGTCTGTGAGATACCTGAAATTACCTGGTGAGGTAAGCAGGAAAATCGGGGGTGTGGTGTTGCAGAAGCCAGATGGGAGATACTAGAGCATGTTTGGGTGCTGGAGGGACCAAGAGAAAGAGGGAGAGATTGATGCAAGAAAGCAGCATTAATGGAAGGAATATGAAGTCTGAGAAGGTGAGAGGACAGTGCAGGGTCACTTCTTCCTTCTAAAGGGAGGGAATGAAGTGCTGAATCAGCTTGTAGGCTTGGTGGCAGGAAGATAAGGTAGCTTGCATTGGTTGCTTCTGCTGTCTTTTCTAAAGAATGCATGGATGAAGCCATCAGTTGAGAGTATTTAGTCAGTGAATACTATGCTATGACAGGTCAAGGGTGTAGTAGCGAAAGGTTGAGGAACTGAGCAGAGGGAAGGAGGAGAGATGCTTGCTGTCAAGTGGCTATGATAACACCTGATTGCTGTTGTTAAAGGAGATTCTAGGAGAATTCCTACAACAATGTGATTTTTTTCCTAAATGTAAACTATTTTATGTGCAATTAGTATAAATATATTCAGAAAAGTACTCAAATCATGTTGTATTTTTATTAATACAAAGGGAGCACACTATTGTAACCAGCTATTGGATCAAGAAACACAACATTACCAGAACAAGAAGCCCCTTTTTTTCTTTCCCCATCTCATTACTGCCCCCTCCCCCAAAACACCTCTTGACTTTTAACGCTATAGATTGATTCTGCCTGATTTTGGGTTTTATATGAATGGAACAATATACTATGTCCTCATTTCTGTTTGACTTCTTTCACTTAACATTGTGAGATTCAGAGGTATCACTTAGTTTGTCCCTGACAAAGTTATCAGCTGAGTAGCCATGTTTCCCAGCACTTCTACATAGATTTTTTTCTTAACTCTTCAGGAACTCTAGGCTTAATGATACACACAGGTTATGACCAGAATAAATACAGGCAAAGACCTTTTGTTACATTAAATCATGTTGAATTTATTTGTGGTTTTTGTTCGCTTTTTTTTTAAGATAGCCAAATTTAGCAGTGGGGGGTTGTATACTAACTTTAGCGACACTAATGTTAATAAATTCTGATAACCCACTACCATCGGACTAGCGGTTTACTTTTTTTTGAACAGGGAACATGAGCACATATGGAAGAAACTAGGAAGAGAAAAACCTTTGACAAACTGAACTAATTATTTTATAAAAGCGTATCTTGCCATTGAGAAATATTTTCTTAAAAATTTAGAAGAATTTAATGCCAGTCTTGAGTTTTATAGAAAGTATTACACTGTACTTGTTATAATTACTTCTTATTGTTACGTTGACAAACTTAGCTAATGATGTTGATATAGTGAAATACAGTGAATGTAAGTGTACACTGGCTTCTCTGCAAAATCTCTTCTTTGGAAAGATTACTTTAATAATTGTTTAACTAAATGAAGTAATCTTCTGATTATTAAAAAACTTCTTGATAGTTTCCCTCTTTTTTTTTTTTTGAGACAAGGTCTCACTCTGCCCAGGCTGGAATGCAGTGGTATGATTATAGCTTCCTGCAGCCTCCAGCTCCTGGGCTCAAGCGATCCTCCCACCTCAGCCTCCCCAGTAGCTGGGACTACAACATCATGCATTTTATTACTGTTGTTATTATTTTTAAAGGTAGTACAGTATTCTGTTGTATGGATTATAATTTAACTCTCTTAAGATAGGGCTCTTTTCATTTTATTTGCTATTACAAACATGACTACTATAGGCATCTATATACATAAACATACACTTTTGCCAACATGTGTGAATTGGAGGGCAGATTCTTGAAAGAAAAATTGCTGGTTCAGAGTATACATACTGTAAGTTTTGATAGAAACTGCCGAATTGTGTGAGAGGCTTTCACCGTGGATGTTCCCAAAGGTGTAGGAGAGTCAGTTTCTTTGCCAATACTTGGAATCAAATCTTTGAAAACAAACTTACATGTCATTTCCTTACTAAAACATGCAGTCTGACATTTCTCATACCATATTTTTGAACTTTTTTCCTTTTTTCTGAAGAGTTTTATATCCACATATAGTTCAGAATCAAACAGTTCTACAAGGTTTGTTTAAAAACAAAACAAAACTCCCTGCCCCTGCTCTTCTCCAGATGCCTCTCTTTTCCAGAGGCAACTACTCATACCTCTTTTAGCTGATTTTTGATTTTTGTTGTTTTTTTTTTGAGACAGAGTCTCACTGTGTTGCCCCAGCTAGAGTGCCGTGGCGTCAGCCTAGCTCACAGCAACCTCAAATTCCTGGGCTCAAGAGATCCTCCTGCCTCAGCCTCCCGAGTAGCTGGGGCTACAGGCATGCGCCACCATGCCCGGCTAATTTTTTCTATATATTTTTAGTTGTCCAATTAATTTCTTTCTATTTTTAGTAGAGACAGGGTCTCGCTCAGGCTGGTCTTGAACTCCTGAGCCCAAACAATCCTCCAGCCTTGGCCTCCCAGAGAGCTAGGATTACAGGCGTGAGCCACCGCACCCGGCCTTAGCTGATTATTTTTGCATTTACCTTTGTCTCTAAATAATATGCTTCTATTGTTACTTTTGGATTTCAGTTTTTGGCTTTCTGTATTGATTTTCTGGTATGAACTTGACTCTTCTCCCTGCCCCATCGCATGTGCGTACCTTTCTTATTCCTGCACTCTCCTAATTTAGTAACATTGCAGTTTTATGTTTGCATTATTATGACTAAAAGTTATTCACAATTTGAGCCATGTGCTGGGATTGCTTTTTTTCATGCATCATTTAATTTGTATTCCTTGTAGCTAATACCTTTTTTTTTTGGCTTTGTTTTCTATGTGCTTACTACTCTTGCTACCCTACCTTCTTTGCCACTTGTCTAAAAGTTCAGTCAAGTTGCTTGGATGCCTTAGGTTGCCTTCTTCCTCTAGTGTGAAGCTGTCATTATCCTTAGTATTGCCTTTTCCTTCCTCCTGGATTTAGTTTTTTGTTTATTGTAATTCCTGTTCCATTCTTTCTTGGTTCATTCCCTTATATTTGAAGAGCTTGTCCACCAGGAGCTTCCTGAGAACATATCCAGGGGAGATAATGTTTTCAAATCTTGCATCATTATTCTGCCCTAATACTTCTAGTATAATTTGGTTGAGTATAGAATTCTTCATATAATCATTTTCTTTGAGAATTTTAAAAGCATTGCTCTGTTGCTTTCTAACTTTGGATGTTGCTGCTCAAAGTCCAAAGCTGTTTTGCTTTCTAATTTATTTATTCATCTAACATATTGAGTGTGTACTATGTGTCAGGCATTGGTTTTTTTAAGCATTTGGGATACTTCATTGAGCCAGACAAAAATCCTACCTTCCAGGTGAGGGTGCAGGGACCTATAACAACAAACAAAGTAGTAAGTGAATTGTATAGCCTGTTAGAAGACACTGCATTCTATGGGGAAAAGAAGTAGAGATTGTGAGGACAAGAGGAAAGGGATGAGGAAGAGTAGTGGGCAAAGATTTCAAAGTGCATAGTGGAAGAGTCATTGGGTAGGGTGCTAATTGCTATTTGAAATAGAGGGAACAGGGTGGGCCTCGTTGAGAAAGTAACAGGCAAAGATTTGAAGGTTAAGGAGTTGGCTATGTGGCTATGAGGAGAAAAGTTTTTAAGGTAGAGACCCACAGGAGCAACCTAGCATTGCCATGGAACAAGGAAATCGGTGCAGTTGAGTGAGGGGGAAGGAAGTGGGAGGTAAAATCAGAGAGTAATGGGAACATGTCAGCATACTGTGTAGGGGCAGATGGGCTATTTTTAGGATTTTAGCTTCTTTTTTTTTTTTTTGAGACAGAGTCTCACTGTGTTACCCTGGCTAGACTGAGGGCCTAGTTCACAGCAACCTCAAACTCCTGGGCTCGAGCGACCCTTCTGCCTCACCCTCCCGGGTAGCTGGGCCTACAGGCACGTGCCACCTTGCCCTGCTCATTTTTTTCTATTTTTAGTAGAGATGGGGTCTCAACCTTGCTTAGGCTGGTCCCGAACTCCTGACCTCAAGTAATCCTTCATCGGCCTCCCAGAGTGCTAGGATTACAGGCGTGAGCTACTATGCCCAGCCTATCTGATATAAAATTGAACTGCATCAATCTGGCTGTTGTGTTTAGAAACATATTAAGGGGTAAGGGTGAGAGACAAGGATGGAACAGGGAGGATGGTTAGGAGGCTATTACAGTAATCCAGATGAGAGATAATGGTGGCTTGGACTAGATGGTAGTGGCAGAGGTGATGAAGAATGGAATGGTTGGATTCTGACTGTATTTTGAATGGAGGGACAATAAGATATCCTACTTGTTTTAGATATGTGGTGTGGAAGAGAAGAATCAAGGATGACTTTATGTCCTGCCTGGTCTAAAAAAAGAAGAAGAAAGAGAAAAAAATACATATATAAAAAAGGATGACTTTAAGGCTTTTAACCTAAGTAACTGGAAGGATAGAGTTGTCATCAATTGAAAAGGGGAGGGCCGGGTACGGTGGCTCACGCCTGTAATCCTAGCACTGTGGGAGGCTGAGGCGAGAGGATTGCTTGAGGTCAGGAGTTTGAGACCAGCCTAAGCAAGAGCGAGACCCTGTTTCTACAAATAATAGAAAAAATTAGCTGGTCATGGTGGCATGCGCCTGTAGTCCCACCTACTTGGGAGGCTGAGGCTGGAGGATCACTTGAGGTTGAGGTTGCAGTGAGCTATGATGATGCCACTATACTCTAGTCTGGGCGACAGAGCAAGACCCTGTCTCAAAACAAAAAAAGTTTTTTTTTTTTTGAAAAGGGAAAATCTCTGGGTCGAATGTCTTTGGAAGATGGTAAGCAGCTCAGCTTTGGTCATCATCCCCCTGTAGAGATGTCTACATGGCAGATGGATGTGCAAATCTGGGGGTTAGGGCAAATCTGGAGGTTGCTTGCTTGCTTTCTTTTCTTTTCTTTCTTTCTTTCTTCTCTTTTCTTTTTTGTTTCCTTCCCTCTTTCCTTCCTTCCTTCCTTCTTTTCTTCCTTTCTTTCTTCCTCCCCTTCCCATTCCTCCCTCCCTTCCTTCCTTCCTTTCTTTCTCCTCTTTCTTCCTTTTTCTTTCTTCCTTCCTTCCTTTTCTTTCTTTCTTTTTTGAGACAGGGTCTTGCTCTATTCCCTAGGTTAGAGTGCAGCGGCAGGAGGGATCATAGCTCACTGTAACCTTGAACTCCTGGCCTCAAGTGATGCTCCCACCTTGGCCTCCCAAAGTGCTGGGATTATTGAGAGTTGTTTTTGTTTTTGTTTTTGTTTTTTTTTAACTTGGCATTTGGATGGACTTTAAAACCATGAGACCGATTGGGATCACCAAAGTCACCAGTGTAGATAAGAAAGTAACATAGTAGTGGGTGAGGGTGGGAGACAGGGATGGAAACAGGGAAACTGGTTGGGAGGATATTGCAGTAATCCATAGGCAAATTCAATTTCAAGAGTTTGAGGAAAAGAGCAGGAACCAGAGGAAGCTGAGAAGGGGTGACTGGTGAGATAGAAAAGCCAAGGTGTGCAAAGTCAGCGAGCAGAGTTTGTTAGGCAGGAGCCGGTGATCTGCCACCTCTGTCAGATGTTGCCGACAGTGCAGAACTTGCAAATTAAATACAAACAAAACTACAAAACCATTGAAATTTAAACTACTGGCTTACTAGAATGTTGGATACTGTCTGCTAAATTCAAGTCTAGAAACAGCACTTACGGAGTTGACTGTTACCATGCAGGTTCTTTCTGAGTTAAGCTTATTACTTAGTTGCCTTGTCATGTGGTCACCATGTGATGTATTTTTTCACTGACGTATATAAGTGCTTACACAGATGCATCATTTGTGTGTTAGATCCACCTCAGCTTTTCTCTATAGCCTGCCATCATTCGAGTACTGTACGTACCAGCTTGGAGTCAATGTGACCATAAATGAGAGTGGAGCATTTAATTACATGGCTAACAGTAGATTCAGAATGTGCTAATACTGTTTTTTAGATTATTAAAAACAGGAGGATGAAACATTAAATTCTTGTTGAGAAATGTGAACTCCTTGTGAATAGAATCTTAATTTGAGGATAATGGAAAATGAGTATAAGTTGTTAATTCATATGGATTTTTTTTTTTTTAAAGAGACGAGGGTCTTGCTCTGCCATCCAAGAGTGTACTGGGAAGATCATGGCTCATTAAAGCCTCAAATTCCTGGGCTCAAGTGATCCTCCTACCTCAGCCTCCTAAGTAGCTGAGACTACAGGTGTGTGCCACCATGCCCAGCTAATTTTTACTTTTTTTTTTTAAGAGATGGGGTCTTGCTATGTTGCCCAGGCTGGTCTCAAACTCCTGGCCTGAGGGAATCCTCTGATTCTCACACCTGAGCCTCCCAAAGTTCTGGGGTTGCAGGTGTATGCTGCTGTGCCCTCCTTCCTTTGTTGAAATAACTAAAATGGTTTGGCTAGAGTTTTAGATGTAGTGCTTATGTAGACAGATCATAACTATTTTGGCTGAATATAATTTTATTTTACTTACTCACCACTATACAAATGAGGAATAATTTAGTTTTAATAAGGCTCCATTAATTTTTTTAATATGGCATTTCTTTCCCATGAATTCCATTATTTTTACTAGTAAAAAGCCATCAATCAGAAAATATATTAGACTCTCTAAAGACTCTCTATTAGACTTTTTACCCAGTTTCTTTAATTTTTTCTGTCTTCCTAGCAGTATGCTCTTTTATGTTTAGCTTAACTAACTCTTTATAGGTTGCTGCCGATTTTGATCTGCTGTAAGATTTGTGTTCTGAGTAGATGTTTGTGTTGTGTGCGTGTGTGTGTGTGTGGTGTGTGTGTGTGTGTGTGTGTGTGTGTATCTGTATCTGTCTGTCTCCCTACGGTCTTGTCAGATGGAATGTGCAGTTGAGTGGGTTGTATGTTACAGGGTAGAACTAGGTACAGTGTATTTCCTAAGGTTTAAAGAGGCATAGTTTAATGCCAAGATGGAGTAAAAGAGCAAGCTTGTATTGGAATATTTGAGAATTTTGTATCCTGGGAGAATATGAAACATAATTAAGGCAGTAAACAGTTGTATTCAAACTTGGACAAAAATAACCGTTTGGATGCTTTTATTTGGACATTGAGACTTGGTAATGTCACAGTAGTGATTGATTGTGTTGTAATCATGACTGACATAGTTAAATAATTTCAAGTGTGTTGCTAAGAAATTTTAATACTGTTTTAAGACTGTAGTAATGTGTGGTATGAAATAAAAAGGTTGAAAAAGCCTATTTGATTTTCCACCTGTTTCTGTTGCTCTTAATTTCTCTGTTCTTACAACTCCTTGGTACTTTGCTTTGATTTCATGTCTAATGGTTTAATGACAAACTTATTGCTATCAGAATCTATCACTTTGATAGAACATAAAGGTTTAATTTAAGGAATTTAAGGGAATTTTGGATTTTCTGGACAAATTTTTATAAATATTGAAAAGATGTGTTGTATGCTAAATTAAATATTTTGTGCCAGGTTGAGGAGAGTGTTTTTAGGGTTATTTAAGAGAAAATGAGTGTAGAGACAAAGCAGACAATCTGGCTCTGCTCTTATTCTTAATTTTTTCTGATCTTCAATGTCCTCATCTGTAAAATGGGGATAAAACCCACCTTAGGATTAAATAGTGTGTGTGCTGTTGCTGGCACAGTGCCTTGGAGTGTTGGAAGGTGCCCAGTTAATTTAGCTTCTTTCACAGCAAACCCTGCGACCTTTATCAGTTTTAAGAGGAAATCCCAAATGAAGGTTATAAAAATGAACACAGCAGGTAGAGACAACAGTTTTCAGTTGGGTTCTAATGTGTAACCCAGGTTTTTTTATTTAGTGACTTGGTGCAGGGTTTCTGGTGTGGCTCTTCAACACCACTAAGTCACTCCTCAGCAATATACTGCATGTTCCCATTACTTGATTTCAGTTAACGTCCAAAAATCTGTTGTTGGTGGTAGTTCTGATGTTTCACAAATGAGAAGGTTGAGATCTAGGAGATTGTAATTTTGCCTAGGATAAAAATAATAAGAACCAAAGTAAGAATTGGCTTCTAGTCAAATTCAGTATATATGTGTATATATATATTTTTTATTTTAGCTACATTCTTGAGGTATGTTACTAACAAATGAAATTATTGTACAGGAGTTGGTGGGTTATGGAACTCTGTCACAAACATAAGAAATATTTTGAAAGCTTAGAGAATTGGCCTGGAAATACATCCATTTTTTAGAGGTTATGATGTTTATGTTGATAAAATGATTTATTTTACCAGAGTGCTATTTTAAAGTGAATTTTAAGTTCCATTTGTGAGTTCTTTTTAAGGTCATACCAAGCAACAAATACTTTCTACTTGTAGGGATTATCAGGGATGAGTGAGTTCTAGTTGTGTGCAAGCTGTTCATCTACTTGGAATCTTCATGCTGTTGTACTTGATTTATGTTCCTTCCAGAAATTTTTTACACCTGGTCTGTGCTAGGTATTATCCTAGGTGCTGGGGAGATAAGGGTGAGCAAAGCGAACAGGGTCTGTTTTCATTCAGTTTATATTCTAGGGCAGCAGTTCTCAAAATGTGGTTCAGGGATCCGGGAGTTCTCAAAATGTTTGAGGGTCAAAACTTTTTCTTAATAGGACATGAGAATACAGTGGAGTTTCACAGAGGCTGTGTGACATGTGGTTTTGCAACAGATTAAATGCAGAAGCAGATAATGAGAATCCAACTGTAAAAATACAGAAAACTTAAATCAGACATCAAAGAGATTAGCAAAAATGTAAAATACTGACACTGTGTTATGGAAAATAGTTATTTTCATAAACATTCAACAAGTAATGGGTTTGTTGTACATGCTATAAAATGTACTGGTAATTTAAAAATTTTTTAATTCCTTGGCTTGAGTTTCTAATATGGTAAATATCAGTACATATAAATCACATAAACAAACGCTCAAAGGGTTGCCAATAGTTTTTAAAAGTGTTAACTAGGGCGGGGCGCGGTGGCTCACGCCTGTAATCCTAGCTCTCTGGGAGGCTGAGGCGGGTGGATCGTTGGAGCTCAGGAGTTTGAGATCAGCGTGAGCAAGAGCGAGACCCCCGTCTCTACCAAAAATAGAAGGAAATTAATTGGACAGCTAAAAATATATATAAGAAAAACTTAGCCGGGCATGGTGGTGCATGCCTGTAGTCCCAGCTACTCGGGAGGCTGAGGCAGGAGGATCGCTTGAGCCCAGGAGTTTGAGGTTGCTGTGAGCTAGGCTGACGCCATGGCACTCTAGCCCGGGCAACAGAGTGAGACTCTGTCTCAAAAAAAAAAAAAAAAATTGTTAACTAATAATGGCAAACTTTCTTAAAGGGTTTGGAAGTCATAGGATCAGCTAACCAGCTTCTGCCCTTGTAGCTTGAAAGCAGAGACAATATGTAAATATGAGCAGGCTTAACTGTGTTTCAGTCATACTATTAACAAGAACAGCCAGCTGGCTGTAGTTTGCCAACCACTGGTGTGTAGGGTTTCTGATACCAAAAAGTTTGAGAACTGATGTTTTAGTGAAAAGTTGGTGTGGTGTGGGAGCCAGGAAGAGGAGAAAACAGATAATAAGTTAATAGTCAACAAGAGAATTTCAAATGGTAAGAGATAATACGATGACAGTAAGAAGGGTGGTCTGGGCTGTAGGTGAAGCTTGTGATCAGGAAAGGACTCCCGTTTGTTTAGGACTGAAATAGGTGTCATCCCCTCCTTTTCTGATCTCCCTGGGCTACATTAGTGATCTCTCTGGTCAGGGAAAGAGAGGTATTGGGAGGGAAAAGCAAAAGATAGTTTAATTAAAAATGTTCATTTTTGTTTGTTTTGAATCTTACTAGATTTAAATCCAGAAAAAAATTAGTTTTTTGAGTTAAGTTAGAAAATATACAAAGCATATCTGCTTTAAAAGGATCTAGGCAATAACAAAACCTAGATTAGTGCTGATAAAAGACTGATAAAGTATAATACTGATTTAAGTTATTTGATATCTAGCAAGTTCTCTTTATTTTTTTCTTCTGAAAATGAGAGAGTTGGTTAAGATCTTTTCCAAGTCTAAAATTTCTGATATGTTTGTTTGCTTTTACCTAGGATAGGATGCCTTTTGCTACCCCCTATTCCTTATAAGTAAGTCTTCCTTGATCAGCTAGCTCCAACTTCCGTTTCTTATCGGTTCTGTGATCTGAAATGTTTAGTTTATCTTTGAAATCTGTTTTCTTATCTGTAAGGTGGGGATAAATGCTAACTTGCATGGTCATTGAGAAGGTTCAATGAGAGCATTGAGGACAATATCTGGCATGTATTAGGTGCTTAATAAATGTTTAGGGCAGCTGTTTATTAGTGAGAATGGAGGAAAGTCTCTACTTGGACTCAGTATTTAGCTTGCTGACCCTAGAACCCACTGAAATTATAGCAGCAAGAACAAAACCAACAACCAGTAGTCAGGCTGCAATGAGAGACTTGAAAATTAAACATGAAAACTCGCAGAGGGGTTAAGGAACTACAAGAGGAATGCGGTTGCCCCTCCCTGTTCCCGGGGCTGTGCAAAACCTTGAGGCTGCATGGGGCATAAATAACATTTTTTACAAAAGTAATGCAATCACAATTTAGGTGGCCTTTCCAACTTAAGGGAAAGGAAAGGGAAGCAGCCATTCTTGTCCTCAGAGTCTCTGTTGTTGAAGATTGAGGATATCTGTGTATTTTGAAAAGTGCTTTAGTGTACATCAGAACGTTACCTGCAAAGGATTAAGAATAAAAATGGAATTAGACTTTTCACCAGCATCACTGAATAGCAGAAGATAGTGAGCAGAGTTTACGTAATTCTTAGGGGAAAAGGTCGTGATTAATTTCTAAGCCTGTGTAATCTATGCAGGAGCTTCAAACTGCTAAGATGGAGAGCTAATCACTTATACCCTTTCTGAAAACTTCCTGTGGTTGTACCAGAAAATTAAGGATTCAAGGGAAAAAAAGATATGGTATATATCTTGTGGTGATATAATTGGGGGAGAAATGAAACAAGAACGGTTGTAGTTAGGTTTAAACGATTGTTTTGACGAAGTTACGAAGTTTAGTACAAACTTCATCCTGGCAGGTGAGAAGGGAAAATTTTACCATTGGTTGTTAAAGGGCTTAAACTGTTTTGGGAGAGTTAATACTTTTATTCTTCTTTTAAAAATTAAATTAAGTTAAATTAATTAATTTATTTATTTGAAACAGAGTCTCTCTCTGTTGCCCAGGCTAGAGTGGATAGCATCAGCCTCGCTCACAGCAACCTCAAACTCTTGGGTTCAAGCAATCCTTCTGCCTCAGCCTCCCAAGTAGATGCGACAATAGGTGCTTGCCACCATGCCTGGCTAGTTTTTTCTATTTTTAGTTTCCTGGCTAATTTTTTTTCTATTTTTTTAGTAGAGACACGGGGTCTTGTTCTTGCTCAGGCTGGTCTCAAACTCCTGACCTCAGGCGATCCTCCCGTCTTGGCCTCCCAGAGTGCTAGGATTACAGGCCTGAGCCACCTTGCCTGGCCACTACTTTTCATTCTTGATGTTAATAAAAAGTTATAGATTTAATGTGTAATAAAAATATAAGGAAATAGCTAGTAAAATAGAATTAGGATGTAGAACACTGTTGTCCCAACAGAATTTTCTACAGTGATGAAAATGTGGTTGTGCCATTTTGCTTTCTCACCAGCAAAGTATGAGAGTTCCAGGGTTCCAGTGTTTCCTGCATTTGGCATCGCCTGTTAATTTAGCCATTCTAGTAGGTTTGGGAATACTAATACTAAAGTTCGGAGAATGTATTAGGCTAATGGCAGTTATTTCTTCTGTGGCTTAAGAAAGGCAGTGTGGAGTTTTGGGGAATCTAAGATTATGACTTACACGTATTTTTCTCATCATCCTATTTCAAAAATAAAAAATACATATGCACATATTTGACTCTTCTCCTCAGTGTTCTATTGACACGGCCCAACAAATTCATCAAAAATACTCTGCCGTGGCTTGATACTTAGAAGGTATCCATCCCTTAAACCTATGACATCTTCCCCTCCTTAATCCCCCTTCCGCAAAAGGAGGAAGATGCCTATGCCTCTTTTACAAAGAAAAGGAAAAACTCTTTGATGGAAACTTTCTTAACCTTCTACAGCCAAAGCTGGACAACTTCTGTCTCCTCTGTTTCTACCATGGAGGGACTATTCTTTTTAACAAAGTCTCTTCCCCCTTAGTTTTAAAGTCCTCCTTCACCTTACCAAGAACTTTATTTTACCACCTTGCTCACTTTCTTGGGTAATTTTAATCTCTCCCTGTTTCTGGACTCCATTAGCATTCACTGTATTCTGGTCTCACATTTAAAGAAGCAGAAAACTTCCCTGAGCCTCCCAGTGCCCACCGAACTCGCTTCTCTGCCTCACAGTCATGCTTCTCAAGTGTTGGCTCCACACAGCATCCCCGCCAGCCTTCTTTAATGTGCCTTTTTTTTTTTTTTTCTTTTGAGACAGAATCTCATTCTGTTTCCTTGGCTAAAGTACAGTGACTTCATCATAGCTCACTGCAGCCTCAAATTTGTGGGCTCCAGGAATCCTCCTCCTTCAGCCTCTGTGTAGCTGGGACTACAGGCATGCGTCACCGCACCTGGCTGATTTTTTTTTTTTTTTCTATTTTTTGTAGAAACAGGGTCTTTCTCCTGCTTAGGCTGGTCTTGAACTCCTGGAGCTCAAGTGATCTGATCGTCCCACCTTGGCCTCGCAGAGTGCTAGGATTATAGCCGTGAGCCAAGAGCCGCCGGGCCCAGACGTTTAGTGTGACTTCTGCCCCAGCCACATCTCCAAAGTGAGATTACCAGTCACCTCTATATTGCCAGTCCAGGGGACTACGCTGTCACTCTGCTGCTGCTTGCCATATGATTATTTTTCTGTTCGTATAGTTATTTGCACCTTGCTGTATACGGTAGGAAAAAACGGTTTTCTCCTACCCTACTCTCAATACAACACAGAACACTTCTGACATCAAATGTGTGGACATTCCCCCCTCACCCCTACACCAAGCAATTCTCTAGCTGTCACCAACTGGGTATCAGTTCTGACACTTACCTCCCTGGAGTTGGATCCTACAGGTTAAGGGCTCGGTGCCACAAGATTGCCCCCTAATTCAGATGCCAAATAGCAAGATCCAGGTTGTAACCTGTACTTCTGACCAACTGGCTATAAATTGGGATTCCCGGGATAACCTCCTCAGGTTCAGTAATTTGCTAAGACGGCTCGCAGAACTCAGAAATGCTTTACTGACTTTACTCATGCATGATAGAGGATATTACAAAGGGTACAGGTAACAGCCAGATGGAAGAAGGGGGTGGGGCAAAGGTATATGGGAAGGGGCGTGAGCTTCTTTCCATGCCCTCCACCCTCCAAGCACCTCCACACAATCTGCAGTCTAGAAACTCTCCGAACTCTGTCCTTCTGGGGTTTTATAGAAGTTATGGAAGTAAGGTTGATGAAATCATTCGGCCTTTGATGATCAGCTCAACCATGAGCCTCTCCTCCCTCCCTGGAGGCAGGGGTGGCACTGAAAGTTCCGACCCTTCAAAGACTAGGTTGGCTCCCCTGGCAACCAGCTCCCATCCTGAGGCTGTCCGGGATCCTCCGACCCTCAGTCATCTCATTGGTATTCAGAAGACACTGGGTTTGGGAGCTGTGTGCCAGGAGATAAATATTAAAATAACAGTATCACATTTGCCAAGGTTTATGGCATTTACATTGTAATTCGTAATTATGCCCACGGTATAGTATTAGTTCTATATTTAAATAGAGTCACAAACTTTAATCCTTTGACATTTCTAAATGACTTATTTTTATTTATCATTTGATTGGTTTGATTTCTTCATTAAACTCTTAAGAAGGGTTGCATGATTAAGCATGTCTGCTTGTTGCCTATTTCTTCACTACTTTTTTTTCTAATTATAGCAATAATACATATTCCCTGGAGAATACAATAAAAATAAAACTCATTCTGATATTGATGTACATGTGTGTTTTTATATGCAGTTGGCCCTATGTATCCATGTGTGTACTGCCAACTGCACTGCCCCATTTTACATAGGGGACTTGAGTGGATAAACACCTGCAGATGTTGTCATCTGTGGTAGGAGGAACCACGGAGGGATCATGCCTTGAGATACTACCTGCCCCTGGTTTTCCCTCACTTCGTTCTTTCTCAGCTCTTTGGGCCTCGTTGCTCATTGTGGGCCTTGGTGTGAACCAGCACCAGTAGCCGACACCTGGGAGCTTGTTAAAAATGTGCAATCTCAGGCCTGGGTTTAGACCTACAGAACCAGAATCTGCATTTTAACAAGCTCCCTAGATGATTAGTGGGCACAGTGAAGTTTTTGAGAACTGTTGCAGTCTAGGGGTTACTACCTCTTACTTTAATGAAACCATAAATCTTTAAATGTTCAGATTTCTTTTTCTCTTATTTTAGGCAAGGTCTTCTGTGATTCCAAATGGCATACTGAAAATCCAATCCTAACTCTCGTTTATCAGCTGCTTTTTTAAAAATAGATTTTTTTGCTCTGTTGCCCTGACTAGAGTGCAGTGATGTCATCACAGCTCACTGCAGCCTCCAACTCCTGAGCTCAAGCGATCCTCCTGCCTCAGCCTCCCAGGTAGCTGGGACTACAGGGCGTGCACCACCATGCCCGGCTAAATTTTTTCTGTTTTTAGTAGAGATGGGGTCTTGCTCTTGCTCAGGGCTCAGGCTGGTCTTGAACTCCTGAGCTCAAGGGATCCTCATGCCTCGGCCTCTCAGAGTGCTAGGATTATAGGCGTGAGCCACCTCCATCATGCCCGGCCTCCAGCTGCTTTTTCTGGTGGCTCCTCTAGACATCTCACAGGCATCTCATTTCTACTTTACATTTTATTAATCATATTTTAGTGTCTAGCATAGTTCCTAATAGGTTCTGATTCATTGTATGCTAATTTTTAGCTGGAGTGGAAGCCTCAAATTACAGTGATTTAGCAAGTAAAAAAGCAACTGTACTTTCCTTTTTACACGTTTAAGATTTGCTTTTACTCTCCATTTACTGTGTCGTCATCTTTGTAACTTCTATTTTTTTTTCAGTCCCCCACCCCAGGACCAGAATCTGTCGCACAGATTCTAGGAACAGAGGCCACTTTGGGCAAGTCTCTTACACATTAGGAGAGCCTTCCCCGACCCAGGTGCCCCCCACCCCCCGCCCCCGAAAACGCTCGTTCTGTTTTTACAGCAGCTTTCCATCAGGTCCCTTTCCTGGGTTCTCCCTACTTCAGATAGTCAATCTTACTAGACCTATAACTTCCATAGCTACAAAGTTTCCAGAATTATCTTTAGGAAAAATGGAATTTTTAGGAAGAACATACAATTTGAAAAATCCTTTCAACTCCTTGCTGCAGTTCGGTAAACTAAATATAGGTTGTTTAATTTGTCCTCATTTATTGTTTTATAACGTTTGATTTTTAACTTTCGGCATTTTCAGCTGTTGAATTTGTGAGAGATTTGCCTTAATTTTTTTTATCAGTGTGTGAGAAGCCAGTAAATCTTAAAATAGAAGCAATGTTTGACATCCTAACTTATCCATCAAAATGTCAAAAAAATGTAGAAACTTCCTTGAATGAGAAAAACCCTAAATGTTTTGAATGGAGTTTTATTTAACTCACATTCCTAATGCTGCAAAGAGCAAATTTGTAACCTGATACCTGTGATTTTATTTTATATTACATATTTTCTAAGAATGATTTTTAGGCAAGTAAAGGAGGGGTACTGATAGCTGCATCCTATCTTTTTAAATTATGAATGCAAATGTTTTTCTTTTTTTCTCATTTTGACTGTTTTCAGAGTTCTTAATTAGACTAATCTTTATAAAGCGGTTTCTTTATTGTCCCTTTAAAAAGAAATATAGCTAAAAATCACCAGTATCCTAACAGATAGTTAACTCATTGGTGTTTTTTTGGTATGTAGTCTTCCTTATTTCTCATCTCCCCTACCCCATCTATGTTTTGTGTATAACTTGCTTTATAATTTATTGTCATCCTTTCCCCGTATCTGACTACATTTCTCTATTTTAAACTTTGATTTTGTAAGTATTTATAGAAGGAAGCAAAGGTTGCCATGTGAATTAAGAATGAAATTTTGTCCCTCTGCTTCTTTCTACTATAGATATGTTAATGTGGTAAAGCAGTGGTTAAATGCTGCAAAATTACTAACACAACATTAAAGGCTGATTCTTAAAATGTTTTGATTTAGCCAAGTACAGTGGTGTGTGCCTGTAGTCCCAGCCACTTGGGAGGCTGAGGCAGGAGGATGGCTTGAGCCTAGGAGTTTGAGACCAGCTTGGGCAGCATAGTGAGACCCCATCTCTTAAAAAAAAAAAAAGGGTTTTTATTTAGATAAACATCTGTTTAAACTTTATACCAAACTGGGATTGAGATATAGGCTTTAGAAAGTGTAGGTAATAGTGCACTCTTTCTAAGTTTTGGATTTTTGCTAATCTTGAATTCTATTTGTCTTAATGCAGTTTTTGTGGAATTTTCATCTTTGTAAAAACCAGTGTAAATAAATATCTACCTAGGAAAAAATTAAGGTTTATTGTGCTAAAAATTAGTTAAATGGTGGTTGATCTTTGGCAGACATGTTTGGTCACCTTTTCAAGTCTCCAGTTGATGACGTCAGGCGTTAACTCAGGTCTCAGGTAAATACTTAAATATTCTTGAATGTGTACCACCTATGGTATACATAAGTTCCCCATCTCACTTAATCCAGACAAAAACCACTTAAGGCTCGACATAGTCCAGTTTTACAGCCAAGCAAGTAGAGCCTGAGTTTGAATCCCAAGTCTAGATGACTCCGGAAAGCTTCCAGTTTCACTGTCGTGACTCAGTTGTTAAGTAGAGGGGTCTGTCCATGGATCCCGCGGTTTTCAGACTGTGCTGTAAGGCTCTGGACAGGTCCTTTTGGGGTTCGGCAGACAGTGAGATAGCTTGCGCTTGAAGATAATCAGCCATCCCCTTTACTTGTTTTATGCGTTTTTGTTTTCTCTCAATTTTGTTTGCAAGAGTTTCTCTGCTTAAAATATTTGAAGTCTCCTGCTCTAGAAACCTAAGACGTGTCTAGAATGAGTAGATACTAGAAAATAAAAATACAGGTAATAATCATTTATGTTTGTTTGTGGGGTAGACTGTGTCTGTTTTCAGTTATATTTCTGTTCCTAGTGCTGTTTTGTATTGCCTAATATTAAAATGAGGGCGAGGTGGTTGAATACACTATTAAGGTGGGAAAATAGAGTTAAAATTTGCTGCTGAAAGTGGGCAATCTACAATCTACTGTGTTGGATTCATTCCTCACTACCAGCTCTTGCTGTGTTTAAAGGCTGCACTAACTATGATGTAATGACAGGTTATACTTCTGAATGCACTAGCTGATGCAATGCAAATCGGAGGCCCAGGACTTTATTGGGGCAAGGGTAATGCTTGTTTAAAAGCAAAACAAGCTACTCTAAGTTTAATGAGGCCATTTAAGATGGCTTTCCCAGAGTAGGAAGCTCTCATAGGAGCTTGAAGTAGGAGTTTAATGTGGCTTAAGTGTGTTTATTACTCTTACTGCAAAGCCTTTTTGCAGGGGGTAGGGGGAGTTTACAATGTGGAGCTGAAAGGATAAAAATTGAGAAGTGAGTTAGAATTGAGGAAATACGGTAGTTTACTCCCAGTAAATAGTCACTGAATGAATTAGGGAGAATGCTTTTACTCTAAAAATTTTAAAGAGTTCGCACGATTAACCCAGAGTGTATAATGCACGCACAGAAGAGCGCTTGTCTTTCAGGTTGAAACAAAAAGAATTGCGGATATTCGACTGTTTTGACCTACAAAGAAACGGCATGGTTCAACCTAACTTTAAACTGGAAATGCTGAGGGGGGGATGGGTGGGGTCCACAGCAGGGTGGCACCGGCCAGAGCTGCCCCGTCCTGCCGCAAGCGGCCCAGCCGCCCAGGCCGGTGGGTGGGGCTTGTGGGCGCGACCGCGGCCCCGCCCAGGAGGCCCCGCCCAGGAGGCCCGCGCGAGGGAGGCGGCCGGCGCTGCGCTGCGGGGCGGGGCGGAGCGGCCTGCCCTGCTGCGGCCGGCTCTCCGGAGGGCGGGCTCCGGCCGCAGCTCCAGAGCCGGCTTCCAGACGCACCCGCCTCCGGCCTCGCCTCGTCTGGCAGCGGAGGGTCTTAGCCGCGGCCCCCATTTTCGGAGACGTGGCCGAGTTCGAGCTCGTGGGGAGGTGCGGTTGCCTCCTGGGGACGAAGAGGCTTCGTCTCCCGTCTGGTGACGTGCGGAGCCTGACCTGAGGCGCGAATTCGCGTCCTCCGTGCTTAGCGGCGGTTCCCCGAGGGGCCTGGGACCGAGGAGACGATGCGCTGCCCGACTTCCGGCGCCCGGGAGGCCCGCCCTGCCCTTGCCGCGCTGCTGGAGGGCGCCTTGCGCACGTGTTTGCCGGCCGCCAGGACGGGGAGGAGGAAAGGTACCGACGGCAGGAGGCTGGGCGGCTGGAACTGAAGCGCGAGTGCTGCAAGTCAGTGCCATCGACTGGCTCAGGGAATGGCTGCAGCGTAGTTTAGTTCCTCGTCCGGTTTGCATGATGTTCTCCTTTGAGCTGCTGTACTTTTCTCCGTTACATCAAACTTCAGGTTCTGTCCTGACTTCTTCAGGCTTGTCCTTGGTGCTTACTGCAGGGCGGCTGTATGGTCGGGATTCCGTTTCTCTTTCAAAATGGAGCTGAGTTCCACCTTTGGAGATTTTAGAGGTTCTAGCAGTTGCTAGCCTGTATCACCATTCACAAGAAATAGCCACATTTCACTTGTTTTTAACACTCTGAAGAGCAGTTAAAATGTGCTTTCTGCAGAGTTTGGAAAATAAAGATATATTATAATGTTAGCCTGAACTATTGATAATAAATGTGTGACTGTTTTGCTAGGTCAAGAAATTGAACAACAATGTTTTTCTTGCTCAGTAGCTATATTATGTTAAATACAAACTGCCCTTTGATGTGATTAGCTGTTTTGGTTTAGTAATTCGAAAGGCATTGGTTTTTTTAGACTGTTTTGTGCTCAAGGAACCACTTTCTAATTCTGTTGGTCACTTAAGTGAGCAGTATAAACTGGACTATGAAGCGGGCATACAGCATCCAGACGGTGTTTTGGCAGTGGTAACCCGCTGCTTTACAAGTGACCTGAAACGGATGGCTCATCCTGTGCACAAAGAATCTACTCGGGGAAACTGGATTAGAGGAGAGCGCCTTGACAGTGCTCTTGTCAGGGGACCGAACACCTGGGTTACACAGGGCTTCAGATGACGAGAGCTGATTCGTGTTCATTAAGTCCATAGGATGAGCCACGTTATGATGGATTCTGTCACACTCTCTTTCTGCACCCTCAACCCCCATTTAAGGTGTCTGTTGGTAACCACTTGAGTAATCAAGAACCCAAGTTGCATTTACTTGGTCACATTTGCAACCAACATTGTTTTTAAAAAATTTGCAACAGAGTAATGGCTGCCACTGAGAGAAACTTTACATTTGAAGTTTTAATTTTGTAGAAATATAGCTTAGTGTAGTTACTAGAAGTATACTCTTAGGATATCAACAGACTGATCTTTTGTCACCCCCAAGACAAGTAGTGGCCTGCGACATCCGAACAAAGGTAGATTCTTGGGAAAAGGTGCTCGTTTTGTTTGTTCAGCCTTACTTGTTAGTTACATTTATTATTCTGATGAATGTTTCAGCAATACTGGTGAACCCCAGGGTGCAAGGAATTCTCTTTGCCTGCTGACTCCATCCTCCCTCCCCAGTGTTGTACATGTCTCTGCGTTTTTATCTTTATTCTTCTCTTTGCCCCGTCTTTCTCACTCTTTCGTACATTGTGTCTGATTTATATCGTGGAATGGAAGTAGAATAGAATGATGTACTTTCTCAAAATACCGGACTGAAAAGTTTTATTTGAGGATGGCCCTCCGTTTCTCCCATCTTCCCTCACTTTTGAGGTGAGCGCTGATCAGTAGAAAACAAGATTAATACTTAACTGACAATAACTTTCGGGGGAGACTTGTTAGATAAAGATGGATGATGGCAGTAGGTCTTTCTCCTTGTTACCCTCTCCCCCATGTTCCCAAAACATACCTAGAGCAGCTGTTGTTCACTATTAGGAAAAATTAATCCGAGCTAATACTCTCTCGCGGTCCACTGGCATTTGAACTACACTCGTCCATCCATATCCGTGGGAGATTGGTCCCGGCATTCCCCTCCACCAGTGCTCAGATATCAAACTCCGAGGATGCTCAAGACCCGGATGTAAAGTGGCATAAGTATTTGCATATCACCTAGAACATCCTCCTGTGTACTTTCAATCGGCAGTCCCCAACCTTTTTGGCCCCAGGGACCGGTTTCATGGAAGACAGCTTTTCCACGGATAGGGGTGGGGGGCGTGTAGAGGTCAGGCGGTGATGCGCAGCCTGGTACCAGGCTGTAGCCTGGGGGTTGGGGAGTGCAGCTTTAAATCATCTGTAGATCACTTGTAGTAACCTAATACAATGGAAATGCTATGTAAATAGTTGTTATACTGTATTATTTTTTATTTTTTTTACCCCAAATATTTTTAGTCCATGATTGGCTAAATCCTTGGGTGCAGAACCTGTGGATATGGAGGGCCCACTATATACAGGACTTACCTGTAACTTCCTGTAGCTGTCAGCAGCTGACTTGGAATCAGAGACAGACAGGAAAGGAATCTGAGAGAGGGAGCAGAGTCCAGTCAAAACTGTGTCTCTGGCCGGGCGCGGTGGCTCACACCTGTAATCCTAGCTCTCTGGGAGGCCGAGGCGGGCGGATTGTTTGAGCTCAGGGGTTCGAGACCAGCCTGAGCAAGAGCGAGACCCCGTCTCTACTAAAAATAGAAAGGAATTAATCGGACAACTAAAAATATATAGAAAAAATTAGCCGGGCATGGTGGCGCATGCCTGTAGTCCCGGCTACTCGGGAGGCTGAGGCAGGAGGATCCCTTGAGCCCAGGAGTTTGAGGTTGCTGTGAGCTAGGCTGACGCCACGGCACTCTAGCCGGGGCAACACAGTGAGACTCTGTCTCAAAAAAAACCAAAAAAAAACTGTATCTCTTAGTTGTTTACGGTTCAGTTTCTGTTAGCATATCTTAATCCATGTATGTAGTCCATCCAAAGATGATTTTTAGCACTTTTTTTGTTTAAAAAAAAGGAATCTAAATGTGTTCTGGAACATTTAGAAAAGAAGGCTTACCCAGTGTACAGCTCCTAATCAAAATGCCTATTTAGTGTACGTAATATTTTTTTTCCGTATGCTGTTTTTTAATGCTATTTTCCTTTATCTTTTGCTCACAGTAAATTTTGTGTGAAACTTATGGAGTATTTCTGGCATGTAAGCATTATTCATAAAGTAAGTTATAGTTGTAATTGTTTTTCTCCTGCCTCCTTTTATTTTTGTTTATTTTTTTTATTGCAGAAATGAGCCGTCAGACTGCTACAGCATTACCTACTGGTACCTCAAAGTGTCCGCCATCCCAGAGGGTGCCTGCCCTGACTGGCACGACTGCGTCCAACAATGACTTGGCGAGTCTTTTCGAGTGTCCGGTCTGCTTCGACTATGTGTTACCACCCATTCTCCAGTGTCAGAGTGGCCATCTGGTGTGTAGCAACTGTCGCCCAAAGCTCACCTGTTGTCCAACTTGCCGGGGCCCACTGGGATCCATTCGCAACTTGGCTATGGAGAAAGTGGCCAATTCAGTACTTTTCCCCTGTAAATACGCCTCTTCTGGATGTGAAATAACTCTGCCACACACAGAAAAAGCAGACCACGAAGAGCTCTGTGAGTTTAGGCCTTATTCTTGTCCGTGCCCTGGTGCTTCCTGTAAATGGCAAGGCTCTCTGGATGCTGTGATGCCCCATCTGATGCATCAGCACAAATCCATTACAACCCTGCAGGGAGAGGATATAGTTTTTCTTGCAACAGACATTAATCTTCCTGGTGCTGTTGACTGGGTGATGATGCAGTCCTGTTTTGGCTTTCACTTCATGTTAGTTTTGGAGAAACAGGAAAAATACGATGGTCACCAGCAGTTCTTTGCAATTGTACAGCTGATAGGAACACGCAAGCAAGCTGAAAATTTTGCTTACCGACTCGAGTTAAACGGTCATAGGCGGCGATTGACTTGGGAAGCAACTCCTCGGTCTATTCATGAGGGAATTGCAACAGCCATTATGAATAGTGACTGCCTAGTCTTTGACACCAGCATTGCACAGCTTTTTGCAGAAAATGGCAATTTAGGCATCAATGTAACTATTTCCATGTGTTGAAATGGCAATCAAACATTTTCTGGCCAGTGTTTAAAACTGTTTCATTCAATTTCACAGAAAATAAGCTGCCTGCCACCCTGAAACTCTTTTGGTAGGTGGAAGCTAGACACATGAAGGTAAATAAAAAGAGAGGCTGTTAAATACAGGAAACAGTTGCATGTAGTAACACTAATATATTTAAGTCAACAGTAAACCACTGAAAAAATATATATATACACCCAAGATGGGCACCTTTTGTATTAAGAAAGGAAGCATTGTAAAATAATTCTGAGTTTTGTGTTTGTTGTAGGTTGATTGTATTGCTGAAGAATATTGGGTTTTTTGTTTTTTTTGCGTGTGTGGGTGTGTGTGGGTATGTGTGTGTGTGTGTGTTTGGTTTTTTTTTTTTTTTCCTTTAACTGACAAGCCATCTTGAGTGGTCTTGGACCACTGCTTTTCCCCTTTGTGAGTCATTACATAGTGCTGCTGTGTGTTTTTTTGTGTGTATTTGCTAATTTTTATTAATTGTAGTTTTTCATTAAATAAATTTGACTTTCTTTTCTGTAATTCAGGCTTTTCCTCACTTTTTTTGTACCATTTTAAAGTTAGCGTCTTTTGATATGCATAATTGTTTATGGTAAAGTTTATAATATGTGTTCGATATATATTTTCTTTTCCCCCATTAATCAGTTCATTAGAAATATTTTAAAATTCAGCTATTTTGTGAAGATACGAGTTCCAGAAAGGAAAGGTGACATCGGAAAAATTTTCAAAGGCTATTTAAAGCAGCTATAAGATGGTCTCATGCTCTCTTTTTCTCTTCTCCAGTTGAGTCATAACTTCAAACTTAATCTTTGAAAGGTTAGGGAATAAATTGATTTTTATAAATACTGAAAATCAGGCTTTTTTTCTTTTTTCAAATCTTGGACAAATCACATGTTTAAAATTTGTTCTTGTATTTATTGGTTTTGCAAAAGAAGGCATCGTCATGCACAGTATTTGTAATTAAAAACAAATCATTTGTTTAAAAAAGGCAGTTTGCAAAAATATGTTTTTGGTCTTTTATAATTCTCATTAAAAGGATATCTGGCAAATTAAAAAAATCTTAATGTGTCTGCTTTAGCTCTGAGTTTGAAATCCAAAGTTATTTTGCTGTTCCATTCTGTACTTTAATTATGTAGCAGAAATCAGTGTAGCCGAAATCATTTTGAAGTGTGGTAGTTTTATTCTAAAGCACAGCAGCGGACTTGGGTATATCACCTCTGGGCTACAGAGTCTTGTTTTTTCCTCCGTCTTGCACACATTTTGATTATTACAACTGTCAGGAGAGTGACTAATTAAAATGCTGACCACTTTTTCCCCTCTTAAAAAAAAGCACAATAAAAATGAAGTTTATTTAGTATTTCATAGCCCTGTGGCCTTTGCTCTGCATCCAGACTTCCAAGCTGTGTGACCTTGGAATCCAGTTCCTAATGTGTAAAGTTGGGTTAAATTACGGACCTCAAAAGGTTAAATGAGGTACAGGTTATCTAGAACAGTGCTTTGTAAATAGTGAGTATCCAACAAATGTTAGCTACTATTATGCCTTTAGCACCTTACAGTTAACTGTTGCTAATTACCTTGAGGCACATGGTAAAGTTCTAAAATTGCATTCTGAACGGCCAAAGATAATTGTGTGTGGTTTTTATGGGTACATTAAGCTTAGAAAGTCAATGAAAATTTATGAGGAGTTCCCCCTTATCCTACCGACAATTCTGGGTAACAGAGTTTATTTCTGTTAACCATTTTCAAGAAAGAAGCCTGAGTAGTCTCTTCCCTACACCAGCATAATTTTTTGAATTGGTTATAACTTGTGTGTTCAGCCATTTTTATGGTGAAAGAACAGTTCAACCATAAATTTATATCCAGGTCTATTTCTGTTACCAGGTGTGCTTAGAAAAGCAACTTATATTCTTTGTTTTATATACACATTGAGTATATTTGTGGAGGTATATCATTTTGTAGTTTTAACACTTTAAAATATTTTTTGATTATGAAACGTGCATATCATGTAGACTTTGGAAGTTACAAGATGGCACAACACAATGGGTCTTCTATAATCTTACTATCCATTCAGAGACACCTAACGTTTTTATTTTCCAGTCTTTCGTGTATATGTACGTGTGCTTTTACATGTATTAGGTTATTAAGTATGAAAAGGCCGGTTTCCCTAAATACAGGTTTCCCAGTTGGTAGGTATCTCTGACATTTCACTCTGACACTTTATTTTCATTGTGAAGGTACATCCTCACTCTTCCAAATGTGTGGTTTGGCTTGTGATTATCTTTCATGTGTTCTTAAGAGCAATTGTTGTGAAACCATGGATAAGTCAAAAATTTTTTAATGTAAGTTCTGTTGTGGAACCAGTGCTGCGCAGACAGCTTGAAATATCAACGAAGTGTTGGGGAGGGATGCGGCTAATGAACGCACAGTACGTCCATGGTTTGAGAAGTTCCGTTCTGGTGATTTTAATCTTGGAAACGAGCCACGTGGGTGACCAGAGACCCAGGTGGATAATGATGAGCTGAAAGCTGTAGTGGAAGCGAATCCATCTCAACCTACGTGTGAATTAGCAGCAAGGTTGGACGTTACTATTCCAATAATACTGGACCATTCTAAACAAATCCTTAAGGTAAAGAAGCTGGATAGATGGGTACCGCGTGAATTAAACGTGTGTCAGAAGAGAAATCGTCTCAAAGTTTGCCTTTCTTTGCTGTCACGACATAAAAGCGAAACATTTCTCTGCTGTATTGTAATGTGTGATGAAAAATGGATTCTTTTTGACAGTCACAAGTGTTCTGCACGACGGTTGGATAAAGAAGTGCCGAAACACAGTCCAAAACCGAATATTCATCAAAAAAAAGCTAATGGTGTCTGTTTGGTGGTCCAGCGCTGGTATTATCCACTACAGGTTTATGCAATGTGGTCAGTTGATCACAGCGGATGTCTGCTGCAACCAGTTGGATGAAACGATGAGGATGCTTGTGATGAAGCAGCTGAGATTGGTCAATAGAGACAGGCTAATCCTCTTGCAAGACCACATGTCACAAGAAACAACGCTGCTCAAACTACAGAGGCTGGACTTGGAAACTCCTTGTCCTCCGCTGAACTCGCCAGACCTTGCACGGACTCCCACTTCTTCAGGCTGTGGACCAGTTCTCGCAAGGAAGAACACTCAATTCTCAACAAGCTGCGGAAAACACCTTTTATGCTTTTATCACCACTCACCCTCCAGGCTTCTTCTCTGCTGGCACAAACAAGCTACTGTTAAGATGGCAAAACTGATTAATTGTACTCCTCCTTGTTTGAGAGATAATAAACTAAACTTTTGATCGCAATCAGACATTTCAAATTTAATGACCTCGTATTTTTGAAAAGGATTAGGACCATGTAGTTACATAACTGTTTCACCATACAACATGATCATCTGAGCATTTTAACACTTTAATCTTGGAAAAACACAATATTTGGTAATTTATGAGGATTCACTGTAATTTTGGCCAGTTTCCTGTTGGATAGTTAATTGGTCTAGGTAAATTTTTTCTGGTTATTTATAAATAACCTGTGAACATTTCTATATGTTTTCTGATTATATTCTTGGGGTTCTTTTTTTTAAGATCTTAATACTTTTATCATTGCTTTTTGGAGAGGTTCCAGAGGACACTTAAGAGTAGTGTGTTCAAGAGAGTTGCCTTTAAAAAGAAGAAAATAATTTAAAAAAGCAGTGTGAAGGATTTTCCATTTCAACGTCAAGTTTTGCTAATTTAAAGAAATTAACGTAGTAAAGTTTATAGTTTGACAACTAATAAGGTTGACGTCTTAATATCATTTGTTGTAACGAGTACTTTCTCCATTAATGCCCTTGCCCCTTCCTTTTGGCGTTTTCTTCGAGCAGCCTGTATGTGGGGTGGGGTAAGCAACACTCTTCACGTTTGCTCTTCTGTTTTAAACTTGAATTTGTCCTGTTGCACCATGGGCCAGTTTAGTATGTCAGTTATCACTGTGGAACAGTTTTTCCTTTCACCTTGAGTGATTTTTTATTGTAATTTGTATGACTTTCTTTTTAAGGCCCACATTCAGACTTCAAAGTTACCTGAGTGGCTGTATTTATAAGCTCACGAAAAATAATAGTGCCTCCTCCCTCAGCCAGAGTTCTTCATATTCAGGAACATCTGCAGTGATTCTGCTAAGGGTAGAATTTTGTTTATTCAGAATAAAGACTGGAAGAATTGGTAAATAATCCAAATTTTAAAGATCACGGGGGCCAGTCTGTGACTGCTGCATTAGAATGGACAAGAGTAAGATCAGAACACAACAGGGTGAACAGTGTGTGTGAACTACAAACTAGGACTGTAGTCGTTTGTGCAGGTTATACAGGAAAGGTGCAGATTGCTATAAACTTGTAGACTGAACATACTGCTGGAATTTTTGTCATTCCTCTATCCGCTCATCCAGTGTGCATGTTCAAAACAAAAGATGATATGGGTCAGGCGTGGTGGCTTATGCCTGTAATCCCAGCTGCTGGGGAGGCCGATGTGGGAGGATCGCCTGAGCCCGTACATTGCAGGCTGCAGTGAGCTACGATTGCACCACTGCACTCCAGCCTGGGTGAGAGTGAGACCCTGTTTCTTTAAAAAAATAAAGTTTTACTACTTATGATGTTAAGCTCTATTACCAAAAGACATTCAAACTTATCTAAAAATGGCATCACCCAAACAAAAAATTGTTTCTTATCAAGCACCTAACTAAAATTCAGTGTCTAACAGAGTAGGCTGTAGATTCTAACTGCCTGGGTTGCATTTTGACCGTACACCTACTAACTTTTAATTAATTTGTCTCTGGCTGGTCCCTCCTCTGTGAAGGGCATGGTATCTGCTGCATGAGGGAATGAGAAAGGCTGAATGTGCTATAAAGTGCTTATTTTTGTGCCTGGCACTGTATGTCAAGTATCTTGCTGAACCAGATATATTCCCTGTCCTCATACAGCTCTAAGAAATTTCTTTGATAAATTCATTTTTTTTTTTTTTGGAGACAAAGTCTCACTGTGTTGCCCGGGCTAGAGTGCCGTGGCGTCAGCCTAGCTCACAGCAACCTCAAACTCCTGGGCTCAAGCGATCCTCCTGCCTCAGCTTCCCGAGTAGCTGGGACTACAGGCATGCGCCACCATGCCCGGCTAGTTTTTTCTATGTATTTTTAGTTGTCCAATTAATTTCTTTCTATTTTTAGTAGAGACGGGGTCTCGCTCTTGCTCAGGCTGGTTTCGAACTCCTGAGCTCAAACAATCCGCCCGCCTCGGCCTCCCAGAGAGCTAGGATTACAGGCGTGAGCCACCGCGCCCGGCCTGATAAATTCATTTTATCATAGATGCAGTTTTTGTAAGGCTTTTCTAAATTCTGAAAACCATAACTGGTTTGCAGATACTAATGTAAATCATGGTAGGAAAGAATACTTGGTTTTGTAAAGTCACATTTTGACAGGCTTGCACTGTCATGTAAGATGAGGATTTAGCCTAAAAGGTTTGCTTCTATTGCTTAGAAATGTGCTGACAATGTTAAGAGTTGAATATTTAAAATTTTTAATATTTTTTATTGGATCCCAAATTTTAACTATATTGAATAACTATTCTTTAGTTCATTAGTAAGTACGAACTATAATATGTTCCAAATTAAGTGAATTTTTGTGGCAAATAAAAGCTTTTCCTAGGATTAAAAAAAATCCCTTTGATACAACTATTTTAAAACATCTCAGTGGCCATTCACTGGATTTGCCTGTTGTCTATTCAGATCCTTTTAATATTTTCTTCCTGTTTTGGTGTTTTGTTTTTTTTTTAAATAAAGTGCAATTTTCATTGCAGGATTAGGATCCACAAAAATGAACAATATTGGACTGTAAATCATCAAATTGGACAATGACTGTAGTCTCAATTTTTTTTAAGGTCCTAGGGTCTCAAGTACAACGTCTTATTTTGGCCGAGATAATGTGAGCTTTTTTTTACTTCATTATAAAAACTAAAACTACTTGATGTTTATAACTAATAATCCCAGTTAAAATAAATTTTGGATTTGGAAAGGGAGTTGGCAAACATTAACACTATTAACATGTTAAAATTAAATATTAACATCCTTTGTAGCTTTGTGTCCACTCCTATAATAAAGTTTACCTCATTTCAGTAGCTCATAAAGGAAAGCACCACTAAGTCAGCCCCCTTCACCCTCTGCGGTTGACTACCTGACAACATGGTTGATTCTGGTAAGTGTAAATGTCACCAGTCACCTAGTACTGGAAGGTCTTGGTGGTAGACATCACTAGTCATCCTAAGTGTGGTCACAGAGTTATCATCAACTGACGTTTAATATTTCAGGAATAAACAGATGGCATTTTTCACTGTATTTGAATATAGGTGATCGAGTGACTAAGGATCCCTCCTCTGATGGCATGGTTCATGGTAAGGTTCAAACAGAGGGACCAAGAAAGGGACAGCCAAGTAAAAGCATGTACGCCTTAAGTGTGCAAGTAATATAAAATTTCTTGATAAACAAGGCACTTAAAACTTTATTTTGGTTTTAGCACTTCAAGAGTTTTAAAAGCCTGTGCATAAAAAAAGCACGTGGAATACTGGCTAACCACACATATCCCAAGGTCTCAGCCCTAGGCCTACTGAGTTAGAATTTGAGTTAATCAGCATTTTTAGTACAAGAAATCCAGCTGATTGTGATACAAGGGATCTTTGGGTAACATTTTAAAAAGCAATGCTAGAAAAAGATGCTCAGCATCACTACTTGTTAGGGAAGTTCAGATCAAAATACTATGCAACACCCATTTTGAGGGCCATTATCAAAAAAACAACATAGGTGTTGGCAAGGATGTGGAGAAATGGGAGCGTGAATGGTGCAGCTGCAGTGGAGACCAGAATTCTGTTGTCTTAAGTTGTTTGTGCTGCTATAACAAAATACCCAAGACTGGGTAATTTAAAAAGAACAAAAATTTCTCAACAGTTCTGGAGTCTGAGGTCCAAGGTCAAGGTGCTGGCAGATTCGGTGTCTACTGAGGGCCCAGTCTCTGCTTCCAGGGCGGCACCTTGTTGCTTTGTCCTCGTACGATGGAAGAGCAAAAAGGAGCTGGCCAGTTCCCTGGGGCACTGAATTAGTTCACGAGGGTGGCGCTCTCAAGGCCTAATCTCACCTCCTGAAGGACCCCACCTCTCAATATCACATTGGTGGTTAAGTTTCAACACGTGAACTTTGGGGGATAGTCAGACCATAGCACGTATGATCTAGCAATTTCACTTCTGGGTATGTACCCAAAAGAAGTGAAAAGATTTGAAGAGCTACTTGAACACCCATCTTCATGGCAATATTATTCATAATGCCCAAGAGGTGGGAACAACCAACAGATGGATGAATGAACAAAATGTGGCATATGTATACAATGCAATATTTTTTGGCCACAGAAAATTCTGACACATGCTACAACATGGATAACCTTGACAACTTGCTACGGCATGGCAGACACAAATGGACAACTATTGTATGATTTCACTTCGATGAAAGCAAATTCATAGAGACAAACTAGAATAGTGGTTACCAGGGTTGGGGCGAGGGTGGAATTGGGGAGTTACTTTCCAATGGGTACAGAGTTTTAGTCTGTGCTGGCGATAAAAAATGGGTGTTCACACTGGCAACACTGAATGTAATTGATGCCTCTGAATTACACACTTAAAAATGGCACATTTTAAGTGTATTTTGCCCCGTAAAAAAAACAAGTGAAAAAGGAAGAGTTTAGATGTCAACCAACTTCTCCCTTCCCTAAAAAAAAAAAGAAACCAAAAAGTGCTTAAGAAAGAAAGGTCATACTGTGAAATGTCACACACAGTGAGGGAAGTAGCCAGGTTTTCTCAGAAGGCTCCTGGAAAAAGCAAAGGCATGCGTAAAGCAGGAGGACGGAAGATGCCCTAATGCTGCTGACAGACAAGCACAAGGCTGCACGTTCAAGACTCTAGAGGAAGAATACAGATAACCACAAGCTTAAGAAATGTTCTTTGTTGCCACTCTGTTTTAGAGTGGAACAGGCAGAGCAATTTGGGTGAGGATTAGCTCCCTCTGGTTGCTGAAAATGACTTAACAGTTATAGTTTAGTTTTTTACTTCCCTATAAGTAAAGATGAGTAGAGATGATAATCGTAGTTGATAAGATATGAAATGTTTTCAAATATCCTGATGTTCTTTCTCTGCGATTGTGCCATAACTAGCCCTAGGTCTGGACTTTTCCTCCCAGAACACACTCAGAGAGATTTTACTAGCAGGTCTGAGGCACAGTATTTTGGGTAACTTGCAGACCTCATTTTCACCGAGGCAATTCCAAAATACCTTTACATATCTGTTCTTACATGGATTTTGTATCATAAGATTCTAAAGTCCCTTGCTGGCTGGAATAATAATTAGAAATTGCTTAATGTTATTTATTATTTTAAATAAATAGTCCTGGTTAGGCCAGGACTGATGATAGGAGAAAAGAAATATTTTAAGTCACATTCTAACTTAATCTTCACACTAACAATGAGTTAGGTACTGTTACTTGCATTTCACAGACGAGGAAAGCTAAGACACGAAAAGCTCACACAGCTGGCAAGCAGAAGAGCCCGCCTTCATAGTTACTCACAGCCTGGACTGAGTCACGGAAGAAAGCAGGCGTGGGGAGTCTACCGGATTTGGGAATTGGCGCAGGCAAACAAGAAACAGGAGTCGGGATTCCAAGCTTAGGTACTGACCCAGGATAGATGGCTGCCTGCCTCTGGGAGCTGGGCTTTTCCGAGCTGCGTGTTGGCACACGCCGCTGCCGGACACAAGTGACCGTGTGCCGAGGGCTACTTCCCTCAGCTAAGAAGGGACCTGCACTGGGATGTGTGGCTCTTATCACAGGGTTCACTTAGCTTGAATACTTGAATTTTCCGCAAGGACAAGTAGTTGGCTACATGTTCATCTTTGCCTAGTTCTAAGTGATTGGTTTCAGGATCCAGTAAAGTCTACGGGTGAATCCCTTAAGGCGTAATGGTCGGTACCGCTGCCAGGACTCCAGGCTGATTCTGCCGGCGCAGCACGCTGTTCTGACCACAAACGCTGCTCCCGCAGGGCCCTAGCGTGTGCCAGGGTCGCTTCCCTCTCTGCTACAGGTTTAAAGCCATGACTTCTGTGCCACTTAAGAAAACATACCCTCAGCTATCTAGGCTCTTGCGGTGGTCCCTTCAAGTTCTTGAACTTGACTGTGCATCAGAATTACCTGGAAGGCTTCCTAAAACACGGAATTCTGCTCCGCTTCCCACCCCTCCAGAGTTTGATTCAGGCGGCCTGCACTTGGGCCTACGAATTTACATTTCTGTAATAACAAGTTCCAGGTAATCCAGATGCTTTTGTCTTAGTGACTACACTGAGAACCACTGCTCTGTGTCTTTCCAGGAATAGTAATGTTCCCGCTAAAACAAGAATCCAATTTTTATCAATTTATTAAATTAATCTTATATTTCTGTCATAAACACTAGCCGCTACTTGAGTGAAGTTCATTACTGTTATGATTATGTTTACAAAATAGGGACATTCTGCATACCCCTATTGCTGTGAATAAAATCAACCTTGTCAGTACCTTCTGGCACTTTTATAACTTAAAATTCTAAAAAGCTGAGATCTGGGCCTACAGTTTGCTATTTAAGAGACCAGGTGTGGTCTTGACGGTAAAGCCACCATCAAAAGCTGCATCAAGAACCTCGTCCAGGCAGCTTGCTGTGACAAAGCTTAAATCCTGTCGTACGTTGCCCGGGATTCCTTCAAGGTCTTTCTCATTTCTCCGGGGAATGATGATTCGCTTCAGTCCTGCTCTGTGTGCCGCGAGCACTTTGTCTTTAATTCCACCCACCTGAAGGAGAGAAGAAAGTCGTTAAGAGTGATGATTACCCGTAAACTGCAAGAAACCCCAACCCACCTTTCACTGAATTTAACCACCACTATTTTAAAACATCCAAACCATTTTCCATTTTGTTGTTACAGTATGAGCTAGGAAAGCCACTAAAAAGGTTACTAAGTGTAACTTAAATGTTTTTGTTTTGATTAGTAGTGTATTAAATCCTTTTAAAGGGAGGGAATTCTACATTTTTCCTAAGCATGAGTACTTCTTCTGCCAGTGATTCCCTTTTTTTTTTGGAGACAGAGTCTCACTCTGTTGTTTGAGCTATAGTGCCGTGGCGTCAGCCTAGCTCACAGCAACCTCAAACTCCTGGGCTCAAGTGATCCTTCTACCTCAGCCTCCCGAGTAGCTGGGACTACAGGCACGCGCCACCATGCCCGGCTAATTTTTTCTATGTATTTTTAGTTGTCCAATTAATTTCTTTCTATTTTTAGTAGACATGGGGTTTCACTCTTGCTCAGGCTGGTCTCGAACTCCTGACCTTGGGCAATCCTCCCGCCTTGGCCTCTCAGAGTACCAGGATTACAGGCGTGAGCCACCGCGCCCGGCCCAGTGATTCCTTTTTTAAAATACTGCCGAGGTTAACATTCATATTCCATTCTGTAATCACAACACTCTTGTGTTTAGGTTGATTCTGACAGAGCAGCACATTATTCTGACCGTAAACACTGCTCCTACAGAGCTTTAGCTGTGTGCCAGGATTATTTCCTTCTCTGCAGGTTTAAAGCCATGACTTCTGTGCCACTTAAGAAAACATATCCTCTACTTTCTAGGCTCTCGTGGTGGTTCTGAAACATGTCCACGATGGTCCCTTGAAAAGGTGAATCTAATTCCCCGCCTCTTGAGTGTGGGCCAGGCTTTGTGACTTGATGAAAAGAAACCGTGGCCGGGTGTGGTGGCGCCTGCCTGTCGTCCCAGCTACTTGGGAGGCTGAGGCAGGAGGATCGCTTGAGCCCAGGAGTAGGAGTTTGAATCGAATCTGTGCAACACAGTGAGACCCCCATCTCTTAGGGAAAAAGAAAAAGAAATAGAATGTGTCGTAGGAGTGATGTTACATGACTTCCAAGGTTAAGCTTCTACCAGGATCTCTCTCGAATCATTTGCCTGGAGGTAGCCAGTCACTATGTTTGAGATCACCCAAGCAGCCTACAGAGAAGCCCAAAAGTGAGGAGCTGGGGCTTCCTGCCACCAACCAGGACCGATTTGCCGTGATGTGAGTGAACCACCTTGGAAGCAGATCTTCCAGCTCCTTCAGATGACTGCAGCCTGGCTTTTATCTGGATCACAAAGATGAGAAGACCCTGGGCCAGAAGAACCCAGCGGAGCCTCTCCTGAATTCCTCATTCACGGAAACTTTGAGAATAAATATTCTCATTTTGGGGTAACGTGTTATGCAGCAATAGATAACAAATACAGCTCTCGAGTCATCCGCCTAGATATGCAATCCTTGGAGACAGCCCCCTTGGAGCGCTCCAACCGTTAGCTCCAGTCCAGACTGGCCGCTCGCTAGGCCTCCTGCACAGCTGCCGCCTACCCCACCGACATCCTCTCACGGTTTTCTTCATGCGCTGAAGCACACCTTCAAAGCACCTTCTTCAGGAAGAATGTAAGATAAACTAATTCCTTGCATGACCAAAACACTTACTTTATTGTCACACTTGACAGACAGCAAGGCTGTGTATACAAGACTAGATTTAGAATCATTTTCCCTCACAGTTTGGAAGGTACCACACATCCAGTGTCACTGATGAGGAAGCTTTGTCTTTGGTGATCCCTTTCAATCTGAAGATACCTTAAATTCTAGGAAATGTTCCATTATTTCTTCGACAATTTGTCTATTCCATTTTCCTGTGTGCTAGAGCTCCTGTGAGATGTTGGATCTCCCAGGTTGTTTTTTCACTATAATTTTTTCTGAATAATTCTTTGATCAGTTTTAAAACCATACTTTTAAACCCAAAAGCCTTGTCTTATCCTCTGTTCTTGAATTGTTTCCTCTAGCCTTAGCAGGTCTTTCTTTCAAATGCTACTGCTTTCCTTCATATCTCCTGTAAGGTTTCTGTTGGGAAGGAAGACCGGCAATTCGGTTTCAGGAGCCGGACACTCCCGTCTCCCCAGAAAATGTCTGAACTGTCAAGCTAATGACACCCCACTCATTTTTTTGGGTGTTAGAATTTATTCCCTTTCATAAGAGTTTATGGTCAATAAAGGGCTGCTTCGTTTCCTTTCGTAGCATAGCTAGTATAAGCCACTACTGGCACTTGAAATGCAAGAGTTCCTGGGAAGGTGCAGAGAAGTGATCAGCCATTCTTTTTAAGTACAGAGCTACAATATATCACCATAAATACAGTTTAGAATATGACCATATGCCCTTCTAACTTAATGGCTGTATTAAATTAAAAAACTGGGGGAAAAGCATGTTTAGTGATTTTAATTAGCAATTCTATGGTTTGCTTTCAGTATTCATAAAATAAGGACTTTTTCGGAATAAAGAACATTCCTTTTTTTTTTTTTTCTCATTTTGCTATCAACATGCCAAAATTTTGTTGTAGACTGGTACTAGTACCTAATAACTTAAAACCTAAATACTCCCTCAAGTTCTGTGCATTTTATCACAGTGTTTTTATAAGCAGTTTAGGATATGGACTGGAACCCCAAGACCCCACATGTATGGAATTTTTTCAAAATTTAGCAATCAGATATGGTTAATCGTTATGAGTTTCCATTCCACAACAGTTGTTTTTCTATAAACCTATCAACTCTGGTAATCTAAGTTTTCTATAGGAGGATAGGAGGTCTCAAAGGAACTTCGAAAGTTAAGAACTGGGCTTAAAGCTTAAAAAGAGCTACTACCCTATTTTACATGTTATAGATTTAACAATTTGTAAGTTATTAATAGAACAAGGCCTCAAATCTTCATGTAAACTGCTATTTCTGATGTACCATATTAGTACTTTTTCCTTTAGCAAGTCTTAGAAGGGAAAACATGGGCAAAATTATCAGTTTTTCTTCTATTTGATCAAATTTTAAAATATGCATTAGTTACAAGTATAAAAATTTAGTATATATTTAAAACCAAGGTTTTCAAATAAAGAAGGCAAAACTTTATTAAATTTAAAAATATTAATTTTTAAAAATTAAAAAACATATAAATCAGTTTTTCATACTTACTGGAAGAACAAGGCCTCTCAGTGTAATTTCTCCAGTCATGGCTACGTCTGAACGTACCAGCCGCCCACTAAAAAGTGAGGCGAGACAGGTTACTATGGTAACTCCAGCAGATGGTCCATCTTTCATGACAGCTCCAGCTGGGAAGTGCAGATGGATGTCTGTGTTGTCAAGAAGATCAAAACTTCCAAAAGCTTTAAAAAGTAAAAAAGGACGTTAATGTAGAAAAATTGAACCTGTTTTCTTTTCCTCCTAAAAAAGAAAATCAGACAAAAATGAATGTTTTGGGTAAATGAATCCTTCAAAATATTAATGGATGGTACAATTAGAGTGAGAGCTGGAAGAAAAGTTTCATTCTATTTGAAGGATTAAAAACAAACCTTGTGAGTTAGTTTCTAGTTCAGGCACTAGCCATATAGTACTAAAACGGGAACTAAAATTTTCACAGGGGTTCAAAAGCAAAGGTTTGTGCTTTACTGCATGGTGTGACTGATAATTTAGAGGTGGTCTTCATCTTTGTCACAGAACTGTGAGATGCCTCCCGATCGGGCACGCACCGTTGGTCAGCTGGTATTTCTTCGCATTGCTGCGCAGCCAGCTGATGGCGAGGTGGGCGGACTCCTTCATGATGTCCCCCAGCTGGCCAGTCAGAGTGAGCTGGCCTTCGCCATCCATCCGACTCGCCTCCACGAACATGATTTCTCCACCTAAGGGAGTCCAAGCCAAACCTATCGCCACTCCTGGCTGACTCAAACGCTGAGATACCTTGAAAGAGAAGAGAAAAATGATCGGAGTTAGGTCAACAGGCGCCGAAGTATTTCCAGGCTGACTGATCATACTACTCTGCAGGAGTCTGCTTTTTCCACAAGAGGACTGAAGCCATTTACCTCAAAGTCATTATTACCTAACATGATTCTGAGTCACGTTTACCACTTATTAGGTGGCTTTCTGCCAGAAGAAATACCTTTATTTTTCTTTAGCATTTATCAGAAGCAATTTTACCTTAAAATATGTGTGAATAACTTTGATTCTTAAGAGCCAAATCTAGTTACACATGCCCTAGTTTTCAAGGAATAAACCCAATAGTTCTATTTAAGCATTTTTATTAGGCTGCATATTATATATACACTCCAGAACCTAACTTCATTTTAAGTAATCATGAATTTGTTTCAGAGAGTAGAAACTCTCTTATTAGTACACATTTAAGAAGGGTGAGCTCCAGAGGCCAAGTGTGAAGAGATTTACCACAAACCCTAGATTTTACTTCTCTGCCACTTACCTTTACTTTCTCTGTTATTGCTGCAGAGATACTATAAAATACCACTGGCCTATCCATGGCCTCACTGCCATTTTAAACTGAACATGCTAATCACCTGAGATTATGAGCCTAGAGGTTAATGCATCCAAGTCATGAAAGCAAATAAAAAGTAACAGTTGAAAAACAATAATATTAACTTCCACTGTACCCTTTGAATTTCCAAATTTCCTACCCCACAGAAGTTATTCATGTCAGAGGAACTGAGCAAAATATGTCAACCAAGCACTAATCCAAATATGAGATTTTTCGACTGAGACGTAACGTTCTTACTGAGGAAGAGCAGAGTCTATAGCTTTAGTTTCTGCTTGTAAGGCTGGGCTGCTAATGCTTATTCCCTTTCCAAGGGGCTTGGACAGTGAAAATCCTGATTTTAAAATTTATTCTAAAATCATGTGTGGCATCCATTGAAGCTATTGGGTGCTTATTTTCAGTAGTAAACATAATAGTCTATTTTAAAAATTTAGAGATTTGGAAGGCCAAACTCAGTTGAGCTGATACAGTATGTATCACAGATCACACTTCCCTCTAGCCTTGGCACCTGCCCTGTTCTATAATGACTTCAGGAGAAAGACACAAAAGATCAACATGCAAAAGGTTAGTATTAATTAACAAAAACACAAACTGTTCATAAAACTGTTTACAAAGTTTGTTTTTTTCTAATATAAAATCAATTCTGTATACCTGGACAACATCTAGTTTGATCTTGTTTGCATGAAAATTTTCCAGGGATTCCTGTTTTGTTTTTTTGTTTGTTTGTTTCTTTTTGAGGTGGGGTCTTGCTATGCTGCCCAAGCCGATCTCAAACTCCTGGGCTCAAGTGATCCTCCTGCCTCAGCCTCCACAATAGTGGAGACTACAGACACACGCCACCACACCTGGCTCTAATTCCAGTTTTTGTTTTTTTTTTTTTAACCACATGATTCCTTTCTAGGGCTGGGTGAACTAATCCTAAAGAATTATCCTCAATATACTGAATCATGTTTAATTTAACGTAAAAAGTCATTTGATATAATTTTGTTAGCTATACCATGAATAATCCCTTTCTTACATTTGAATCCTCAAAACTTGTCAGAATAATGCCAAAAGTATCCCAAAGAAGCAGTAATAAGATTCTTGTTGATTACCATGTTGCTTCAAGAAACCAAGCCAGTTTTCCAACACTCCCCATCTGCTGGAGAGTCTTGATACTTCGGGTAGAAGTAACAGGCAAACTGGTAACTGGAAAGGGTGGCAGTGTGGTAAGTGCATATGGCCAAACCGAAAGCACCCACGCTCACCACCGCCATTCTGACTCGACAGTAAGTGTTCTGATGTGAACTTGCAGTTGGGGCTAATGACAAGCCTGTGTAGCATCAACATACATGGGTGGGAGAACTGAAGTTACTATGAAACCTGGAATTTCTGTGATCAAGGCTAGTAGTGATCTAAGACGTGAAGAACTTGTAATTCTTAGACTTGGAGTCATATTCTTCCAGGGCATGTGCTCTGAAACTTTAACAATCAAAAGCACTCAGTTTCCATGTATTTCTCCTTCAGAAAAGATGGAGTGTAAGTAAATATGAATTTAAAGGATGCGATACATGCTGCTTTCTTGCTTTTGAATGCAGGCAGTTTTTCAGCCATCTTAACCCCTTTACACAGAACAATTTGTGTTTTATAGAAAATAAGTGACTCAACATGATTTCAAAACAATGTTCATCCGCCAGGACTTTCCTATCAGCCTCTGTCCCCATCACTGGTTTGTGGAATCATCAGTTACACCAGCTAAGACAGGCCTAGGCTTGAAGTTTAGAATGTTTTCATGTCAACGTGGCACATGCGTATCTCGAGTTCGTTTTTGTTGTTCAGTTTCCCACCTGTCCTACCGCTGTGCTTTGGTTTCCTTATCTGTTAAATAATCTCGTTCAAAGAAATGGTCAATTTCTTCTGTAATAATTCTATCAATAAGGTCAATATGCGGAAGTATTTCAAATATTTAAGGAAAAAACTAAGAATAACAGAATGTGTCTTTTAATGTATGGGTTGCATTCCTCATACTTCAAGGACATCAGTTTTAATGAGCACTTGAGTATCGAATCATTGCCAGTTTCACACGCTCTTCCTTCTTGGTCAACTAAAAATAGTAATATTTGACTGAAATAGTTAATATGTGCAACTTTTTAGGACCCTTCCAAGCCTAGACCAGCATTAACAGACCCATCAGAGGGACCAAGACTTTACATTCATTCAAAAGTCCTTTACCAGGTATCCTGAGCCAGGTCGTAGGGGCACAAACGTGGACACCCCCTGGAACTGACAGACTCCGTAGGGACATCAGACAAGGAACAGCTGTACTCCAGCGTGGGCAGCTACAACAAGGTGTCCACAAAGTGCTTTCATTACTATCTACAGGGAGCCCTGAAGAGGCAAAGGTCGCTAAGATGTTCGGGTGTCACAGGAGAGGCTGAGTAGAGTCGTAACGAGAAGGGGCAGCAGGTGCCAAGAAATGGAGCCGTGAAGAATTTTGTGGACCCTGTTTCCAGGGACAAGCTTGGTGCAATGCTGAATGCAAAACCTGAGCTGTCGAATTGCTGTGATACGTGTGCAGGTTTGTTCTGTAGTGACGTTTACGCTGTCAGTTGGTTTCTTTTATAGCTCACATAGCACTTTTTATGCTCCTGCCAGGGCTGTCACCGCAGAAGCTATCCATCTGGCAACCTCTTTATAAAGTCTTTGTACTGAGATCCTTGAATTCATGAATATCTGATTTTTCTAGCTGTGGTTTGTTCAGTGGCATTCGGAGCAGGGAAGGGCAGACTCTGCTTCCCTTCGAGAGGGGCTGGCTCCGCTGCTGCCGTTTCTCAGAGCAGCACGCAGTCGCCCGGGCTGGCCTGGTGCTTGCACTGCGGGCAGCCAGCTGCTCTCTGACCCTGTCAGTAGGGCCTTTCCTCGGCACGAGCGATTGCTGACGGGCCCCGGACCAGACGGCGGTGCAGCACCGGTGCCGTCTTCAACAGGTGGCACGCAGCATGAAGACAGGCTGGGGCTCAGCGTGTTTAAGTGGAGTGGGATAGAGACATAATTTACCACCATGATTCTCTGGGCCATTTACTGTTTATACTCCTCACTTCTACCAGCTTGTTTCATTTGCTTGAAAGACAAGCTTGATGATGGAATCTCCTGGAATTCACCTTTGAATGCGTTCTACTCAGGATGCCTTTAAAAATCTGCACGTCTATCCTCTTCTTCCTTTTATTATTTTCTCAGGGCAGTAACCTTTAGATAAAGTCTTTTTATACACCATAGCCAGAAGCCAGTATTGAGGCTTTTATATAAGGTGGGGAATTATGTAGAAACATGAGTGGCGTCAGGAATAGTCCAATGACAGAATCCTCTATCCATCTAGGTATACTGGTCTGGTCCTCTGCTGTTTTGGGGGTGCCTAATGTCCATTCTCCCTGCTAAAAGCAGCCTGACTCCTTTGGTGACCTACTCTTTCCGTGTAGCCTTCAGGAGGCAGAAAACCCAGGATCTTGTCTCCCACTAGAGAGGATAAAAGCACAGCTAGAGAATGAGCTACTAGCTACCACCTACTGTAGAATAAGCCCACTTACTTAGACGGCTCCCCCTAAGAGCTGGAGGAAGTGTTCTAAGCCAAGCCTGCGTCATGGTGGCATAAGCAGCGTAAGCCAAGTCCAGGCTGCCTGGGGACACCTGCACCCTCTCCTCCTCTTCTACACTCTATCTCCAATAGCACAGTAAACCTTTTATTTTGCTTTTAAAAAGTGAGCTTAGCTGATCTTGTTTCTTTAGAAAACTTTACTGTATTCGAGAAGGTGACCTATGATACTGTTTCTAAATTTGAAACCTAGACTAAGTTCCTAGAGCCCATTTTTCAACCTGTTGAGAGAATTTCAAAGGGATAGAACTCATTAGTAAAAGTGTGCCTTCTCAGCTTGCTTTCTTACTGCCAGTCTGCTAGGTCAGTATCACTTTTTGGTACCAATATATTTTTGTAGACTTATATTCAATGAAAGTGAAGAACAATAAAGGGTGGTATAAGGTTAGTAAATATGGACACAAAATTAGGATTTAAAAAAACAAGGGTTTTGTGGTGATTGGGGACAGGTCTGTTTGTTTTTAGGGGAGTATGGTACTTGCAGGAACAAGTATTTGTTCACGTTTTTAGTATGTACTGGGCATTATGTTGAGTGCTTTGTACACATTAAGTCACCCAATTCTCTCGACGCTGTAATGGCACACGTACATAGTCACACCCACGAGACGGAGAAAGACAAGAAACTTGAGGAGCTTGGGCTTATCACTTAGGGATTAGGCCTCCCTGCTGCTTTCAGATCTTATTCCTCCTCCCTTCTGGTAAGCCCTGTTCATGGCAGCTGGCTTCACCATCTCTCTCCTCACTCCCTTCTACATTCAGAGACTCTTCTCCTTCCTTATCCCCCTAACTCCTGCTGTCATCCTGGGTGTCTTCAGCGAGCACATGATGCCCATCCAGAACGTGGCTTCTCAGTCCTTTAAACACCTCCTGGACCCAGTCAGACACACTCTTCCAGGTCCTTATTGTCAACAGAAACCACACTACCTCTAAATCTGAATTTCAAACGCCCCCCTTCTTGACCTCCTCACCCTCTTTTTTTTTTAAGACAGGGTCCGCTCTGTCACCCAGACTAGAGTGCCGTGGCGTCAGCCTAGCTCACTGCAACCTCAAACTCCTGGGCTCAAGTGATCCTCCTGCCTCAGTCTCCCAAAGCACTGGGATCACAGGCATGCGCCACCGCAGCTGGACCCCGACCCTCATTTTCTTATCCTTCCAGCACCCTTGTGTCCATGCCATAAACTCTACCAGTTTCTCATTACATACCAGCTCTGTGCTAGCTTCACTCCTCTCCTTGTTCAGCTAACATACTTTTGCTCCATCATCATAATCTTTTCCTTGTAAATAACTCTATATTCTCGTCCCTTTCTTCATAATACCCTACAAAGGGGTATCCCTTCTCTTATCACGAACCATTTTGGACCCCATGACATCCCACTTTCCTGAAGACTTTGTTTCTATTGTACCACCTCTTCCTCAACAACATCAGTCCTGCTGTCTACTGGATTATTCTTCTCAGCAGCTACTATTTGAATACATTCTCCCTCTGTCGTCCATATTCCCTTCTAGCTGCCTCGTTTCTCTGCAGTCACTCACAGCCGAACTTCTGAATGGTTGCCTACACATGTTCTATTTCCTCGTATCCCATTTTCTCTTCAGCATACTCCAAATCTGCCATCCCCACTCCTTGAGAAATCTCTTTCAAGGTCAACAACCTCTATGCTTTCAAATTCAGTACACATTTTCCTGACCTCATCTTCTATGCTCTCGCCACAAACAGTAAACACATTTTTTTTTTGAGACAGAGTCTCACTCTGTTGCCTGGGCTAGAGTGCCGTGGCGTCAGCCTAGCTCACAGCAACCTCAAACTCCTGGGCTCAAGCCATCCTTCTGCTTCAGCCTCCCGAGTAGCTGGGACTACAGGCATGCGCCACCATGCCCGGCTAATTTTTTTCTATATATATATTTTAATTGTCCAGCTAATATCTTTCTATTTTTAGTAGAGACGGGGTCCCACTCTTGCTCAGGCTAGTCTAGAACTCCTGAGTTCAAACAATCCTCCTGCCTCGGCCTCCCAGAGTGCTAGGATTACAGGCGTGAGCCGCCGCGCCCGGCCTACACATTTTTATGTTCTCTCCTTCTTGAAATATTCTCTTCTCTTGCTTTTATGGCAGCACAACATCTTTGTTTCCTCTCCCCTGACTGCTTGGTTCCTTCTTATTCCCTTTTCTTTTTTCCTGGCTTTTCTCTTTTCTGTTGGCTCCTCGGCCCCTCTATGTGATCGCTAAATAATGGTGTTCAGGGCCTGCTCCTAGCCTACCTGCCCTTTCCTATGTATACTTTTTCTTAGATGATCTCGATATTTCTGGGCTCCAAATATCTTCTATTTTCTGACACGTCTATGATTTCTATCTCCATCTTGGTTCTCCAAATGTCTCCACTCAGATGCCGCCCAGACACTGCAAACCCAACATGTTCGAAAGAGCTCTGTTTTCTTTGCAACATTCCCTCCCCCGCCCTCCCCGGTCTCCTCCATCTGAGTAGAGGGCACTACACACGTACCCTTCCTCAGCTGTCATCCACCAGCATGTTGACCTCTACTTTTGTCCCATCTGCCTCGAAAGTGTATCTCAGATATAGCCAGAGCAGCTACTCCCTCAGTATCACCCTGTTTGTTTTCTTTATAGCATCAACCTCAATTTGTAGTATTTGTTTATTTGTCTATTTTTTCCCCGAAAGTAAGCTCCATGAAGGTAAAGATCACACCTTGCTTATTTACTGTTGTGTTGCCAGAAGCATGTCATATGCTTAATAAATATTTACTAAATGAATGAAACTCTTTCTAGAATAAATGACAGACCTTAGACTTTTACCTTCATGGAAAATACAAGCATTTTAACAAAAAAGGTATCTTACAACATCTTAGGAAGACCTCAACATGTACTCCAATATTCCCGGTGGAATCCCTCTGTTCAGATTCTCTGCCTAGGCCAGCACAAAGCAGGGGACAGATAAGACTGGCCACTGTGAACTCCTTGCAAAGAACAGGGGACCTGCTCAGATGTACCTGCGCTATGTTTCTCTAATGTAATACACAGAGCACAAGCTTTGGAGTCAGTCAGGCCTGGAACCAATCTCGATTCTGGCATAAGTTCTGTATTCTCCCAAGTTATTTAAACATTCTAAGCCTGTTTCCTCATCTGCTATTGGAAAGACACCATGACTGAGGATTAAATGACACATCATTTGTAGAGGGCCTTCCCCAGTGCCTGATAACTGACAGACACAGACGTGGGAGTGGCCTAGAAGTCGAGCCCAATCGCTCCCATTCCAAACCAGAGCACTACTCGGTCAGAATAAGAACGAAACCTGACGTAAAGCAGATGCCTTTTGAAAAAACTGCCATGCATCACTGCCGCACTGTTCAGCAGGAAAAGGCAGGAATTTTCTTGGTCGACAGGGTATTATAGAAGAGTGGAAAGAACACTGCACCTGGGAGTCAGCAGATCTGAGTTAGGACACTGACTCCACTAACTGCACCTTAAGCCAATTTGCACAATTCATGTCATCTCTTTAAGCTTTTTCCCTGTGTTCAAAATGGAAGGCGCCTAGCACAGTGATGGCCCTCATGGACAATAAAGAAATTTTTCATAAATCTTGATTTTATAGATGCAAATGCTGAGGCAGATTGTGGTTAAGTAATTTGGGGCTGACACTCATCAGACCACTATAGTAGAGACAGAAACCTCAGACCACAGGGTGAATTCTCTCTTTCAAGTGTGAAAAAGATGAACAAAATGTTCCAAACTCTAAGAAACCAGGTCTTCTATTCTAAGATGCTATTTATAAAAGGCAAAAAGGCTGCTGGAGTCTTCCTTTCAGACTCATGTTGGTAAAAGTGGTCACACATAATAGCTCAGATGCTACAAGGAAAGTAAGTTAGTTTCTCCAGTGCTAACAAAGAAAGCTGTTAAGCAGTGTCTATAAAATTTCTCTCTTCTATCCTTTTGGCTCTATCGTTGCCAAGGCCCAGGAACGGGAGCAATGCTTCCAAGCCCAACATCAGCAGAAGCAGCTGGGAGAGAAGGGTGTATGCAATAGAAACATGCATCCATCTTTTGTTTTTACTTGTTGTTCTAGTTTAAATCCTCAAGGAACTGCTGGAATACACTTTTTCTGGAAAGCCTAGAGCAAAACACCATCAGCCATGCAGGAGTCAGAACCTGTTTACACCTTCACTCACGAGATTATTGGATTCTCTCAGAACGAGAAAGCAAGTTTTGTTCACTTTCTTAACCAGCAAAGTTTTACTCAAGTTCTTTCAACACTTCAAAATTCAAATCTGTGATATCTTAAGAATTCAAATAACCGAAATCATGTCTCTGATTCTATTGTTCAAGTCCAGATTTACTGAGGAGAGTGAACAAGATGAAAAAAACAACAGGTAGCTTAAAACTTACAAACTGTTTATTTCTGGAATAAGATGAAAGTAGCTGAGAGCTTTGCAGAGAGCTCATTAGCGTTAATGACCAGCTCAGAATTTAAGTAGATAAACACGATGGGTCTGGGGACTATTTTTCCTCCTCTTAGTTGTTAGGAACCTGAGGAAACCGTGTCTACTGGTATGATTTCAAATTTTAGGTTATCATATGTATAATTTACCAGATTTATTTTCTGAAAATATTTTTTCCTTAAACTGACAAGAAGGAGGTGAGGCTAAAGTTAAATTCAGTAGTATAACACAAACTTTTTCTAGTAACTGACCAATAAAAGCTCCTCTTAGCACCTTAGGAAATATTTCATAATGCCCTCAGCAGTTATATTCTAACCCTATTTCCATCAGCCGTCTCAACTCAGTCTGGGGCCCAGGCCCTTCTGCTGTGAGGTATAATTGGGGGAAAAGATGAAAATAGGGCTAGACCTATACATGGATTTAACCCTAAAGAAACTATTAACAACGAAACAAGAGATTCCTAAAAGATGCCACCTCGGTCTGAACTAGCAGCAGTCTGAAGCTAAAGCTATGCTTATGTTTTCTGACATTTATCATGTCGATTCTCTAGCTCCTCCCCCAAGCCCTTGATAGCACAAAAAAATCCTTCATTAAAGCACATATAGGAATATAGAATTTTTCTAAGGAGAAAAGTTGAGAGACACTGGTCTTAAAATGGAACTGGATGATAAAGAATCAAATGAAACTAGGTTTCTAAAAGAGGATATCACCAGGGTCTCTGGCTCCCTGCAACAGTCATATTATCACATTAAGTACTGACATGCAGTATCATACAGAAAACAAGTTTCCAATCCTAAGACAAAATTCAGCCTCTGGAAACACCCAATTCTACTTCTCCCCTGATATATTAAGCAACCAAAAGAGTAAACCGGTGAGTATCAACAAAGAAATGAGAATGATCACCTCCATTTCATACATCGGGGGCCCAAGGATGTCTTTCAGAGCATGGAAATCAATCAAAATTGGCATTTCGGGTGGTAGGGCCAAGTCAGTAGTGTCACTGATAGACTCAGGCTTTGCATCTTCTAAGATGTGTTCTTTGCAACCTAAGAGAGAAAAAATTATTTAGAAGTTGTGATTTGCAGGTTTGAGAATCCATGAGCAGTAAATATCAAACAGAAGCACAGTGGATTTCAATAGTTCAGTCCCTTTTATGCACTGAAAAAATTCGCGTTGTGTATCTGTGGAACACAGGTGGAAGAATCAGTCTTTCAAGAGCCCCTCCAGGGTGGTATTTGCAATTGCCTTGTTCATTTTTTGTTTTGGAGACATGGTCTCACTCTGTTGGCTGCGCTAGAGTGCAGTGGCATTGTCATAGCTCACTGCAACCTCAAACTCAGGGGCTCAAGCAATCCTGCCTCAGCCTCCTGAGTATTAATAGTACCTTGTTCATTTACTTTTACTTGTTTATTATCTGTCTCCCCCCTTAAAGTGTAAGCACCAGGAGGGCAGTAACCTTGCCTGTCCTCTTTTTAACCATTATATTCTTAACTCAAGAACAATGCCTGGCACTACGCAACTTATGACCCCTAGAGGCCAAATACTGAAGGGTCAAATGCAATAGATGACTTTGGACAATTCTCTGTTAGATCAACCTAACTTAGGGCTTGTGACAAACTTTTCAGTTCCCTCTTCAGGGAAGTTTGATCAGGTGTCTCATTTTCTAATGGGCAACATGAACTTGGAAATGATAGAACCCACATAAGCAATACCTCTTTTGTAAGCATATAGCTCAACTCTAAGGTTATCATTTTCCAATATAAATAAATATATTAATAATTCCCAGTGCCAGGGTAAGAGAACACAAAGCCTGGTTTGAAATCCCTATAACAGTGGACTATTTCCTTTACCTGCCTAAAAGCCCTGACTGGCTGATATCTTGTCAAAGTATTGTCTCAGTCTGGTTTGGCCCAGACATACAGGGAGCAGGACCCAGCTGATCTATCAGACCACCTTGTCTATCGGTCTTTGTAAGGCCAGTATGAATGTATACTTAGGAATGGAATTGCTGGATAATATTGTAGTTCTCTTTGAAAAGTTAAACTTTTCAAAGAACTACCAAAACATTTTCCACAGTGGCCGCACTTTTTGACATTCCTATTGGCAATACACAAGGGTTCCAATTTCTCCACATACTTGCCAATGCTTGCTATTTATTTTTTTTTCATTACCGCCATCCTGAGTGTGAAGAAATATCTCATTGTGGTTTTGAGTTACATTTCTCTTATGACTAATGATGCTGAGTATCTTCTCATGTGCTTGCTGGCCATCTGTGTATCTTCCTCCTTGGAGAAATGTCTATTCAAATCCCTTGCCCATTTTTTAACTAGGTTTTTTTTTTGTGATTGAATTGTAGGAGTTCTTTATATATTCTGGATATCAATCCCTTATCAGATATATGTTTTACAAGTATTTTCTCCCATTGTGTAGGGTTTTTTCACTTTCTTAATAGTGTCCTTTGATGCATAAAAGTTTTTAATTTTGATGAAGTCCAATTTATTTATTCTTTTTCTTTTCTTTTTTTTTTTTTTTGCTTTGTAGAGATAAGGTCTCGCTCTGTTGCCCAGGCTGGTCTCAAACTCCTGGCCTCAAGTGATCCTCCAGCCTTGGCCTCCCAGTGTTAGGATTACAGGTGTGAGTGACCACAACTGGCTTATGTTTTCTTTTGCTGCCTGTGTTTTTGGTGTTATATGCATGAAATTATCAAATACGATGTCATGAAGATTTTCCCCAATGGTTTCTTCTAAGAGTTTTATAGTTTTAGCTCTTAAGTTTAGATCTTTGATCTACTTTTAGTGAATTTTTATATACAATGTAAGGAGAGAGTCCAAGTCCAACTTCATTCTTTTGCATGTGGATGTATCTAGTTTTCCTAGCTCCATTTGTTGAAAAGACTGTGTTTTCTCCATTTAATGGTCTTGGCCCCTACTTAAAAATCATTGGCCGTATATATGAGTATTTATTTCTGGGCTCTCTAGTCGATTCTATTGGTCTATATTTCTGTCCTTTGTCAGCACCATACTATTTTAATTACTATAGCTCTGTATAATATCAAGTTTTTTTTTTTTTTTTTGAGACAGTGTCTCGCTCTCTTGCCCGGGCTAGAGTGCCGTGGCGTCAGCCTAGCTCACGGCAACCTCAAACTCCTGGGCTCAAGTGATATTCTGCCTCAGCCTCCTGAGTAGCTGGGACTACAGGCATGCGCCACCACGCCTGGTTTGTTTTTTTTATTTTTAGTTATCTGGCTAATTTATTTCTATTTTTAGTAGAGATGGGGTCTTGCTCTTGCTGTGGCTGGTCTTGAACTCCTGACCTCAAGTGATCCTCCCACCTCGGCCTCCCAGAGTGCTAGGATTACCGGTGCGAGCCACCACGCCCTCGGCCCTCAAGTTTTTTTGTTTTGTTTTTTTTTGAGATAGTCTTGCTCTGTTGCCTGTGGGTAGAGTGCAGTGGTGTCACTGTAGCTCACAGCAACCTCAGACTCCTGGGCTCACCTCTTGCCTCAGCCTCCTGAGTAGCTGGGAATACAGGTGTGTGCCACCACGCCCAGCTAATTTTTCTATTTTCAGTAGAGACGGGGTCTCGCTCTTTCTCAGGCTGGTCTTGAACTCCTGATCTTGAGCAATCCTGCCTCGGCTACCCACAGTGCTCGGATTACAGGCATGAGCCACTGCGCCTGGCATGTAGCAAGTTTTGAAGTCAGAAAGTGTAGAGTACTCGTTTTGTTCTTCTTTTTCAAGATTGTTTTGGCTATTCAGTGCCCCTTACAACTCAGTGAGAATTTGAAAATCAGCTTTTTCATTTCTATGAAAAAGGATGTTAGAATTTTGGAAGGGATTGCATTCAATCTGTAGATCACTTTGAGCAATATTGATATCGTACAATATTAAGTCTTCCTATCCATGAACATGGGATATCTTTATACTTACTTAGGTCTTCTTTAAATTTATTTCTAGCATTGTTTTGTAGTTCTCAGCATACAAGTCTTATACCTCCTTGGTTAGAGCTATTCCTGGAAGTCAATTATTTTAGATGCTATTGTAAATGGAATTGCTTTCTTAATTTCCTTTTTGATTGTTCATGTCCTTAACCTCTTTAAGCTTCCATTTCCTCATCTGAAATGAGGAAAACAGTAACTACATTTCAAATAGTTCTTCTAGGGATAATAGATATAGAATATAGAGATAATGAAAGCATAGAGCAGCTACTGAGTTAGACTTGGAGCCAGTCTCTCTATGTTAGAATCTTGACTCTGACATTTACTAGCTATGAACCTTGGGCAAGTTATTTGATTTTCTGAGCCTCAGTTTTCTCATCTGCAAAATGGACCTAAAAACAATACCTATCTCATACGGTCATCTGAGGATTAAATGAGTAAATATATGTAAAATGCTTAGAATAGAGTCTGGCACATAGTAGTAACTTTGTAAAGGACAATTACTTTTCCTGTTGGAATTGTCACAACAGCCTACTAATTTGGTTTCTCTGCTTACTTTTCCTACCATCCATTTTATTTTACTACTTGTAAATCAATCTTTTTAAATCCCAGTTCTGACTATATCACTTGTAGACTTAAACATCTTTGTAAGTTTTCCTCACAAATTAAGCAAATTTCTAATGCCTAAAAGTTGAATTGAAGATCCACCACAATATAGTGCCAAATTACCTTTCTGTTTAATAATCCTAGCTCCCACTACTCTGGAATGCTTTAGTCTGAAGGAATAACCACCACCTAAACAGTAATTCAACTAACATTTATGGAGCATAACTTTGAGTAAGAAACAGGGCCCCCAAAATAAATAATCTGATTAAAAATGGGCAAAAAACCTGAATAGACATTTCTCAAAAGAAGACATACAAATGGTCAACAGGTATACAAAAAGATCACTAATCATCAGGAAAATGCACACCAAAACCACGAGGCATCACCTCACACCTATTAGAATGGCTATTATCAAAAAGACAAAACAACAAATTCCCGAACGCTTGCACAAGGCCAGGAGGTAGTTCCGGTTCCGGTGTCGCGACTTTTCGTGTTCGGTGTTCAGTTGTTGCGGCTGGTGGCTAGTAACTGAACCAAGATGCTGCGGAATCTGTTGGCTCTCCGTCAGATTGCCCAGAGGACCATAAGCACTGCTTCACGCAGGCATTTTGAAAATAAAGTTCCAGAGAAGCAAAAGCTGTTTCAGGAGGATGATGGAATTCCAGTGCATCTGAAGGGTGGGATAGCTGATGCCCTCCTGTATAGAATCACCGTGATTCTTACAGTTGGTGGAACAGCATATGCCATGTATCAGCTGGCTATGGCTTCATTTCCCAAGAAGCAGGATTGACTTCAGTCATCCCAGCAATCATTTGGTTCAATTTCATTCACCTCTTCATGGACCAGTAATCTGATAAATAACTGAGCTCTTCTTTGGGGATCAATATTTATTGACTTGTACTAACTGCTACCAATAAAGCAGTCTTTACCAAAAAAAAAAAAAAAAGACAAAACAAAACGACAAAAAACAAATGTTTGCATGAATGTGGAAAAAGAGGGATTCTAATATACTGTTTGTTGGTAGGGATGTAAGTTAGTACTGCCATTATGGAAAACAGTATGGAGGTTCCTCAAAAAATTAAAAATAGAACTACCGTATGATACAGCAATTCCACTCCTGGGTATATAATGTATATCCAAAGGAAATGAAATCAGTACATTGAAGAGACATCTGCACTCCCATGTTTACTGTAGCACTATCCACAACAGCCAAGATACGGACTCATCACATCCATCATCAGTGGATGAATGGGTAAAGAAAATGTAGTACATATATACACACAATGGAATACAATTCAGCCATAAAAAAGAATGAAATCCCAGCACTTGTAGCAACATGGCTAAATCTTAAGTACATTATGTTAAGTGAAATAAGCCAGGCACAGGAAGACAACACTGCATGCTCTCACTGACATGTGGCATCTAAAGAAGTTGATCTCATGAGAAAGTAGAATAGTCGTTACCAAAGGCTGGCCAGGGAGGGAGGAAGGGGGGGATAGGCAGAGTTTTGCAAGTGGGTACAAATCTACAGTTAGATAGCAGGAATAATTTCTGGTGTTCTACTGCACAGTAGGATGACTATGGTTAACAATATTGTATTGTATATTTCAAAATAGCTAGAAGAGAGCATTATAAATGTTCTTACCACAAAGAGATGACAAATGTATGAGGTAAAGGATATGCTAAACACCCTGATTTGATTTTTATACAATGTATACATATATTGAAACATCACACCATACCCCATAAATATGTACAATTCTTATGTGTCAGTTTAGGAAAAGGAAGAAATGGGGCCCTGGTTTCCTTATCTGTAAAATGAAAGACTATATGAACTCTGTCCTTTCCATACCATTAACCATGCCTTATACAAAATAGGTAATCAATTATGTTCTCTTGAATTAGACTGAATTTGGGCTAAGTAATTCTTAAATTTTAATAGAATCTGTGAACAAATGAGAAATCACTAAAATACTTACTTCAATTTGTCAAAAAATTACTAAGTTTTTAATGCTGATTTTGTCAAGTAAACATTTTTAATCAGTGAAAATTAATTATGTAACAAAATTATTTCTGAATGATTAAAAGTTTTTCTTGAAGGTTGAATCTCATCACATGGGGTCCCTGAATTGTGTAACAGGAGCAAAATGGAACTTGGAGATTGGTGTGCTTGTGTCAGGGTGTAGGAGGTGTGTTACTGAGTATATAAACAGATAGTTGGCAGAGAGGTCATACGTGAATGAGGGGGAATATTGTTTACATCTCAGCTCTTTAGCATACATGGGTATACATGGATTCAGATCCTATTTAAGCATGGAGAGAAAGATATGTATGGCTGCAATTATACAAATAAGTAAGTTTTTTTTAACCAAGCCTACTTTAAAAAGTGAGATGAGTTGCTGAGATTTTAAATGTCTTTGTTATTTTACCAAATAGTATAAAGTATGTTCCTCAAAGCTAAACTGACATGGATATAATGCATCTGAGAACCTTCTCATGGGAAGGCAGAAAGGGGAAAACAAAGTATCTGTAAAAAAAAAAAAAAAAAAAAATCAGAAAAACCTGAATATTTCCAACTGTATAATTTGTGCTGTCAGTTTCAGGTTAATCTTTTCCAGAAAACTGTCTTCCCAGCCAGAGGAAGTGTGCTAAATGCAACTGAGATTCAAGTTACTGACCAGGGCTGCCAAGGCATTTGGGACTGCATATTTTCAATCTTTTTTTTTTTTTTTTTTTTAAGGAATAAGCTACAATGGAGAAATCTGTGGATCAAATGCCCAGAAAAGCTATTCTAGCAGTAGATTCTTTATTTTCTTTCTGTCAATATTTTCTTCATTATTTTGGGGACAGCAATACAACCCTAACATTACCAAAAACATTTTCTTCCAAGTTTACCTACTAAACATTTCCACGTAATAACCACTGAGACACAGAAGAAAGTTATGACTGAGTCATTTTTTAGTTTTAGTGGCAATTATCTATTCATGAAAATAAAGAACAAAAACAGTATCTACAAAAAATTTTTCCATTCAAATGAATTTAGAGATGTAAGCAAATGACCTTTTTGTCTTAATTTAAAAATACTAAAAGCAATTTTAAAGAGCTATAATATATATTAAATGTAATAAATAAAACAAATTTCTCAATGATCAATTCAGTGTCTCCACAGACTTTAAAAAACAGCATTTATCCAACTTTTAAAATTATCTGTTTATATATCCACCTCCTCCAATAGACTACACATTTATTTTTTTCTTTTTCACCCTTGCTGTCCTGAGGTTAGAAGACTACACATTTATTAAGAGTTCTCTTAAAGCAGCTACCCAGAATCCAATTTAGAACCTGGCATACAGTGAGTACAGTCATGTGCTGCATAACAACGTTTCGGTCAATGACAGACCACATATAGGATGGTGATCCCGTAAGATTATAATGGAGCTGAGAAATTCCCATCTGCTAGCTACATCACAGCCGTTGTGAAGCTGCAGTGCCCAGCATATTCACGTCTGTAGTGATGCTGGTGTCAGCAAACCCACTGCATTGCCAGCCCTATAAAAGTATGGCACAGACAATTACGTTCAGTACATAATACTTGATAATAAGCGACTATGTTACAGTTTATATATTTAGTATGCTATACTTTTTAAAAACATTAAAAACATTTTTTAGAGATGGTATCTCACTGTGTTGTACAGGCTGGCCTCAAACTCCTGGGCTCAAGCAATCCTCCTGCCTTAGCCTCCTCCCAAGTAGTTGGGACTACAGGTGTATGCCACTGCACCCATCTATACCATAATGTTTACCATTATTCCAGAGTGTACTCCTTCTACTCACTTAAAAAAAAAAAGTTAACTGCAAAACAGCCTCAGGAAGGTTTTCGAGGAGGTATTCCAGGAGAAAGCGCTGGTATCATAAAGGATCTAGCTCCATGTGTGTTAGTGCCCCTGCAGACTTCCCAGTGGGACACTGCGTGGAGGTGGAAGACAGTGACACCGAAGGTCCTGACACTGTGCAGGCCTAGGCCAACGTGTGTTTGTGTCTTAGTTTTGTTTTTTTAAAATAACGCTGTAGTGGGGCTTGCTGGCTGAGTTGCTAATGTGTCTTTTTTTAACAAAAAAGTTTAAAAAGTTAAAAAAAATTTTTTTTTAAATAGAAAAATGCTTATACAATAAGGATATAAAGATAGAAAATATTTTTGTACAGCTGAACAATGTGTTAAACTGTTATTACAGAAGAGTCAAAAAGTTAAAAAAAAGTTTATGAAATAAAAAGGTGACAGTAAGCTAAGGTTAGGGTATTACTGAAGAAAAACTAAAAAAAATAAATTTAGTGTAGGCTACGTGTACAGTGTTTTTAAAGTCTGCAGTAGTGTGTACTAATGCCCTAGGCCTTTGCATTCACTCACTACTCCCTAACTTAACCCGGAGTAAGTTCCAGTCCTGCAAGCTTCATTTATGATAAGTGCCCTAGACAGATATACCACTTTTCATCTCTCATACCTTATTTTTACTGTATCTTTTCTATGTTTACATATGTCTAGAGACACAACTATTTACTACTGTGTTACAATTGCCTCCAGTATTCAGTACAGTAACATGCTGTAAGGTTTGTAGTCTAGGAACAATAGGCTATGCCATATAGTCTAGGTGTGTAGTAGGATATACACCATCTAGGTTTGTGTAAGTTCACCCTACGATGTTCACACATCAATGAAATCATCTAAAGACGCATTTCTTAGAATGCATCCTCACCAAGTGACACATGACTGTATTCAGTAAATGCTAGCTGACTGACTGAATGAATTGGTATGTATAAGAGCCCAAAACATAGAATCCTATCTTTAGTACCAGACAAGAGAATTTGCACCAGTTTCTCAACAGGTTTTATGTATTAATAAATCTCATTTCCTATGATGGAGATTCAGAAAATATTCTTGGACAGTTATTTGGATTAGTAGTTAAAATGTGAAGACCATGTGAAATATCTTAGAAAAACCCATTGCTTTAGTACTCTTATAATTTAAAAAGGCTGGTTTTGACAATGTATAACAATGACAACCAAAGGCCACTGTATTTTCCTACATGATTTATTAAATGGAACAATGACTTTATAATTATTTGGCAATATTTTATTTTCCTGTCCCAAAACAGAATTTAAATAACAAATGTTTCGCTCCTATCATACATAATTAGGGTTTTTCCTTCATTGTAGCTTCCTTCTGGTCTGTATAGGCAAACAAATCTCTCTTAAACCTGGACAGTACTGATGAGGGAAGAATCAATCAATCAGTGTAAATGTCAGACTTAGAAAAGAATCTTTAATATTGGCAGTGTACACCAACATGATACTTTTCCCTCAACATTAGAACATCACCTGATTTAAGCTGTTTGGTCACAACACACTGCCTAATATCCTTGCCAAATGCAAAGGATTTAGCATAGAAAGTTTTCATCTCTAGATTCAATTTTTTAAAAAATAATCTTGGTCTGTTTACAAAATCCAATTAGTTCTAGCAGAACCCTGCAAAACCCCAGTGTTTAGTACCAGCAAGTCAGAATACCTTGAGGACTGAAACTCTTGTCTCTGAAATCTGTATTCTCAACAGTAACCTCCATTCCTTTGACAATTATAAATTTTTATTTGTCCTGAGCCACTAATATAATCAAAGGAAAGGTAAGTATGAACAAGATGAAGTAACACTTTAAATATTGAAAGTGCAAAACTAAATTCAAACTTCTAAGCCCTATCTGTGCAATTTGGGTGTTTAATAAAGAAATTAGCTCAAATATGATGGATATTCAACAGCATAAACTTCAATATTGGTTTAGAAAAAGCCCTCTGATAATAAAATATCTTAGATTGTGATGACTGTTGAACTGCTACAGGCTTTTAAATTAGTAAATTCTATAGAAATAAACAGAAAACTTCAAAGCTGTGCTGCCTAAAGATTAGGAAAATGTAGATCAATTTTAATTCAGCCCCCATAACAACAGTAAACTGTGACTTGTCACCCTGTTCTGAAAGACCTCATACCATCAGACCCAGGCATTTCTTTAGAAACTAAAAATCTTACTTGTATTGCAACAATCTAAAATAAACAGCCAAAGCACCTGGTCTCTGGTTTTTGGGTTCACGGGCACACACACAGATTACTCTCTCTATTGTTCTAAATCCAACCAGAAAGGAAGAAACAGGATTTAGGTTAAAATGCTTGAGGACTTTTATATGTAACTGGAATCAAGTAATACAAAACTTCTCCACTATCTTAACTTTATTAAAAACAGCTAACAAAGTTTTTATGTCCAAAAACAAGAACATCAACAAAATCCACATTAAAAGCTGACAAATAAAGGTTGCTTTAATTGCTGCAGAAGAATCATTCATTTGGGGTCGTATTAGGCTTTATTCCCCTGAAGACCCACATGACAGAGAGTAATATTACTATTCCTAACTGTTTCTGCAGTACTGAAATTTCTACTTTCTATTAACAATCCAAACCATAGGTTTTCCTTAGAACTCTAAACAAACTATTCCAACTCTGGGAAATGGGAACTGTATTAACAGAAATGAAATGTATGAAAACCTTTACAATGGGCAAAAAAAAAAAAATCTGTGAGAGCTGTCCTTCGAGACAGCTCCCAAATATCTGATCCCTGTCTCCTGACACTCACGTCCTTATGAAGGCAGTGCCCTCTCCCATTGCACCGGGATTGGTCTGTGTGAGCGATAGAATAAATATGGCAATAGTGATGGTTATAAAAGATTGCAGCTTCTGTCCTGGGCTCTCTCTGTCTCTCCCTCAACCCTCTTCTTTCACATATCATTCCTTCTGGGAAAAGCCAGCTGTCATGTCCCAAGCCTTGGGAGACACACATGTGATAAGAAACTGAAGACTCTGGCCAGCAGTCAGTCAGGAACTGTGGTCAGCAAACAGCCGTGTAAGTGAGCTTGGGAGCAGATTCTTCTGGAGCTGAGCATCCGGCTGGCCAACAGCTTGGCTATAACCCTCACGAGAGGTCTTGAGCTAGAGCTGCTACTCATTTATGCTGCTCTGAGATTTCTGACACACAGAAACTGTGAGACAATAAATGTCTGTTAAATGCTTAGGTGTGCTAAATTCTGGGGTAATTTGTTACACAGCAATGGAAAACTAATGTAAAATCCTAAAGAGACAGACCCTGTCTGCTCCAAGAAGACAAAGGCAGGAATTTAGCAGTAAGTTACACAAAGCACAGAAGTTACTTTCTAAAAACATATATAGTATTTTCCATTAATATAAGAAACGTATTCATGGCAGTAGACAAGAGAATGGATATGCATCAGATTTGGAGAAGACTAGTCAAAAAAAAAAAAAAAAAACAAACTGAAAGGATCAAAAGCACTTGATTGTCCTGCAGGGACAACTTCCTGTTTTGGTTAGGAAGGAGCCACACTTAAAATGCCGGGTTAGGGCTCGAGAAGTCGATGGCAGGAAGCCACAACAAAGAACTCTGAAAGCAGCCTAACAGAAGACTCTGAGAAAGGCCATGGGAAGAGGAGCTGGCGCAGACAGAGAGCGGGATGGAAGGGGCTGAAGTGCAACAACCCGGCGGAGCGGACACAAACCTGCCAGCGCGGGGCTCTGCCCCATGGCATTTTGACCCCTGGGCACTAGGAATACTTGCTTAAGTCGCAGGACATCTCTCTGCTCCACATACCACATTCTTGCCAGTAGGTGAAGATGTGGTGAACTGGGAGAATTAAAGTCAATGAATGAGGAGAACTAGTGCTGTAAAATGAAAATCTTTTATTTTGATGCATTTTTAATTGGAGTTGTCCGAAAAGAATCTATCAAGGAATTAAGGATATGATATCTACCTTCTTCCACTACATTAAGCTGATTTCACTGACCTACATGCCTGTAGTCCCAGCTACTCAGGAGGCTAAGGCAAGACCCTACCTCTTAAAAACAAAAAGAAAGAAAGAAATTGTCATAGGGTAAGACTGATTTGTGGTCTAGCCAGCCCAATCTTGTGGTCAGCAGGGGGCTCAGAGGTCTGTCATGAGATGATACACTTGTCTTCACGGACATCAAGTCTTATTGCTATGACTCACACCACACAACCACTAGTCCTTTTTCCAATTTATAGCTTCTATTTTCCTAGGTACTGGGAAACAGTTTGTAACGACGTATCTGTTAAGTGAGTCAAACAGACAAGGCATTGTGTTTATTGAGGAATAGTGTGAGGGGATTTATGAATCAAATCAGGGACAAACTAGATGGCTACTGAAGATCCTATTCAAACGAGATTTTACGCTAGTAAATTATATGAAAAGTGGGGGCCTAAAGCTATAAAACAAAGGCTTTATTTCTTATTAGTTTTTTTTCCTCTTACTTTGGGATAAGGAGAATTGAGTATCACCATAATTCATAATGGACAGAGTATGTGCTATATTTAGAATCATGAAATTATTCAGTCAAAAGTAACTCTGAGAATTAAAGGTTGTCAAAGCAACTGGGACTTCATTGGCAAAATCCCAGGGAAAAGGAAACCAGCAAGAAGGAACTAAAAAATCTGCACTCAAATCCCCCTCAGGCTGTTGACTAAGTTATTTTAGGTTAAGCATTTCCAAGAAGCCCAGGAGAAAAGAACAGCTGGGAGGCTAAAGACCTCACTGGTCTTTTGGTTGAGAACTCGGAAGGATCATATCCTAGAAGTAAGGGTCGTGCCCCAAGGAATAAGAACCACATCCTGGGAGCACCACATCCTAGAAGTTAGTACCGTATCACAGGAATAAGGCCCAAACTGAAATAGACCAGTCCTAACAAAGCCTAACGCTGGGCCTTGACAGGATCAAAGGATCTGTTGATACTCTAGCTACCTGTGAGAAGAAAATGTAACCCTTTCTGAAGGATGATAATAGCTAGAGCCTTTATATTTTTTATCCACAATGTTTAGCATCCAGTAAAAAATACAAGAAATGCTAAAAAACAGAACAAATGACTAAAAACCAAGAAAAAAACCCAGGTAATAGAAACAGACTCATAGGTGAATCACAGAACACTCTATTCAGTGTTCAGATAGGGACTTTAAATACCATGATTAGTATGTCCAAGAAGAGAGGAAAAGACGGATTAACTTGATGAAAAGAGAGAAGATTTCTTTTTTTTCTTAAGAGGAGGTCAAGAGAAGATTTCAATAGAGAATCTACTGGAGTCTCTCTATTTATATATCTGTATACACACACACAAAATGTCAATCTACTGGAGTCTCTCTCTCTCTTTATACACACACACACATACACACACACAATATGTAAATCCACTGGAGTCTCTCATATATATGTATATATAAATAATCAAATGGACATTACATAAGAAAAAAATACAACATAGAATTAAGAATTCCCTAGGTTTAACAGCAGCCTGGAAATTGCAGAAGAAAGCAATAAACTAGAATAGAGGGTAGCAGAAAATATCCAAACCAAATTAGAGAGAAAAATTAAAGAAAAAAAGAGAACAGAGGACAAGAGAGTTACAAGGTCTCTTCTCAAAATCCTAGAAGTAAAAGAATGGAAAGAATATTTGAAGAGATAATGGCCAATTTTTTTTCTAAAACTAATCAAATTCACAAAGGTCAGTGCTAGTCTGAATGTTTGTCCCCTTCAAAACACATGTTGAAATTTAACTGCCATTTCTCACTGTGCATGGAATATGTAAGAAAAAAAAAATTTAACTGCCGTTGTAACAGCATTAAGTGGTAGGACCTTTAAGAGGTGATTAGGCCATGAAGGCTCGACCCTCATAGGTGGGATTAATGTCCTTAGTGAGTTCGGGCTCTCTTTTCTCTTTGGTCGTCTGCCATTTGATGACACAGCAAGAAGGCAGAGGCCAGCACCTTGATGTTGGACTTCTCAGCCTCCAGACCTGTGAGCCAGTAAATTTCCATTCATTATAAATTACCCGGTCTGTTGTGTCCTGTTACAGCAGCAAATCCCAAGGTGAATAAACAAACAAAATCATACCTAGCCACATGATAGTCTGTCCAACTTGTCTGATAACAGAGTCAAACAGGCAAGTGTTTATTGGAGAATGTTGAGAAGGCATTTATGAATCAAATCAGGGGCAAATTAGACAGTTTCTGAGAATTCTACTGAACTGACATTTTATAATAGTCAATTAGGTGATGAGGGGTGACCTGAAGCTACAAAACAAAGACTATTTCACCTGGTAATTTCTTCCTAGGCTTGTCTTCTGCTCACTTTATCTATTATCACAATTCCTATTCAACATTTTCTAGGAGGTCCTAGATAGTGCATTAGAGAAGAAATGAAATAAAAGGTATAATGTTTGGAAAGGAAGAAGTAAAAACTGACATTTGCATTTCTGATGATAGGAGGGTATATGTAGAAAATCTGAAAGAATCTATAAATAATTAGAATTAATAAGTCAACCTGGCAAGTTTGTTGAATACAGGTCAATATAATATTCCTATGTCCTAGCAACAAAAAAATTAGAAAATCTAAAAAATGCTATTTATAATAATATACACACACAGATCAAATACATAGAAATATATCTAAAGAAAAAATACATATGGTGGCGCCTGCTTGTAGTCCCAGCTACTTAGGAGACTGAGGCGAGAGGATCGCTTGGGCCCAGGAGTTCGAGGCTGCAGTGCACTATGATCGTGCCTGTGAAGAGCCACTGCACACCAGCCTGGACAACACAGCAAGACCTTGTCTCAAAATACAAAGAAACAAATAAATAAATAATAAAACAAGGAAAAATATGTAAAAGTGTGCCACTGAAAACTATTAAAATATTAAAAAATTTATTTAAGATGACTTAAATGAGCCTAGTCATGAATTAGAAGACTTAATAATATCAATTGGCAATTGATATTATCCCCAAGTAGATTTATAGATTGAATGCAATCACAATCAAAATATCAGGAGGTTTTATTTATTTACTTATTTATTGGTAGAAACTGACAAGCTGATTTTTAAAACTTACATGGATACCTGAGAGATCTATAATAGCCAAGGAAATCTTGAAGAAGAACAAAGCTGGTAGACTTAAACTACCAGATACCAAGATTATCTGAGATACAGTAATTCTTGAAACTATGTATGATGCTGCCACTGGAAATTTTATCCCAGACCCAAAGTACCATTCGCTTAATGTAAGTTAGCTAATTTAATTCATTTTTCCTATAAGTGTATATCTGAGATCTCCATAACACCTACAGTATTTAAGTGATGTTTAAAAAGCTTCTTTATAATGACACCTAACACATTTTATGAATGACTGTTAAATCTGTTTTAATTTTTTCTTTTTCTTTCTAACCAATTTTTCAGGTGACTTCTATGAGAATAATCAAAAACTAATATCTACTGAAGTTCTTTCAGTTTAATGCAGCTTCCCTAATAAATATTATATTGCTCAAAAATAAAGTGAGCACGCTTCATACGGAAACTTTATAAGGACTGATTATAGTATGAATCTTCCTTTGCCGAGGATAATTTTTGAGGAGAAGTCTTACTAGATATTAATTGTACATATATGGTACCTGAATACTTGAACAAATGGATGTTTGCCTAACTCTTTACAAAGAAACACCCAAGTATGAAAAACTGAACACACAGAACATTTGTATCTTGGCTAAAGGCAGGAAAAAAAGCAGAATAAAATTTCAGTCACATAATCAAACTAATCCCTCAACCCAACTAATACACCTCAGAAAGGTCAAGGGCAATTCAGAAAACACTAATAACATGCAGAAAAACATAGGAAGTCTTGCTTTTAAAGAAATAATTCTCATAGTTTATAGGTAGGTAACCGAAATCATAAATATTCCTCCTCTAACACAGATCAGTTATAAATCTCACCTCCCTTTAAAACTCCTTGAATATTATTTGGTCTATTTAACTGCCAGTTAAGACCCCACAAATACAAAGATAACTGTTCACAGACCAGTGCTTCTGGGCTTATTTCCAGAAAGTTTGTTTGATACACTAGAGGTTTCTCCCTGTTTTGAAGCTTGTGGCCTAAAATTACTTTTCTTCCTGGCAGTAACTACAGTATTATTTTTAACATTAAAAAAAAACCTCCCACACTGCATTACTTGAAATTTCTAAAACTGTTTTGCTTTATACTCTAACTTTAAATAATTCATTTTTTAATGAGAAACTGTTATTACTAAGCTCCATTTGAACTTTGTGGCATGAAAATCTAATGTAGACACTTCTTTAGAAATTTTTCTTTTGGCTTGGTTAGGACCATGAACACCAATTTGGGATACCTTATAATTATTCTACTAAAATCCGAAGGACAGTCGTTTACAGTAACTAAAGGATACCTTACAATATTAGAACAAATTTGGAGTGCATATCTGTGCCTCTATTAAGACTACAACCAAAATTAACCTTAAGAGATAAATATTTATCCTACTTATTCATTCGTCTGGATGTCCTTGGTAATATCATAACTACCCAAATCTGCTTAACTATGCTATCTTTTAGGAGATGCGCTGTGAATCACGGATTTAAATTAAAAAAAAAAAACAATAAATGCTACCATGAAAAACTGTATGTTCTCACAAAGTTCACAAGCTGTGAACAAGTCCTTGAATATTTGTGTCTTATTCTTAAATTGCTAATACGATCACAGATATTATTAGAAATATGCTAATGGATGTATGTATAAACGTTAAGCAATGTGTAACTATAGAAAGTTTCCCTTGACATTGAATCCCTCTGAATGTATTGTTATAAATTCTAAAATATGCCATTTAAATCTTTTTTTTTTTTTTTTGAAACAGAGTCTCAAGAGTGCCGTGGCGTCGGCCTACCTCACAGCAATCTCAAACTCCTGGGCTCAAGTGATCCTTCTGCCTCAGTCTCCCGAGTAGCTGGGACTACAGGCATGCGCCACCATGCCCGGCTAATTTTTTCTATATATTTTTAGCTGTCCAATTAATTTCTTTCTATTTTTGGTAGAGACGGGGTCTCGCTCTTGCTCAGGCTGGTTTCGAACTCCTGAGCTCAAACAATCCGCCCGCCTCGGCCTCCCAGAGTGCTAGGATTACAGGCGTGAGCCACCGCGCCCGGTCCTGCCATTTAAATCTTAAACAGTATTTTCAAAATGTGTTAACTAGACAAATTTATTTCATCCTCTGTCTTTCTATTATATCAGAGGCAAGAACAAAGAGACGTAGCCTCAGTTGCTTGAGGCCATAGCACAAAGTAGATCTAGGGGTTACCTTTAGAGAGCTCAGTTCTCTATTGTCATTATCAGCAACATCAGTGATTTCCATTCTTGACAGGCACTCAATCACCTAGGGCACTTTTTAAAAATTCAGATTTCTGTCCGGGTGCAATGGCTCACACCTGTAATCCTAGCACTCTGGGAGGCCGGGGCGGGAGGATCATTTGAGCTCAGAAGTTCAAGACCAGACTGAGCAAGAGCGAGACCCCGTCTCTACTAAAAATAGAAAGAAATTAACTGGACAACTAAAAACATATAGAAAAAATTAGCCAGGCATGGTGGTGCATGACTATAGTCCCAGCTACTTAGGAGGCTGAGGCAGGAGGATCGCTTGAGCCCAAGAGTTGGAGGTTGCTGTGAGCTAGGCTGACACCACCACACTCTAGCCCAGGCAACAGAGTAAGACTCTGTCTCAAAAAAAAATAAATAAATAAAATTCAGATTTCTACTAGTGGCAGTTTGAAATGTATTTATCTCTATACTTCCTCTCCAAATCCTAATAAAATGGCAATTAAAAAATTAAAAAAAGTATAAACCCACAAGAATAAAAAGAATGAGAAAGAAGACAACAGCTGATAAAAGATGCTGACAAAATTTCAGAAAACAGAAAGTAGACAGAAAAAAGTAAGAAACACTTAGCAGGCTAGAGAAAGCAGAAACCTCAATGTCTGTAGGGTTGAGAGTGCAGGATCAACAATGGCAAGTTGGTTTCAGCCATAAAATCCTACAAAAGCTCAGGAATTCAAGGACCACTGAAAGTGTGGGTGAAGAGTGGGACTGAAAACAAAGTTTTAAAAAGTCTGGATAAGAAACAGAGCTCCTTATCCCCATCCCGACTCCACATTACGAAGGCACTGCCACTTCAACAGAAGACGGGAGATTTACTCTCTAGGGAAAACGAACCAGTGAGGTTCCAGGCACATGCAGGGAAGGGGTGAAGCATCATAGTAGAACCCGGAGGATTACGTGAGTGTCTACTCTTTGACGCCATTGCTGTTAGTTAAATGCGCTGTGCTCAGCAACAGAAAGAAAAACAAGGAAGATATTTAACTGTAACTGTTCTACCAACCCTACTACTAATTATGGTTTTTTAATCCACTCCTTTCTGGAGAGAGCTATAGAAATGGTGGAACATCTAATAAATCTCTACTATGAAAGAGATTTTCAGTTCCCTACTACTCAAGTCATGTTTGTTAAAGCAGGTTTCGGCAAACTGCATAACAGCACAGTATGATGAACTGAGACCCCTTACAGCTCTGGGGCAAGAAGTTAAAACATTTTAATTGGGTATCAAAGGCAATGTTCACATTTGATTAATTCCAGTAACAGAATCCTCCTCATGTCACCAACCCTACAATTTTTTTTTTAAGAAGAAATAATTTGTTACATTTAATTGTGTACCTAAAAAGAAAATGTGTGAGAAAAACAACTTATTACATGTGGAGCTACCGTAGGGTACAAAGATCTGCCCTTGCAGTACTTGGAAAGCTTGGATTTTTTTACTGTTGTAACAACTTTTCATGTTATAAATTATTCTAAGGCTTAACAACTGTCTGAATCAGAAAGAAATAAGAGAAGCCATGCATAAACTGGAAAAGTTACTATATCCTGAAAGCATTAATAATGAGTATTATTCCAGTTAAAACTGCTATTTGTAAAAGAGAATCCTCTTGATAAAAATATATCAAACATTAAGCTATTACTTATTGGATGCATTTACCAGTGGAATGGCATGTGCCACTGCTCCAAGGACTACCCAAGTCCATCCCTCCACACCCAACTTTATTTTGCCATTCACTCCGAGCCAGCAGGCCTTGGGCACCAAGACAAGGTCACGAACCTTCTCCCTCAGTCGCATCCGAACGGTCCAACTTGGCTTCCTTATGTTGTCCTTCTGCCACCTTCACAGCAACGGCTCGGCAAATGGCCCCAAATTTTCTATCCAAAGAACGAACCCCTGCCTCTCTGGTATACCTGTCATCAAAAAAAATATTTGATTTTTGGCTAAATACCACCCGTACTGACAGAAGTAATATAATTAACATTTTTACTAAAGAAACAGTGTACATTTAAAAGTTCATTACCCTTTCGTGAGTACGAATTTCTCCACACTTAAAACTTCTCATTAAAGTATTGTTATTTCTTAAATATTCAGATGTATTTTCAGCCACAACTATTTCCTTTATACATATAATCTTGGACTATTCCCCTATACCTAAAAATGAATCCTTAATTGTTTAATTTATATTGCCAAAGTAAATTTGGCAGCACATAAAACATTTACTCCTTAATGATATGTTTAAGAGTTTTTTAAAAATTTGTCAATTTAAGAAAATTCTAGATAAATTTATCGTACTTGAAATACTGCTGAAAGAATCAGGAAACTACACTCTTTGTCGAACCAGATAAAAAATGAATCTGAGACAGAAATCTGGTTTTTACTATTAATAGGAACTGTGCTAATCACCTCCATTCAGTGTATTTTCATTGTGAAGATTTCTAAAGGAAGAAAGTATCCTAAGGAATGCAAGTACTGTGATGTTGCGTAAAAGATTCTACATGTGGTTAAGCAGACCTTCTTAAAAAACATTTATGTTAGAATCAAATTCCATAAGTCATTCCATAAACCGTTATACAGTGCAACCGCCGTTTCTGTCCACCCAGCTTTGGATGGGCTTGAATGGGCAGCATCAAACAGAGAATGCAGTTTTATCTGGAAAACTGGATTTGATTAGGCAGTCAGACATATACAGTAGATTTTAGGGAAGCAGATTTTAAATGTTCTGAGAAAAGACAGATAAAAGGTCTTAGCTAAATACTCTCAAGTAAAACTCATTTCAATCAAAGGCATCAAAGGATATAAAATAAAGTCCATTTTATTAATATATGACTGCATACAATTTCAATAAGAAAATAGAGAGGCATCTTAAAAATAAACAAATCAGCATTTAAAAATAAAACCAAAAACCCAACGTAGCTTCCTGGACAACTATTGGATCAGTGCACGTTAAAGGGTCTGGAAAAAAGACGACAGCAAGGGCAGAGGAAGCTCATGAACACGCCATGAACATGCAGAGACGGAGCCAAGAAGTTCAGAATGAATTGGAGCTTGCCAAAAACAGTAAGGACAACAACAACAAAAAATATTCCTTTAAAAATGTATTTAGAACAATAATGGGCTAGGAAGTAATGCAGACAGTATGCAATTAACAGTTGGCCAAACAAAGTAGACATACCAGTCCCTATCTGCTATCTTTAAACTGAAAAGGGAAGAATCACCAGGGTCAAATAAGAACTGGTTGATGTTTCTCACAATAACATGAACATAATAATGCTATAAATGCTGATTTTCGGAGGACATAAAACTAATGTATCTGATGATAATTAAGATAAAATAATCAATTTGCTGGTAGATGAAACTAACAATAACATACATATAATTACAAACTTCGACATTTGGGCTTTAAAAAATTCAACTCCATAAATGTAGAATGGGACATACCTAGCTTACCATTAAAATTCATTAAAAAGGCAAGAGAATAATCTTTAAACAGCTAAGAATCTAGGTCGGGTGCGGTGGCTCGTGCCTGTAATCCTAGCACTCTGGGAGGCCAAGGCGGGTGGATCGCTCAAGGTCAGGAGTTCTAGACCAGCCTGAGCAAGATCAAGACCCCGTCTCTACTAAAAGTAGAAAGAAATTATCTGGACAACTAAAGATATATATCGAAAAAATTAGCTGGGCATGGTGGCGCGTGCCTGTAGTCCCAGCTACTCAGGAGGCTGAGGCAGAAGGATCGCTTGAGCCCAGGAGTTTGAGGTT
>NW_012150374.1:585675-586723 GCF_000956105.1 Propithecus coquereli | reverse complement strand
GTTTTTTAGTTGTCCAGCTAATTTCTTTCTATTTTTCCGTAGAGACGAGGTCTCGCTCTTGCTCAGGCTGGTCTCGAACTCCTGAGCAAAAACGATCCTCCTGCCTCGGCCTCCCAGAGTGCTAGGATTACAGGCGTGAGCTACTGTGCCCGGCCTAATTGTATTATTTTTAAAAAACAATTATTGAAATTAACAAAACTGCTAAGAGATTTCCTAATGTCCATAGGTTTTGAGATCTGATGTTGTGATTTAACAAGCATAAAAGAAATAGTTCTCCAGGCAACAATTAGGAAATACAAATAATCGTTACTCTTCAGAATCATTACTACTAAGATTCAGATAAGCTATGACTTTTTCTCCATCACTCATATTTTACAGATGCAGAAGCTATCAAAAAGGCTGAATGACTTGTTGAAAGTTACCCAAAGGCATCATGGGTGTTATACAGAATAATGGTATTACTGGAAGACTTCAGTACATATATCACCTGACTTATTTCTCCTGGCATTATCCACACAGTACATCACAAAACAAGAAAAGGAATTCCCAGGTCAGATTTAGTTACTGTCTTGTATATCAATCTAAATAGACCCATAGGAAGGCTGGCGTAGATCAAAAGACAGTCTGACTGGCCAAACTCTTAAGTCAAAGTTAAAAATGAAGAGATTCTTTACATCTCTTGAAAATCAGTAGTGACTATAGAAGTGCTTGGCAGACTGAGGTACCTTTCTGGATGATGCAATGCCCCGTAATACTGAGCCAGGAAGACTATAAGAGGCTGTGTACAGGGTACATTTTCCATTCAAACAGGGCATCTATAAATTAGAATAAGCAATACTCTACTCAGATCATTTATGCACTGTTTGCTATAGGCTTAAGCGCTTAGTAGTAAACTTAGGAAAGCACCTTCCAATTGTTCCCACATTAATTCTAAAAATCAGAACTTTAAGGATTTTTAAAATCCTTCAGCCAGAGAGAAGAAAAGAAAATCTGAATAACCTAAAACAGATATCTGAAAGTAGCATCTCTCCTCTTAAGAGAATTCAAC
>NW_012150374.1:582020-584185 GCF_000956105.1 Propithecus coquereli | reverse complement strand
TTTAAAACTAAATACACAAACCTGCAGGGCTTGCAGATAATTAAGAAATCTAATAATTATTCACTTAGTAAAAATATATTTCAGATTAACAGGAAAAATACGTTTAGATTCTACTCAATTTTCATTTTTAAAAATACTCAGTGACATTTGATCTTTTCTACAGAAAAACAATTCTGAACAATTAAAATAAGGTGAAAATACTAGAACTTAGTGTTAGTAACTGAAGGACTTTATTTTGTACACTCCAGTGAAGGAGAAGACATAAAAAATATGGCAAGTATTTGACAGATCCAACTAAAAAAGAAGTGAATTTAAAAGCATCATACACTTTTATATAAAACTGAGGCCAGATTTAATAAGCAGAAAGTTTATTCTTTAGGAACCACCTCTTAAGATAAGTAAATGATTACACAACATTTTCCAGAGAGAGATGGTGAAGACTTAAAAATCTGACAAACAGAAAGCTAAATTGACCATGTGAAGATCTATATTTTGTTTTTAGACACCTACTTTGAAGAAATAAATTACTTTTTATCTGTAATTTTAGAAATTGTTTCAAAGAAGAACGTCTTATTTTCCACAAATGATCATTCTTTAATGCTAAATCAAATTTGAAATTGTTGTCAAAATTTATTCTTGACGTCTTACAGAACACACACAGTCATATGTTGCATAAGGACATTTTGTCAACAGACTGCTTATACAGTGGTCCCATAACATTATAATGGAGCTGAAAAATTCCAACCACCTAGAGACAATGTAGCCATGGTAACACTGCAGCAAAGCATTACTCACGTGTCTTTGGTGCTGCCGGTGTAAATAAACCTACTGTGTGCTGCCAGTTGTATAAACTTATGGCACATACAATTATGTACAGCACATAATACTTGATAATGACTTTGTGACTGGTTTATATATTTACTATACTTTTTTATCATTATTTTAGAGTACTCTCCCTCTACTTATTAAATAAAAAAGTTACGTGTAAACAGCCCCAGGCAGGTCCTTCAGGAGGTCTTCCAGAAGAAGGCATTGTTATCACAGGAGATGACAGCTCCATGTATGTTGTTGCTCCTGAAGACCTTTCAGCGGGACAAGATGTGGAGGAGGAAGACAGTGATATTGAAGATCCTGACCCTGTGTAGGTCTAGGCTAATGGATACTTGTGTCTTAGTTTTTAACAAAAAAGTTTAAGAAGTTAAAAAAATTAAAAAGTTTATAAAGTAAAAACATTAGAGTAAGCTAATGTTAGTTTACTACTGAAGAAAAATTTTTAAATAAATTTAGTGTAGGCTAAGTGTGCAGTGTGTATAAAGTCTACAGTAGTGTACGGTAATGTCCTAGACCTTCACATTCACTCACCACTCACTCACTGACTCAACCAGAGCAACTCTCAGTCTTGCAGGCTCCATTCATGATAAATGCCCTACACAGATGTACCAATTTTTACTTTTAGATCGTATTTGTACTGTATCTTTTCTGTTTAGATATGTTAAGAGACGTAACTGCCTAGCATTGTGTTACAACTGCCTACAGTATTCACTACAGTAACATGCTGTACAGGTTTGTAGCCTAGAGCAGCAGGCTATACCAAATAGCCTAGGTGTGTAGTAGGCTATACCATCTAGGTTTGTGTAAGTTCAGTCTATGATGTCTGTACACTGATGAACGTGCCTAAAGATGCATTTCTCAGAACACGGCCTTGTCGTTAGGTGACAATGACTATATTCTTGTCATGGTTAAAACAAATAAAAGTTTGCTGTTTCAGACTTTGAAGCTATGTAAAAGCTGAATTATATACCTTACTCAGAATTTTTGAAGACTGTATGTCGGTAAATGAACAACTTCACTCAAAACTCCACAGCATGACCAATTTCAAAGAGTTATGCCCAGAAAGGCAAGATATATCAAATAATCATTTTATTTAAGAATCAAGTACCTGGAACCTGAATGATCTCCATTCTGTCCAACAAGGCAGCTGGGATAGTAGCAGTGGTGTTGGCAGTAGCTATAAAAAGAACTTGGGAAAGGTCAAAGGCCACATTTAGATAATGATCTGTGAAGTTATGGTTTTGCTCAGGATCTAACACCTACGGGAGAACAAAAAACAAACAAATTTAGTAGTTCCAATAGAAAGCTGTATAAATTAAACCAGGTTAGCAAGG
>NW_012150374.1:579644-580725 GCF_000956105.1 Propithecus coquereli | reverse complement strand
AGGCTAGAGTGCCATGGTGTCAGCCTAGCTCACAGCAACCTCAAACTCCTGGGCTCAAGCAATCCTCCTGCCTCAGCCGCCTGAGGCTGAGGTGAACTACAGGTGCATACCATGACACCTGGCTAATTTTTCTATTTTTAGTAGAGACAGCATCTCGCTCTTACTCAGGCTGGTCTCAAACTCCTGAACTCAAGCGATCCTCCTGTCTTGGCCTCCCAGAGTGCTAGGGTTACAGGCGTGAGCCATTGCGCCCAGCCTGAAAAAAACAAATCTTGAATTTTGTTAAACATTAATTATTACCGGAAACTCATTGTTTATACAATTTCCAGAAAGCTCTAATTTTGTATTGTCACAGGACTTAATAATGTTTAATGTTATAAAAAATAAGGTACTTCCAAGTCATCAAAGAAAACTAATTACAGCCAGCACAGAATTGGTTGAAAGTAATCCTTCTGTCTACCAATTATCTAAAAGCTGTTAATCTATACATAGAAAATGTAGCAATTTTAGTTAAAACCATTATCTAGTGACAAAAATTCTCTCCTTTGACCAAAACTTTAGTCAGGCTCCTCTGAGTCCTCTGCTCAAGGAGGCCCAACCTTGGGCCTCCCTCTCTGTCTTTACAAAATCCATTCTGAGCAAGAATCTTGCTAAGTCAGTCTGCTATCTGCCCTCACCCCCACCCTCAGGATCTTATCACCGTGGTCTGCCTTCAGCAAGAGCTCTGTTGCGTGGTTCTAGTGAGAACTCCCTTACCGCCGATGTTTCCTCTTAGAAACTTTCCACTGCTGACCCCCAGTGCTCCCCACTACTGTGAGATCCCACTATAGCTGTTCTTATACCTCTTTGAATACAGTCATCCTTACCGTCTTTAATAAGTGCCATGTGTAATTTTTTCTTTAACTGTAGTTAAGGTAAAATCTATTCTTTAATGGCTCTAATTAAATTTAATGCATATATGTTGGATATGTTTTAGAATTGGCTGTCAGACCTTTAGTTGAAGTAATTTTTTTCCCTTAAAATTTTAAGACATTGGATTTTTAAAAAGCAGGAAAACTAATAAAGCAATGTTTCTGAACTA
>NW_012150374.1:574502-576784 GCF_000956105.1 Propithecus coquereli | reverse complement strand
GAAAATGATCCATCAAAGTGCAAGTACAAAATATTATTTATATTCATCTTTATCTATAAATATCAGAAAGAAATTAGCTTTTTAAATATTTAATATACAAAATGGAACTGATGCCCTCACTTGGTACATACATCATGCATGCGGGATACGCTAAGAGTAGAAATTCCATAATGGGAGGGGCTGACTGTGGTGCCCTCGCTCATATGCCATCACTGTGACCACAGCACACTGCAGTCCAGGTGTGCCTGACCAAACATTTTTATATATCATATACGGATGAATGGAGTGGTTTAAAAAGATTCCTGAAAAATATCATTAACGATAATATAGGCAAAGGCATAAACAACAAAAAAATTGATAGAGTTGACACTTTTATTTCTAGAATAAAGATTTGATAACCATTTTATGAAGTAAAAAGTTATCTAATTAGAACACATTGCTTTCACTAAAAATATAATTACCTTATGTCTTAAAGTTGATTCTGTGTGTGTTATATAAAGTACAAAATATTAGTACACTGGTACATATATATCCTTTATTATATGCTGAATTGTACCCCCTCAAAATTCATATGTTGAAGGCCTAACCCCATCTGACTGTAGTTGGACATAGAGCCTTTAAGAAGGTAATTAGGGTTACATGAGGTTAAGGGTGGGGTCCTCATTCAATATGACTGGTGTCTTTACAAGAAGAGGAAGACTGCAGGGACGCACTCACACAGAAGGAAGGCTGTACGAGGAAACAGTGGTAAGGCAGCCATCTATAAGCTGAGGAGAGAGGCCTCAGGAAAAAAACCAAACCTGCTGACACTTTGATCTTGCTTGGACTTCTAGCCTCCAAAGCTATGAGAAAATAAATTTCTGCTTTTGTTTGTTTTTTAAAGCTACTCAGTCTGTGGTATTTGATTACAGCTGCCTTAGCAGACTACAACATCCATATTTTACATATATATTAATATACTATATTTACATATATATGGGAATATATTTTCAAAAATATTTTGCCAATGGGGTATATGAACAAAATGTGAAGGTTACTGGTGCGAACAACAAAGAAGCCTTCTGAAATATAAAAGAAAAGAACTCAAATACAGCCCACACACAAATCTTTGAAAAAAGTAACCTAGAGATATATTCCAGCTGAACAAGGGGTAAAATAAAAGAATCAGAAGGAAGCACTGAAGTCATTTAAGCACAAAATTAAAACTAAATGTGGGAGGAAGCACTTCTAGAAAGGCAGAGTAAGGAACTCTGAAAATCTGCTCTGTCAGAAAAGCAACGAGAGCACTGGCAAAAATTGTCAAAATCAACTTTTTCAGAATGCCACATATTAACTTGCGACAATCTGAGAGCACTCATTCAAGAAAAATAGCTGAATCTTGATAAACAGAACAAGCTTTGTGGTATTTTAACTTGACTCTCATCCCCTTCTCCCAAGTTCACAGTATCCTTGAAAACCAACAGTCTCACAACCACAGTTGCTATGAAAACCAACAGCCTAGCAACCACCAGGGGGAAGAACAGGAGTAGAGTCCCTAAAACCTCCACCCCCAGAGAACTGTCACTATTTGTCCAGTCTGGCAGTTCTTTAGAAGAGCTCCATATCTTTATTTGATCTAACTCGGAGAACACTCTGTGACAACGGCTTTATCACCATTTGTCACAAACGAACAGCAGCAATTGTTTAGCACTGCAGCTGTCTGAGGCAGTGATACCAGCTGTGACTAATAAAAGGCTGATCAATTTCTGTGTCTTCCTGAGAGTCTGAAAAATTTAAAAAAAACCCCCAAAACAAAAAGACTGTGATCAAAAAATTTAAAAGGGAAAACTAGAGAATGAGATATTCATGAGGAGGGAGGGCTGTATATCCCTGAGAATCTAGAAGGCCGTGTGAATGTGCAGGGCTCTTAAGCATGACCAGAAAATATCTGAGAAGGCCCTAAAAGCTCATCGCCGGCAGCCACTGAAGCTCTACAAAAACAGGAAGTGAAGGCTAAGGCAGAGTTGTAAAGTATCTGCCCAAGTGTTAAACAACAAAAGCAAAAACAACAAACCATTAAGGGTAGGGGATTCTGATTTTATTTGTAAATATATGTAACATGTGTGTGTGTGTATATATGTATGTATGTATGTTTTTTTTTTCTTTTTTAAGACACAGGGTCCTGCTATGTTGCCCAGGCTGGACTCAAACCCCTGGACTCAAGCAATTCTCCTGCCTCAGCCTCCTGAGTAGCTGGGAATACAGGTGTGCACTATGGTGCCCAACTTCTAATTATACTATTT
>NW_012150374.1:572251-574452 GCF_000956105.1 Propithecus coquereli | reverse complement strand
ATTACAGGCGTGAGCCACCGCGCCCGGCCAGAGTTTGCCTTATTCGAACGTGGTTTCAACAGTTGGTCACCTGTGAGTGGCCAAAACGCTGTGACTGGTACAAGAGCAGGTTAGTCTGGTCAGACCTCAAGTTAGTTACAGTTCACTATGTATGGAGAAACCTTTAGGCTGAACTTAAAGTATGTATTGAGGCAGCTTCAGGCTAAACTTAATTTAACACGCTCAGTTTGCCCGCCTCCATCTTTTACTCAGCAAAACACGAAAAGTTATGAAGAATCTAAACAGCACCAGAAATATTGATCAATATTCGGCCAGAAAAGAAGAATTTCCAGTAATCACCACTCAGATGAAGCCTCAAGGCAAACTGGCGAGTCCATAGAGGGACAAAAATTACAGTAAGAACTCTGTAGCCATTAAACCTCTGCTTCTTGCCCCTAACATCAGAGCCAGGCATCCAATGCCCAACTCGCCCACATACTGGGTCTGCTTTCAAGAATGATTAGAGCTGTTTTTCCTCTCTTCTCCCCAATTAAAATGTTTTTCTATATGAACACCAGGGCTGTAATTCCTAGCTAAAGAGTATGAGTGGGAATGGAAATAGCTCTGCTGTGACACTTTATTCCTAGGGACATGAAGTCAGAGGTGAGATAAACTGGGGGGAGGCATACACGCTGAGAACTGCTCACTAATAATTTCTGACAAGGGAAGAACTATAGATGTTTGTAGGCAATCCAAGAATATACTACTCATTACAGATGACTAGGTAACTGTCATTTTTAGGTATGCTAATATGGTTGTGTTTTCTAAACGTCTACACCTTTTAGAGATAGAAACTGTAATATTTATGAAAAGATATGATGTCTGGAATTGGCTTCAAAATAATCAGGGGTGGGGTAAAGGAGAATGGGAAGGAAAAGATGAAACAAGATATTAAAGTTGGGTGATGAGTTTATAGGATTCATCATACTATTTTCTCTACTTTCATTATGGCTGAAATTTTCCATAGAAGAAAGTAAAGATAAAATAACTAAAATCAGCTCTGGAAGCCATATACAATTATAATAATACTATTGTGATATTGAAGAATATACATTTGGTGTTCATCCCTTGTTTCCTGGCATACAACTCCTAAAATCCTTGGAATAAATGTCATTCTGTATGCTAATGATTGACTGGTGGCTGGCAGCCCCTTAGATAGTTTCAGGATGGGGGATGGTCACAGGAAAGACCAAGACATGATTAGAGGGTTGGGACTTTTCAGCCCTCTCCCCTGTCCTCAACCTCTGGGCAGGGGAAAGGGGTTAAAGGTTGAGCTGATCACCAGCGGCCAATGGTCTAATCAGACATGTGTATGTAATGGAGCCTCCATAAAACCTAAAAGGACTGAGGTAAGGGGCTTCCAGGAAGGTGAACAAGAACACGTCCGTGTGCTGGGAGACTGGTGCACTCCAACTCCATGGGGATGGAAGCTCCTGTGCTGTTCATTTGTGTCCTTTAAAATATTCTTTATTAATAAATTTGTAAATGTAAGTAAATTGCTTCTTCGAGTTCTGTGATCTGCTTTAGCAAATTAATTGAACCTGAGGAGGGGTTTGTGGGAACCTCAGTTTATAGCCGTTTGGTCACCAGTTCTAGAAGCCTGGACTTGCAACTGGCGTCTGAAGTGGGGCAGTCTTGTGGGACTGAGCTCTAAACCTGTAGGAAGTGACGCTGCCTCCAGGTAGCGTCAGAACTGAGTTGAGGATACACAGCTGACGTCCACTGCTGAAGGACTGCTTGTTTAGTGTGTGGGGACAACCCCCACGCACCTGGTGTCAGAAGCATTCTGTGTTGTAAGAATTTAGAAGGAGAAACTGAGTTTCTTTTGCTTCTATATCCTCAACCACAGAAATTACATCAGCAATAAGGACAAATGAGAAAAATGTTCAAGACACAGAAGAAAAAGGCATCAGAGCCATGTAGAGATACATATAGGAAAATTAAGAGATTCAATTTATAGCTAATTGATATAACTAAAGAGGTTTCAACACATTAAAATAGGGAATAACTAAAGAAATAACCAAATATTCTAGAAAACCTGACACTGTAGATTGAAAGCTTTAGACTCCTGTGCAATAAAAAAGGACAGAATGTTATTAGAATAACACCTATAGAATGTTCATGCAGAATTATCACTAGTTTAAAATATTTTTAAATCTTGA
>NW_012150374.1:558266-559855 GCF_000956105.1 Propithecus coquereli | reverse complement strand
TGTGACCTTAAGGGTGTCTTGATTTGTGTTAGGTAGGAGAATGTACATTCACAGCAATAAGTGGTTGAAAAGCAAGGAAGCATTTTTCAAACATGTTGCCTAAGGTGTGGGTATTCTACTGCATTTTTCCATATTTCAACTGGATCTTTCTTAGCATCAAACAATGACTTTAAAATGTCATCTACTAAGAGCTCAATCAATTCCATCCGTAGTTGTTTAGGTGCCTTGGTGATATCAACTAGGTAAGGCTGAACTGCTAATTTGAGTGTGATGTCATGATTCTCAAAGTCAGTGAACCTTTCACTGCATTCTCCAATTAATAGGTGTATAAGAGATGCATATTCTTCAAATGATTCGCAAATATCCTGCTCATCAATGATCTTTGCTAACTGGGTGAAATGTTCATCCAAAATTTCCTTTTGAAGAAGTGTTTTGAAAAAAGATAGTTTTTTCCGAAATGCTTGGATTTTTTGCCAGCTATCACATATAGACTTAGTTTTACCTTGCAAAGTAGTGTTCAAATCATTTTGTTTTGACATGATATCACACAGAAATGCTGCATTCCTATCGAAATCTTCTTTCGATAATTCACATTGCTAATTCTGTTCTTCATAAAATTTAACTATCTGTTCTGGCAGAGATAAAATTTTGGCTAAAACCTGTCCTTGCCATAGCCAACACACTTTAGAAGGATATGGCAAATCTACACTGATTATCTCATAGTTCAACTTTAGCATGTTACAAAACTGACGATGTCCTGTTGCATTTGCATGAATACAGTTAACAATACTTATAACTTGTTGCAAAGTGTCACTTAAAATAGTAGCTTCAGCCCAGAGATTTTGCTGATGCAAGATACAATGAAAAGAAATAAGAGCATCTGGATTGTTAATACTTTTTTTTCACCTGTGCAATAAACTCTTCATGTTTTCCTGTCATGGAAGGTGCACCATCCGCACATACACTCACTAAACTTACCAAATTGAGTCCAACTTCATGACATTTACCTCGAAAGTTGTTGAAGATATCTATTTCTGTGAGTGCCCAAAGCGAGTAACTCTTTGTAGCAAAGAAAATCTTGTTATGACCCGAATGAAGTATAAAACCTGCACTGAGCCAGTAGTATCAGTTGATTCATCCAAAGTGACTGTATAATACATATTTTCCTTTGAAGTATTACATGAAGCTGTTCTGTTAAGTTGAAGGCTAATTCATTCTGTGAATCAGTTATGGTTCTTGAGAGAGGCAGTTGTTTGTACTTTGAAACATTATTAGGGTCTAGGCATCCTACAACTTTGACAACGCATTCTTTCACAATTTCTACATCACTGAATGGTTTCCCTTTTTTCCTGAGTATAAACGCTACTTTATAAGTTGCTTCAGTGGCATTATTTCCAGGTCTTATTCCTGCTTGAAAGAGTTGTCTTTGCTTTTGCTTTTCACCTTTTAATTTCTGCAATACAACCTTTCAAGCATCTCCCTCTAATTTAAAATATTTGTGGTCCTTGTAAGTGCTATAATGCTGAAGAGCATTGAATTTCTTTAATGTTGATACTGCAATATCACAAAGCAAGCAAATCATCTTATCT
>NW_012150374.1:555192-558216 GCF_000956105.1 Propithecus coquereli | reverse complement strand
CAGAAAGATTAACAACATACCATAATGGGAGTCCCAGAAGCAGAGAAAAAGGCATATTTGAAAAAATAATGACAAAATACTTCTCAAATTTGATAATAAACATTAATCCACACATCTAAGAAGTTCAAACAAGTGCTAAGTAAACTCAGAGAGTCACACTTAGACACATCATAGTCAATCTGTCAGAACTCAAAGACAATGAGATCTTGAAAGGAGCAAGAGAAAATGCTGTCTTCGTTAGGAACAAGGGAGATTGACAGCTGACACTGGATTAGAAACCACAGGGACCAGACCAGAAAGTGGTGAGAGGACATATTGAAAGCACTGAAAGAAAAAGATTGTTAACAAAAAATTCTTTATCCAACAAAACTACACTTCTATATGGAGAAATTAAGACATTCCCAGATTAAAAAAACCACTGTGAGAATTCGTCACTAACAGATCAGACTACAAGAAATACTAATACTAAAGGCTGAAGCGAAAGGACACTAGACAGTATCCACACAAAGAAAGAGCGAGCGCTGGTAAAATTAATTACATTGGTAAATAAAAAAGACAGTGTGAATGTATTTTTGTTTGTAACTCGTTTCTTAGCTGTTTCAAAGACGACATAAAGCAATAATTACAAGTGATCCTTATTATTCATGGATTCTGTATCTGCAAATTCATCTACTTACTAAAACTCATTTATAACCCCCAAATCAACACACGCATACCTCAGAGACATTACAGGTTTGGTTCCAGACCACTGCAATAATACAAATATTGCAAAAAAGTGAGTCACATGTATTTTTTGATTTCTCAATGCATATAAAAGTTATGTTTACACTCTACTGTAATCTACTAAGTGTACAATAGGATATCTAAAAAAATGTACATAACTTAAAAATACTTTATTGCTAAAAAATGCTAACAATCATCTGAACCGCCGGCAAGTTGTAATATTTTTGCTGGTGGACAGCCTTGTCTCACTGCGGATGGCTGCTGATTGACCAGGGTGGTACCTGCTTAAGGTTGAAGTGGCTGGGTCTGTTTCTTAAAATAAGATAACAATGAAGTTTGGTGCATCAATCTGCCTTTCACGAAAGATTTCTCTGTAGTAGGTGATGCTGTTTGATAGCATTTTACCCATAGGAGAACTTCTTTCAAAATTGGAGTCAATCCTCTCAAACCCTGCCCACGGCTTTATCAGCTAACTTTATGTAATATTCCAAATCCTTTGTCGTCATTTCAATGATGTTCACAGCATCTTCACTAGGAGGTAGATTCCATCTCAAGAAACTACTCTTTGCTTATCTATAAGAAGCAACTCCTTATCTGTTCAAGTTTTATCATGAGCTTGCAGCAATTCAGCCATATCTTCAGGTTCCACTTCTAATTCTAGTTCTTTTGCTATTTCACATTTGCAGTTACTTCCTCCAATAACATCTTGAACCCCTCAGTCATCTATGAGGGCTGGAATCAACTTCTTTGCAAACAAATGTTCATGTTGATGTTAGTATTTTTACCTCCTTCGATGAATCACAAATGTTCTTAATAACATCTAGAATGGTAAAACCTTTCCAGAAGGTTAATTTACTTTGCCCAGATTCATCAGAGGAATCACTATCTATGGCAGATACAGCCTTATGAAACGTAATTCTTAAATAATACGACTCAAAAGTCAAGTTACTCCTTAATCCATGAGCTACAGTTGTGTTAGCAGACATGAAAACAACAACAATCTCCTTGTATACCTCTTTCAGAATTCTTGGGTGATAGGTACATTATCAATGAGCAGTAATAGTTCCAAAAAAAATTTTTTTTCTGAGTAGTATGTCTCAACAGTGGGCTTAAAATATTCAGTAAACCATGCTATAAAAAGATGTGCTGTTATCCAGGCTTTGTTGTTCCATTATATAGTACAGGCAGAGTAGAGTCAATGTAATTCCTAAGCACCCTAAAATTTTTTGAATGGTAAATGAGCACTGGCTTCAACTTAGAGTCATCAGCTGCATTAATTAAATTAGCCCCTAATTTAAGTCAGTCACTCTTTTGAAGCTTTGAAGCCAGGCAGTAACTTCTCTCTAGCTATATCAAAGTCCTAGATGGCCTCCTCCTCTAATACAGTACAAAGCTCTTTTGTCTACATTGAAAATCTGTTGTTCCACATTCATCAATGATCTTAGCTAGATCTTCTGGCTAACTTGCTGCGGCTTCCACATCAGCACTTGCTGTTTCACCTTGCACTTTTATGTTATGAAAATGGTTTCTTTCCTTAAACTTCATGAATCAACTTCTGCTAGCTTCAGACTTTTCTTCTGCAGCCTTCTCAGCTATCTCTGCCTTCGGAGAATTAAAGAGACTTAGGGCCTTGCTCTTGATTAGGCTTTGGCTTAAGGGAATGTTGTGGCAGGTTTGATTTTCTATCCAGAACACTAAAACTTTCTCCATCTCAGCAATAAGGCTGTTTTACTTTCTTATAATTCATGTGTTCACTGGAGTAGTACTTTTGACTTCCTTTAAGAACTTTTCCTTTACATACACAAGTTGGCCAGTTGTTTGGCACAAGGCGCCTAGCTTTCACCTTATCTCAGCTTGACATGCCTTCCTGAGTTTACTCATTTCTAGCTTTTGATTTAAAGTGAGAGATGTGCTACTCTTCCTTTCACTTGGGCACTTAGAAGCCATTTTATAGAGTTATTAATTGGCCTAATTTTAATATTGTTGCATCTCAGGGAATAGGGAAGCTGGAAGAGAGTGAGAGAGACACGGGCAGAGGGTGGAGCAGTCAGAATACACACATTTATTAAGTTTGCTGTCTTATACTGGAGCAGTTTGTGATGGCCCAAAACAACTGCAATAGTAACAACATCAAAGATCACTGATCACAGATTATAACAGATATAGTAATAATGAAAACATTTGAAATATTGTGATAATTACCAAAATGTGACACAGAGACATCAAGTCAGCTGTTAGAAAAACGATGCCAATAGACTTGCTTAATGCAGAGTTGCCATAAACCAGGGGTGGGGAACCTTT
>NW_012150374.1:537289-551467 GCF_000956105.1 Propithecus coquereli | reverse complement strand
AGTATTAAAGTAACGTCTGTAGAATACTTTACAGTTTACAGAGCACTTTTTCATATATTGTCATTTAACTGTTTTAATAGCCTGTGAGGTATAAGGGTTTTACCCAGGATTTGGGCAAGTGAGGAGGAAGAGGATGTCAAGTACCAAGATACTCGGTTCTTCTATACATCGATCTTGCTTCATTTTATAGCACCATGATCTATAAGGAAATGATACTATTCATAACTAAAGTACAGTGATAAGTATGTGGGCCCATGTGGCATTTACTTAGAGATATCATTTCAGGCTTTCATACTTTTATTTTGGAACGCTGATAAATCAATTGCCAAAAAAGTGAGTACCAACGTCTACAACAGACAAGAAGATTTCATTTCGTGCTAGCTATTTCTTATCAAAGATCAATTCGACACATATTATTAAATCATTACAAAGCATAGGTGAAGACTTCAAATATACTATGTAACAATTGAGCAAATATATAGGGGATTTAATAATGTTTCACTACTTGTAAAGCTGTCTTTGGTGGACTTGCTTCAGGAATCCCCAAAACAAACTGTTGAGAAAACTTAGTATTGGGGAATTATTCTTAATTCTTTTCAACAGAATAACTGTAAGTGTCGAATGGGAGAATCTGTAGACTATCTGAAAAATTTCCCATTGTAAATTAAATTGAAAGTGTAGGGGTATTAACTAAGAAACTACTAAAATCTTAACTATAGTATGATATAGAACACTAACTGTTCATAGTACTGCAAAGTAAACCAGTTACCGAGCCAGAATGTAATTATCTTATGATGAAAACAAGCAAAACCAAACCAAATCAAACTCTTACCTCAAAACTCTGAGGATTTTACATAGGGTAACTGTATTTTTTATTGTCCAAACCAAATTTATTTCTGAGACTAAAAAGCAGTGCACTTAATAATTAGGCACAGACTGGGAATGTCCCAGGCAAACCAGAGTGGTCTCCCTGTTATATGACACATGTCCCAGGCCATTCTGTTCTAAGATTACAAAAACAGGAAGCATGAGGGAACTCAAAGCATGGAAAAAAATCAAAGAAAAAATAAAACTTCCACAAAGTAAGTTTTCCCTCAGTTTTACAAATCAGTTTGAATTAATAACATTTCACTTAAACGAGGTCAAAGTGGGGAGGGGGCAGATGTGCTAAAATGAGGATGACTGCTTAAAGTAAATTTATGAAGCAGTCAGGTTCCAGATCCCTTCCCCCACCCCAGCAAAACACTGGAGGTTTATTTTCTTTAGAACACAGCAGTGGTTCTCTGCACAGGGGAACCTGGGCACAGCTCAGAGTATGTGCTATGCTGAAAACAAGGGTTCTGGCGAACAAACGCTGCATGCAGCGATACTCCCCCACCCCTACTCTTTTTCCCCTACTTGGCTCCCAGAATGTTGGCAGCCAGGCCTTCATTCTCAAGGCAAGACACTCGAAGACTCTTTTCTGGGGACTTTGACCAGCCTAGAAGAAAGATCTAAAGTTACTGAAATAGGAGGTTCCTCAGTCAACTAGCCCAGCCTGATGACCCTACTGTGAAACTCACTGTTAAGTGCCACTCCTATGCTCACAGCTTCCAATCAGCCTTTTTGTTCCTCGCTATTAAATATGAACAGACACACACAAAAAATTTCCAGATATCTAATGAAAGACTCTTATAAGGATGGAGACCAAAAGAAATATAAAATAAACAGATAAAAGTGGCTTAGAGTAAAAAAGAAGTAAACATTTTTTAAAAATCTGTGTCTTTCTCACAGAGATAAGAAGATACATTACAACTATGTAGCATGAGTAGGGTACTATAAAAGAACATGCAGAGAAGTTAAAAAAAAAGTTTTTGAAATAATAAACTCATAGAAGGGTTTTTAAAAGATAAATTTGGCTGGACACAGTGGCTCACTCCTATAATCTCAGCACTTTTGGAGGCTTAGATGGGTGGATTGCTTGAGGCCAGGAATTCAACAACAGCCCGGGCAACATAGTGAGACCCCATCTCTATCAAAAATAATTTTAAAAATTAGCCAGGGGATCACTTGAGACCAGGAATTCGAGGTTACAGTGAGATGCAAATCCACCCTGGGTGATCGACTGAAACTACTGTCTTAAAAGAAAGAAAAAAAAAGATAAATCTGAGGGAACAGAAAGTAGAGTAAAAAATAAAAGAGATGAGTAATAGGAGGGAAAAGATAAGAAAATTAAAGATCTAACATCCAAGTAATAAGAGTCCCAAAAAAATGAAGGGGAAGAAATCATCAGCAAAAGAATTTAAGAAAATTTCCCAGAACCAAAGGACAAGAAGAATTCAAAGAATCTGCAAAAACAGATAAAAAAAGACCCATGCCAAGGCAGATTATTGTGAAATTTCAGAACACTGAGATGAACGGACAATCCTAAAAGTTTTCAGGGTAAACAAGTCACAAAGGATAGGAACTGAATGGCAGTCTTATCAACAACAACGGAAACTAGAGAGCAAAGTAAAATTCTGCAGGAAAATTATTTCCAACTAGAATTCTATACTCAGTCAAACTACCAATCAAGTATGAGGAAAACATAAAGATATTTCAGTTATGCAAAGTTTAAAAATATCTATCACCTATAAAAGCTTTCTCAGGAAACCATGAGGGGGATTAACACCACAAAAACGAGGAAATGAACCAAGAAAGAGGAAGACATGGAACATAGGAGATAGGAAATCCAAGATGGTAAGAGGTGAAGGAAGATCCCAGGAAGACAGTTACATGCCAGATGTAGAAAGCAATTAGTTCAGATTGGAAGTTCAAGAAGATAAAACTGATAGAACACCTAAGTATCTGAATGTCTAGAATGAGAATTATACAACTGGTGAGATTACATAAACAAAAGAAACACGACAATAATTAACTCTGAAAAGATTTTAAAAAACATCAACAGAAAAACCAAAAGAGGAACAGGAAAAGAAAAATGATCATAGCTTACCACATGGTTCAGCTGTGAAAAGCACTTTTATAATCATAATAATGTAAATACTAATACTGACTTAAAGACACAATTTATATTAGAAGCCTTGAAGTATAAAAATTATACAGTGGGGGCAAAGGGAAGGGAAAAAGCATCCTTATCTCCTATAGAGAGGAATCCATAGATAATGCCAAAAACTGAAAAATCAAAAAATATAGTCATGCTGTTTTTTTTTTTTTTTTTGAGACAGAGTCTCACTGTGTTGCCCGGGCTAGAGTGCCATGGCGTCATCCTAGCTCACAGCAACCTCAAACTCCTGGGCTCAAGCGATCCTCCTGCCTCAGCCTCCCGAGTAGCTGGGACTACAGGCACGCGTCACCATGTCCGGCTAATTTTTTCTATATATTTTTAGTTGTCCAATTAATTTCTTTCTATTTTTAGTAGAGATGGGGTCTCACTCTTGCTCAGGCTAGTCTCGAACTCCTGAGCTCAAACAATTCTCCCGCCTCGGCCTTCCAGAGTGCTAGGATTACAGGCGTGAGCCACTGCGCCGGGCCAGTCATGCTGTTTTGAAAATGGAGCTAATCAACTAAAGTTAAAAAGGTCAAAGTGCAGAAAAGGAAATGGGTAACCCCAAGCAGAGGGAACTTGCTTGCTGTTTTTTGTAATAATAACTTTGTAGAATTACTGGTCTCTAAATAATAAGCATGCACGCAATTTTGTTAAACTATTTGATAAAAACAAAACAGGAAAAAAGAAATGAAGGGACTTATAAGAGACATTTTAATTTAAATGTCAAATTGCTCGAACTTCAGTCTTTATCAAACTGTTTTTCCCAAAACGAAACTTAGACCAATGTGTATATTACTTGAATATGATTATCTACCCTCATCCATACTCTCACAGTGTGATTACAGACAGACAATTTTCTAAATCTTACCTCAAGTAGAGCTGCTGCAGGATCACCCTGTAGACTTTTTCCCAGTTTGTCAACCTCATCTAATAGGAACACTGGATTGTTAACCCCAACAGTTTTCAGGCCATTGATTATTCGACCAGGCATACTGCCCACATAGGTGCGCCTACAGAAATCAAGCAGCAAGGTCACAACAATGAGATGTCAGGAGGCAAGAGCGATACTAGTTAGAAATCAAAAAGGTACCATATATTTATAAAGGCACTGTAATATATGAAAAAGTTATTATTATTTTAAATGTCAGTAGTGGAACGATCCACCCTTTTTACTTACAAAGGGTGAACAGAAAGCTACTATATTTCTCTAGGACATTTACAATGAGTTATCTTCACCTTGAGAAGAAACTGTATAAAAATAAATGTCCACAGCAAGTTATTAGATTCAATTCTAATCTTACTTTCTATTTAAATTCTGGCTGCAAGTTGCCCATGATACTGGAAGAACTGTATCTCATTTTTGCCATTTAGTGAAATAGAAAAACACTACACTTAAGTCACCAGTTATGGTTTTTACTCTTCAAGGCTCCAAAATGTCCAAAGGACCTTATGAATTTAATTCCCATGCTTTTCGTGGTTTTTCAGAGCATCCCCCTACCTCCAACACAATGAATGACCTTTTTATATGCTGAAACAGCTGCCCCAGGGCTGGTTAAAACATCACCATCTTCACAAAGGAGATCAAAATTAGCTGAAGGGCCGCTCAGAATGTAGACCTCCCCCCCAAAAAAAATCCAAACTCTTTTAAGAGGCAATAATCTGTTATTAATTGTATTACATTGGTGCAAGAGTAACTGCAGTTTTAGCATTGTTGAAATTTGCCATTTGATATTGGAATACATTCTTAAATAAAGGTGGTTATGTTATAAATCATTTTAATGCACATTACTCACTTTATGTTTTTTTGCTAATGACTTATTACTTACTATTTATATTTATTTTAGACTATGGAAATGATGTTAGACCAAAAGCAAATTTGAGCAATTTTCTTATTTGAGTTCAAAATGGGTCAGCAGAGACAACTCACAACATCAACAACGCATTTGGCACAGGAACTGCTAACGAACGTACGGTGCAGTGGTGGTTCAAGAAGTTTTGCAAAGGAGACAAGAGCCTTGAAGACGAGGAGCACAGCAGCCGGCCATGGGAAGTTGACAAAGACCAGTTGAGAGCAATCATTGACGCTGATCCTCTTACGGCTACAGGAGAAGCTACCCAAGAACTCAACATCGCTCATCCTATGGTCATTTGCCATTTGAAGCAAATTGGAAAGGTGAGAAAGCTCTATAAATGGGTACCTCATGAGCTGACCGAAAATCAAAATGATCATCGTTTTGAAGTGTCGTCTTCTCTTCTCGTATGCAACAACAATGGACCATTTCTCGATGGGATTGTGATATGCGATGAAAAGTGGATTTTATACAACCAGGCAACAACCAGCTGAGTGGCTGGACCAAGAAGCTCCAAAGCACTTCCCAAAGCCAAACTTGTACCAAAAAAGGGTCATGGTCACTGTTTGGTGTTCTGCTGCCAGTCTGATCCACGACAGCTTTCTAACTCCCTGCGAAACCATTACATCTGAGAAGTATGCTCAGCAAATCCATGAGATGCGCTGAAAACCGCAATGCCTGCATCTGGCATTGGTCAACAGAAAGGGCCCAAGTCTTCTCCATGACAACACCCAACCACGAGTCGCACAACCAACGCTTCAAAAGTTGAACAAATTGGACCACGAAGTTTTGCCTCATCTGCCATATTCACCTGACCTCTCGCCAACCAACTACCACTTCTTCAAGCGTCTTGACAACTTTTTGCAGGGAAAACGCTTCCACAACCAGCAGGATACAGAAAATGCTTTGCAAGAGTTCTTTGAATCCCAAAGCACGGATTTTTACACTACAGGAATAAACAAACTTCTTTCTCATTGGCAAAAATGTGTTGATTGTAATGGTTCCCATTTTGATTAACAAAGATGTGTTTGAGCCTAGTTATAATGATTTAAAATTCATGGTCTGAAACTGCAATTACTTTTGCACCAACCTAAGAGTAAAAGGATCTGGATTCAACAGTATTTATATCAAAATTCCATCATTCTGGCCTTTTGACTAAAACTGTATTTATCTCATAAACACTAATTGGCGCAACCAAGTTCAGCCTGATATTTTGGTGAACATTAAAATGTTAGGGGCTGCTTTATCACATTTGAACAAGAATCGCTCATGAAACTGTGACAGATGTAGAATGTGGCATGAAATAAAAACAAACATGTCTATCAAACTGAAAAAAACTTTTTTTTTTTAACAGAGCTGGCAAAACTTTATTTTAAGCAGCAATTTACTAATTTTAATTACAACCTTGTTGCGTAAGTCATGCATAAAGGCAGAAAAGGCTGACTGCCTGGAAGAAAATGATCGATGATAAGTGGAACAGCAGCAGATATTATTTCATGATCTGCACAAAGCTGATTCACAGAGCAGGCCTCAATTCTGCCACATGATTGGTATAAAGTAGGACAGAATAAATAGAGTGACCTTCGAAAAGACAAAAGAGCCTTAAAAATATCGTGGGAATGCCTTTCATCCAGAGAAGGTGACCAAGGCACTGGAACCAGATACAATAAACATTGTCCTGTTACAATAAGGAATTAGCAAATCCAAGATTTCAGAATGAGATACGGGAAGGATGAGACTCAAAATTAATAAATTCTTTCAAATTATTTCTCTAGAGAACGTACAGATTTGCCATTATTCCAATTTTCAGGAGTGGTAGGGAAGGGAAATTTTTTAAGAATCTTAAAGACTCTATGGGTCATTTCTCTGTCCCCCACCCTGCTCTGCTTCGTCCATGTTGAGAATATGGGGCATTTCTTGCTGCAGTAATGTACTGCCTTTCCTTTTTTGATGGGGAGACTTCAAAAACAAGTACTGACAATTCTAGACCTAAAGTTATGGAGAGAAAATAATACTCTATGGAGGCACCTTTTCTAAACAAATCTAGAAACCTAGATTTTGGTCACACTGTATATAAGCAGTTCCTCCTTAACATTCTACTGTTTCCCAGAGCCCACAGAATAAGGTTCAAACTCTTTGTCTGGAGTTCAAGGGTCTTACAATCCACACCCCACCGGCCTTCACAACTTACTGCTATGACTGTCTTGCTTCATCCACAATCAAGATCCGATTGCACCCCTTACAATGTTTACCTTTGTTAATATGGTTTCTTCCTGCCTATATAAATCCCAACGTTCTAAGAAACTTATCCTGACTACCTCTCACAAAGTGATTGTTCCAATAATGCACTGTCTACCGCATTTTCTGGCCCTGCAATTCATCTGATGCACACTTACAACCTAGTTTTTACTCATGGGTACTATTCCTTTCTCTAAAGAGCCAGTGAGCACTTTGATGGCAGAGACTGGGCCTTGTCACAGAACAGATGCTGGCTACAAAGCTGTAAGACTGTTTCCATCTTTCTATCACCACTGTTCAGGTGATACAAGCCTTTGAACACTACTCTGTGCAAATTACTTGACCTAAGTCTCAGTTTCCTCATCTATAAAATGGGGATAATAATAGTGCCAGCCTCATGGATTACATGAGGATTATGAGAGAACATAGGTAAAGCACAGGGCATAGAGCCTGGTACACAGTAAGCTTTTAAAAGATGTTAACTGTTACTAGCAACAGCTACTTAAACTAGGAACAGCTACTTCTGGTTTCCTAGAAAAAGTACAAGTGCAGAAATCAATACATATGAATTTAAGTCCCATTTCAATTTCTTCCTCATGGAAGCAACTTTTACAAATGTATTTAATAGCACCAAGCATGCTCGATGCCTTTAGTGCTCCTCAATCACAGGTGACGTCTCCTGAATGTAAACCACTATTCTAGAGGTCAAACCAAGACAACCATTACCACAGAGATCATAAGCTACTGAAAAGGAATATAATGTACTTCACGTCAAAGTAGAGAATATCCACATTCAGCAATACCTGAATTTGCCACTTTTTATTGACATTTTGAGTCTAACCAAGGTGGTCAGACATTGGTTAGACAGCCAGTGATTTGGGCTTCACTAAAAAGTGTATTTCTTTTCAGAGAAAATAAAAATGATTGATCCAGTAATAACTAGCTAGATAATTATTTAATGGAAAGATTTAACACTTTTTCTGGTTATTAAAAGAGAAGAACTTCTAATTTGTCAGAAACCACTCTAGAAATGTAACAGTCAATATCTTATATATGCTGAGTTTGTTTGAAAATGTTTTTCTATTCAGGACTATCTTTTGCCAGAAGGTACAATACCATGCAATTCACTAACTGAAGATACAGAAATCACTTTGAATAAATCTGTGTAATAGAATATGAAATAAGATGGTGAAAAATGTAGCAATACACAAAATAAAATGTTCTCTTTCAGTATCACCAAACAACTGCAACCATTTCTTAACAAATTAACATAGTAAAATATCCTCCTGAGAAACTACACTGGTAGAAAATAAATGAAACTAGTACTCTTTAACAACCTATAATTTTCTTAAGGGCAAAATATTAATCTTTTCTATATTCTGCTTCCTCATGATACAGCATCTGGAAAGCAACAGTATAATACAGTAAAGTTTACAAAGAATATATCATTTTAATGACTTATTATTCAGCCTAAATGTAAGATTACCTAAAATTTTTTCCTAAAATTGATGCATGTTAATTTAAAAATACACTGAATTCATACTTTTCTTACAATTATTGCAGGTAATACATAGATTTATCCGGACTATTCAACTAGTGTATAAGATACACAAAACCAAAACTGTCTATACAGTTCAAAATTTTGAGTGATGAGTATTTTTTATTTTCCAAAAAATAGTCTGGTTTATGCTTCAAAAAACAACTACAGAGAATTACAACATGATCTGTTTACAGCCCCATAGTAATCAACTATTTTTTACTATTCTGCCCTCCACCTAAATATCTTCGAATCTAATGCAATCCAAAAGGCTGGTCAACCTGTTACTGTCAATGACATCTAAAAATTAGGAATAAAATGTGTCTTCACTCACTTCTTTTCCAAGTATGTAAAGAAGAGAGAAAAACACATGCATTTAACTATCAATTTTTTCTGCCTATTCAATTAAAGGGCGCTTATTGGCTATAATGCAAACCTTTAAAGTGATATTAACAAAGAATTTGTAATATGAAAAACGTTTATGTGAAAAAGTTAAGTGGAAAGGGTAGGATTACAAGTCTGTTGCTTAAAACCCAATAAAAAGTCTGGCAGAAAAGAAACAAAATGTTAACAGTGAATATCTTTTTATGGTAAAAAAAAAAAATGGGGACTTTTATTTTTTTTATTTTTCAAATTTTCTACCAAGGCGGGGTGTGTGTGTATGTGTTTGTCTCAAATTGGAAAAAGTCATCGGTTTAACAAAGATCCTAAATAGTCTTTAAGGAACTGAGATTTTAATATAACGCGTCTAAACAAATCCAATTGTTATTCTTCTAGCAGTCATTCCTAAATCTTTTTATAGACTAATTTATATGGATGTACTCATCTAAAGGACAGCATGACTTCGACTTCCAAAATATAATTATGTTTTAATCTTACATTAATTCTGAAAATACTTAGAGAGCATTTACCATGTTTAGCACTGTGCTAAATAAGCATCATAGGGTATATACAAAGGAGTATAAGATATATAATAAATCCCCTGCCTGACAAAGCTTATACTTTTTATATATGTATTTATGTTTTATATACACAGCTGTATGTTAGAAATGCCAGAGGCCTATATTACTTAATCATTAAAGGAGTACAACAGACAATAAGTGGTCAGTTCACAGAAGAGTAAGATCATAACTGATTACACTTATATTAAGACGGGAAGCCTTGGGTTAGGACCTTAAAATAAAACTAAGTTTTAGGCAAAGAAAAGCTATATTCAAATCTATAAGGAGGATAGTGAGCAAACCATAATATGTCTGATATACTATGCTAAAAAAAATATTAAAAGCTTGCTGCTTCAGTTATTTTTCCCTTGAAGAGACTAATAATGAAATAGTTAATTTATTTATAACTTCATTTCATATTGCATATGAAAATTTATCAATGTGGAAATCATAAGTTTGTTTTTCTTATCATCTTATTTGAAAATTGAGCCAAGGATTCCTTGCAATGATAATAATTTTATTATCTGAACAAACAGCTGGTAAAGTACTTCCAGAGAGTTAATATCAACAGTGATTTGAGATCTCATAATATATCTCAAGGATTCCTTGTAATGATATAATTTGATTATGTGAAAAATAGCTAGTAAAGTACTTCTAAGAGTTAATATTAACAGTGACCTGAGATATATCTAATATATCATAATAAGCATATTATTTCTTTTTACCAATGAATAAGAAAAAGAGATGATTATGCAAACATGATTTTATAAAACTTCAACCTAAAAGAAGTTATTTTATATTTAATTTTTGTGAGCTGATTTACTTAAATGTAATATTTAAATATAAAAATTTAAGTTGTAAAAACTGATAGAAGGGAACAGGTGTTTTGTGGCTTGTAGACAGAAAAATCCCAATGGAGATAACCCCAAATGAGAAATGTTGAGAAGACTGAAAAACTGAATGAGTTAATATGGAACATAAACATTTTTCTTCCTTTAAGCCACTCAAAATAATATAAATAAAAACAATGAGCAAATGTTAGTCAGATCATTACTATTTTCCCAGTCTAAGATTTAAATGTAAACAAAGCTTTTCCTTTTCTTCACCATCTCCCACCTCATTACCATTTAACTCTAAAAAATATCTTTGGCTGTTCTTAAAATCAATTTCCTACGTGTTAGCACCTTCCTTCACATAAGCAGGTACTTCTAGCAAAAGGCTGGAGGTCCACGCATGGGAAAATAAGGAAAGTGAGTGACAAAAATGGAGAGAATAAGCAAGGAAGATAACATAGAGCAGCGCTGCTTTTTCTTTGGCTATTTAAAAGCTGCAGAACAGTGGTGCCTACTCAGAGACTGAGGAAAACAAAACTTTTCATGAACTCTCATTATGAGCACATGACCAGTACTAAGATGCCAAGACCTGGGTGTCTCCTGAATGCCTCAATTGTCACATGTTCCCACAGATGCCGCCCACAGTTGTGCTGTGACCCTCTACTGTTCTTCCTCCCTCCTACTCACCTTCACTTCGTACACACACGCATACTCCGCCTTCACTCTCACCTCTTCTTCACAACTGCATTCCACACGCTTCCAAACAGGTTCTCCAATAAACATTTTACCAGACTTTAATTTAGGGGGTCGGTGGGTAGTAAGTCCCCAGTAGCCAAGAGCAGGTTGCTGTAGTGTTTAAGGAATGATCTCGTACAGCGATGGCTAGGGATCACTTACCAGAAAGCTGTATCTAAAATCAGGTTTAGAGAATGATTCACAAAACAAATCCAGACACCTTTTATTTTATTTTATTTTTTTATTTTGAGATAGGGTTTGGCTCTGTCACCCAGGCTAGAGTGCAGTGGGGTCACTGGACCTCGCTGCAATCACAAACTCCTGGGCTCAGGCGATTCTCCTGTCTCAGCCTCCCAAGTAGCTGGTGGGACTATAGGCACATGCCACCATGCCTGGGTAATTTTTCTATTTTTTGTAGAGACAGGGTCTCATTCTTGCTCAGGCTGGTCTCGAACTCCTGAGCGCAAGCGATCTTCCTGCCTTGGCCTCCCAGAGGGCTAGGATTACAGGAGTGCCTGGTCCTAGATACCTTTTATTTGGCAATGATCACGGCCTCAAGATATACATTTCTAAAAAGCTTAAATTTACAAATATTTTAAGCAACAGTGATTGTAACATAACCTCCTTTTACAAAGGACTCACAAAGTAAATTCTTATTTTCTTCAGACTCAATTTTCTTTTCTTTCTTTTTCTTTTCTTTCTTTTTTCTTTTTTTTTTAGAGACAGGGTCTTGCTGTATCACCCAGGATGGTCACAAACTCCTGGCCTCAAGTGATCCTCCCACCTCCCAAGGTGCTGGAGTAGTTGGGAGTACAGGCACACACCACCACACCCAGCTTATTTTTTTAAAAAAATTTTTTCAGAGATGAAGTCTCGCTATGTTAGACTCGATATTCTTAACAGTCACACACAAAAGTATACTTACTTGAAAAAGAATGAACAAATTGTCAGTAAAGATTTAAAACAGATCTGTTTAAAATCAACAATGTTCATAAATTGTGAGAACCATGACATTATACTTGTCTATCACTAGGCAACAGAAAAATACATTTTTCCACAATTCTGCCATATAAACTAAGTAATAATGCTGAGAACAGGATAAATATTTTAGAATGCAATGTAAAAATGAGATTGAAATTTACAAAAAGTCATACTGATGCTTGTAAATCTAAACTTGTCCTCCTGAGAATTTAGAATTAAAGTAATAATAGTTGAAACTAATTTTTAGTGAATGCTCACTGTGTGCCACGTATCTAATAAACCTTACTGAATAATAAATACCAGTGTGGAAAGAAATAAGGACAAATTACATATATACTATGTGCCTAAGACATCGATTCCACATAACATTAATTACATAAACTCACCCTTTAAATCCCCTCAAATACTTGCACGATACTATACTACAGGTAAGAAAAGAAATCAACTAGAACAACTCAGGGTATGAATCAAGTCACCTGAATGAAGAACACCTCCCAAAAGCTCTGTAGCTAAAATTAGAACATTCAGGCCCCAGGCGCAGCTTCTCCAAGGTTAGTCCAAGAGTGATGATGGCAATTTCTTTACACAAGCAAACTACAGCCTCTAGTGGCACATGCGAGAATAAGAGCGTCCAAACAACAAAAATATCTTTCAAAACTACCAAAAGGAATCACCCAGATCAATGCTCCACCCTGATCTGCAGCCCTCACTGCTCATTTACTAAAATCTTGGAATGATTCTTTTTTTATGCATAAGAATTATAAGTGAGCAAATGAAAGATAATAAAAATAACCATTTCTCACAGAAAAGTTTCTAAAACAGTCTTTGAATAAGGCAAACAGAAAATTGTTAAAAAAGCATCGTATGTTTTTATAAGCAGTTCATAGTTTCTGCATTTTTAAATGTTCTACATTTTAAAATGTTCTTTAATATGTACACTATAGGTATGTTTCTCACAACTTGCAACTGCTATGAAACCCTTAAACAATGAAACATAAGTTCATGTTTTCCTGGGTATCTTCCAATCATATCAATAGAAACACGAGGGAGAAAAAAACAATGAACATAACATGCAAATCTGAGTTTACTAATGTCAGATTAATCAGAGACACAGTTCTTACAGTTTAATATGTTTTTTACAGAAGTGAGTCCGTAATGCAAGAATAAGCCTTATTAACTACACTAACGTTTCTCCTTATTGCTCATTTTCATAATACAAATCAGCCTTCATAAAAGGAATTTGAAACTGTAACCGGAACAAATTTGTTATCGAAGATTTCTTACCTTCTCCTATCTGCCCTACCAATTGTAGTTATTTTTTTAAACTCTAAGAGTTATGGGTCATTATTTATGGAATGCTACTGAGCTAAAAAGAATATAGACATTATAATATCCAATCATAAATAATTTATAATTACATTCAAATGGATTCTAGGGAAGCTGAGGCACAGACTAGCTATACACTGTCATACAAATGTCAAGGTTAGTTTGGGTATACTATCAACGCTTACAGGCTCTAGGCTAGCTAACAGTAAGTCTTGTAAATGTCCTTTCCATTAAAGGTACCAAAAATAGCCCTTTAAGAAAAATAGATATATGTTATGCCTCAGCTTTTCTTTGGGCTTTAGTCAACTAACAGGAAAGAAGAATCAGAGATTAAACTGAGAAAAGTATTCTACCTGTGTCCTCGGATGTCAGACTGATCGCATACTCCTCCAAGTGCAATCCTGTGGAACTCCCGACCTAGGGTCTTGGCCACTGATCTTCCCACACTTGTTTTGCCAACCCCAGGAGGGCCAACAAAGCAAAGAATTGGGCCCTTCAGGTTATTTTTCAGCTGTCTGACAGCCAAGTATTCCAGCACTCTTTTCTTCAATTTTTCCATGGCATAATGGTCATTATCCAGAAGAATCCGGGCTGCCCGAATATCCAGGCGGTCTGTCAAATAATCCAACAGAAATAATTTGAGCACATGGAATTTTGAAGTGAAAGAACTCCTTGCAAATCTGACAAGAGCCAAAATATTTTTTAGAAAAAA
>NW_012150374.1:532908-533349 GCF_000956105.1 Propithecus coquereli | reverse complement strand
TTATTTTGTACCGAAAAAGGTACTTGTTATAATGCATCATCCATTCCTGATTAACACATTCAGTAAGCTAAGAACAGAATTCTAGGTAATTCAGAAAAGACTGAAAACACTGTGAAGGAATTTCTTCTCAGAAATGTGTCAAGTAAAGATAATTTTAAAAGTTCTTTCAATCTTTTAAGGAAAGTAATTTCCATGCTATATCAATTATTATTTTCTATATAAGACATATTATTCTTTTTAATGATTTAGAAAGCATACTTCCCATTTTGAATAACAGTGACATGTAAAAAAAATTAAAACTTACTTGAACATAAATTTCTTTATTTACAACTGGAAGACTGGCTCCTCTTATTTAAGATGAGAAAATTAGCAAACGCATTTTCTACAACTCTTTCCTCTCTGCTTTCAATTAATACCTCAGATCTCTACTTGGTTAGGTTA
>NW_012150374.1:519178-521123 GCF_000956105.1 Propithecus coquereli | reverse complement strand
CTAACCACATGCCAATAAACTGGAAAACCTAGAAGAAATGAATACATTCCAAGCCACACACAACCTACCAAGATTGAACCAGCAAGAAACCCAAAGACTGAATAAACCAATAACAAGTAATAAGATAGAAACAATAATAAAAAGTCTCCCATCAAAGGAAAAGCCAGGACCGGATGGCTTCACTGCTGAATTCTACCAAGCTTTCAGTAAACTATTCCAAAAAATCAAAGAGGAGGGAATTATTCCCAAACTCATTCTATGAGGCCTGTATCACCCTGATACAAAACCAGACAAAAACAAAACCAAAAAAGAAAACTACAGGCCAATAACTAATGAACACAGATTTATAAATCTTCAACAAAATACTAGCAAACCAAATCCAACAACACATTAAAAAGATCATCTGTCATGATCAAGCAGGATTTATCCCAGGGATGCAAGGACAGTTCAACATATGCAAATCAATCAATGTGATACATCATATCGACAGAATAAAGGACAAAAAAAAAAAACCCCATATGATCATTTCAACTGATGCTGAAAAAGCACTTGAAAAAATTCAACATCCCTTCTCTTCATTATAAAAACTCTCAAAAAACTTGGTATAGAAGGAACATACCTCAACACAATAAAAGCCATATATGACAGACACATAGCTAGTATCCTACCGAATAGGGAAAAACTATAAGCCTTTCCTCTAAGATCTGGAACATGACAAGAATGCCCACTTTCACCACTGTTGTGCAACATAGTACTAGAAGTTCTAGATAGAGCAATCAGACAAGAGAATGAAATAAAGGACATCCAAATTGGAAAGAAGTCAAATTATTCTTGTTTGCACACGGTATGATCTTATATCTAGAGAAACTTAAAGACTCCACACACAAAAAAACCATTAGAACTGATAAACAAATTCGGTAAAGGTGCAGGATACAAAATCAACACACGAAAATGAGTAGCATTTATATATGCAACAGCGAACAATCTTAAAAAGAAACCAAGAAAGTAATCCCATTTACAATAGCTACAAATAAAGTACCCATAAAATACCTAGGAATAAACTTAACAAAAGAAGTGAAAGATCTCTACAATGAAGATTATAAAACATTGATGAAAAAAACTGAAGAGTACACAAGAAAATGTAAAGATATTCCACACTCATGGATTGGAATTATCAATATTGTCAAAATGTCCATACTACCCAAAGCAATCTACAGATTTAATGCAATCCCCACCAAAATACCAATGACATTCTTCACAGAAATAGAAAGATAGTCATAAAATTTATATGAAACTACAAAAGACCAAGAAGAGCCAAAGCCATCTTGAGCAAAAAGAGCGAAACTGGGGGAATCACATTACTTGACTTTAAATTATTCTACAGAGCTGTAGTAACCACAACAGCATGGTGCTGGCATAGAAAAAGACACACAGACCAATGTAACAGAAAAGAGAATTCAGAAATAAATCCACATATCTATAGTGACCTTATTTTCAACAAAGGTGCCAAGAACATACAATGGGGGAAAGGACAGTCTCTTCAATAAATGGTACTGGGAAAACTTGATATCCATACGCAGAAGAATAAAACTTGACCCTTATCTCTGGCCATATGCAAAAATTAAATCAAAATAGATTAAAGACTTAAATCTAAAACCAGAAACTAGGAAATTACTAAAAGAAAGCTTTGGGGAAATGCTCTAGGACACTGGTCTGGGCAATTATTTCCTGAGCAATGCCCCAAAAGCATAGGAAACCAAAGCAAAATTGGACAAATGTGATCATATCAAGCTAAAAAGCTTCTGCACAGCAAAGGAAATAGAACAAAGTCAACAAAGTGAAGAGACAATCCACAGAATGGGAGAAAATGTTTGCAAACTACCCATCAGACAAGGGATTAATAACTAGAGTATATAAGGAGCTCAAACAACTTGATAGGAAAAAA
>NW_012150374.1:517339-519019 GCF_000956105.1 Propithecus coquereli | reverse complement strand
TTTGTTTTCTGTAAGCAAAGGTGTCACTTGTTTAAAATAATTGGTTATAAATGTTTTTTGCAAGCCTCATGGTAACCTCAAATCAAAAAACCTCCAATAGATACATAAAAAATAAAAGGCAAAAAATTAAAACACACTACCAGAGAAAATCACTTTTACACAAAGGAAGACAAGAAGGAAAGAAGGAAGGACGTACGTATGTACCACAAAACAACCAGAAATCAAATAACGACATGGGAGTAGTAAGTCCTTACCTATAACACTGAATGTAAATGGACTAAACTCTCCAATCACAACACATAGAGTGGCTGAACAGATAAAAAAACAAGACTCAACTATATGTTGTCTATAAGAAACCCACTTCACCTACAAAGACACACATAGACTGAAAATAAAGGGATGGAAAAAGATATTCCATGCAAATGAAAACCAGAAAGAACAGGAGTAGCTATACTTCTATCAGATAGAATAGAATTCAAGACAAAAATTGTAAAAACAGACAAAGAAGGTCATTTTATCATGATTAAGGGGTGAATTCAGCAAGAGGATAAAACAATTGTAAATATATGTACACCCGACACTGGAACACCCAGATATATAAGGCAAATATTATCAGACCTAAAGGGAGAGATAGACCCCAATACAGTAATTGCTGGAGACCTCAACACCCCACTTTCAGCATTGAACAGATCACCAGACAAAAAACCAACAAAGAAACACTGGGCTTAATGTGCACTACAGACCAAACGGACCTCATACATATTTACAGAAGTTTCACCCAACAGCTGCAGAATACATGTTCTTCTCCTCGGCTCATGGATCATCTCAAGGATATACCATATGTTAGGGCACAAGTCTTAAAAAATTCAAGAAAACTGAAATCATATCAAGTATTTTCTCTGATCACAATGGAATAAAACTAGAAATCAATAACAAGAGGAACATTAGAAACTATAAAAACACATGGAAATTAAACAATATGCTCCTGAATGACCAGTGGTCAATGAAGACATTCAGAAAGAAACTAAAAATTTTTTTCAAAACAAATGAAAACACAACATACCAAAAACCTATGGGATACAGCATAACCTATGGGATATATAGCAAAAGCAGTAATAACAGAAAGTTTACAGCAATAAATGTCTACATCAAAAAAGTAGAAAAGCTTCAAATAAACAACCTAACAATGTATCTTAAAAAACTAGAAAAACAAGGGCAAACCAAACTCAAAATTAGTAGAAAAAAAAATAACAAAGATCAGAGCAAAAATAAATGAAATTGAAACCAAAAAATACAAAAAGATCAATGAAACAAAAAAGTTAGTTTTTGAAAAGATAAACAAAAATTGATGTACGTTTAGCCAGACTAAGAAAAAAAGAAAGAAGACCTAAATAAATAAAATCAGAAATGAAAAAGGAGACATTACAGTTGATACTGCAGAAATCCAAAGGATCATTAGAGACTACTATGAGCAACTAACCATATGCCAATAAACTGGAAAACCTAGAAGAAATGAATACATTCCAAGCCACACACAACCTACCAAGATTGAACCAGCAAGAAACCCAAAGACTGAATAAACCAATAACAAGTAATAAGATAGAAACAATAATAAAAAGTCTCCCATCAAAGGAAAAGCCAGGACCAGATGGCTTCACTGCTGAATTCTACCAAGCTTTC
>NW_012150374.1:515217-517289 GCF_000956105.1 Propithecus coquereli | reverse complement strand
AGCAAAATGAAAAGGCAATCTATGGAACAGGAGAAACTGTTTGCAAACCATATATCTAATAAGAGGTTAATATCCAACATATAAAAGAAACCCATACAACTCAATAGCATAAAAACAAATAGCCCAAGTAAAAAAAATGGACAATGGACCTGAACAGACATTTCTCCAAAGACACACAAATGGCCCACAAGTGAAAAGTGCTTACTGTGACTAATCAACAGGTAAATGCAAATCAAAACCACAATGAGATATCCCCTCATACCCGTTAGGATGGCTATTACTAAAAAGAAAAAAAATGGTAACAAGTGAGGGCAAGAGTATGGAGAAAAGGGAACTCTGTATACTGTTGGCAGGAAACTAAATAGGTATAGCCATTATGAAAACAACATGATCCCAGAAAAATGGATGCCTTAAAAAAATAATAAAAAAGAACAGTATGAAAGTTACTCAAAAAAATAAAAATAGAACTTCCATATGATCTAGAGATCCCACTTCTGGGTATATATCCAAATGAATTGAAATCAAGGACTCAGAGAGATATCTGCACTCTCACGTTCCCTGCAGTTTTATTTACAACAGCCAAGATATGGCAACAACCTAAATGTCCACTGACAGGTAAATGGATAAAGAGAATATGATACAAACATGCAACGGAGTATCATTCAGCCTTAAAAAAGAAGGAAATTTTACCATTTGTGATAACATGGATGGACCTGGAGGGCATTACATAAAGTGAAATAAGCCAGACACAGAAAACAAATACTGCATGATTTTACTTATATGTGGAGTCCCAAATGGTCAAACTCAAAAAAGGAGAGTAGAATGGTGGTTGCCAGGGGCAGGGGACGAGGAAAAATTGGGAGGTGATGGTAAAAGGATATGAAGTTTCAGTTATGCAAAGTAAATAGTTCTGGAGTTTTAGAGATTTATTATAAAGCATAGTGCCCATAGCTAACAATACTATAATGTATACCTGAAATTTGCTAGAGGGTAGATCTTATGTGAAATGTTCTTACCACCCCCACCCCCGAAAAAAGCCTATAATAACAATAACAATAATAATAATAATAAAAGGGGCAGGAGGAAGCTTTGGGAGGTGACGGGTATGTTTATGGTTTTGAAGGTGGTGATAGTTTCATGGGTGTATACTTATCCCAAAACTCATTGAGATGTATTCATTAAATATGTACAGAGCAAGATGGCCACACAGAACCCTCCAAGAATACCAAATTCCGTAGGAACACCAAATTCAACAACTATCCACACAAGAAAGCACCTTCAGAAAATCAACAATCAGGTGAGCCATTACAGCACTGAGTTTTAACATTTCATCAAGGAAAGAGGCACTGAAGGGGGCAGGAAAGACAGTTTTGCTTTGCTCATGCCTCCCCACCCCCATCCTGCCCAGCGGCATTGTGCCAGCGCCTGGTGGAGAGAGACTCTGTGTGCCTGGGGTGGGAGTGGGGAGATTGAAGTGACTCTGGGACTCTGTATTTTAACTCAGGGCCGCCCTGTCACAGGGGAACACAGTACAGGGCAGAACTGCCAGCACTCATGGAGGAAGCATTTAGACCAGCCCGGCCAGAGGGAAATCCTCCTCCCTGGCAGTAGAAACTTGAGTTCTAACTAGCTCCACCACTGGCTCACAAAAGGGGCCTGGGGCCTGTAATAAATTTGAAAGGTAATTAGGCCACAAAGTCTGCAGTCCTTGGGCAAGTCCTACAGCTGCACTAGCTCAAGGGCTAGTGGACTTTGGGTGTCTGTGACCCAGTGAGACAGCGGCAACAGTGGCCAAGACAGTGCCTCTGTCACCCCTCCCCTCACTCCAGGCAGTGCAACTTGGGGAGAGTTTTCTTCTACTTGGGGAAAGGAAAGGGACGAGTACGAAGTTAACAGTAAGCATGTAAATACAGAATACTTTAGTGCTATAATTATAGTAGATAATAAACACTTATATCTTGAGTAGGAAGACTAAAAGACAAACCTATCAAAAATAACAACTACAACAACTTTTTAAGAGATAGTATAAAAGATATAAAATGGAAACAACAAAAAGTCAAGAAAGGGGGATG
>NW_012150374.1:510845-511890 GCF_000956105.1 Propithecus coquereli | reverse complement strand
GACATTTCTCAAAAAAAGACATACTAATGGCCAATAGGTATATGAAAAAACTGCTAACGTCATTAGTCATCAGAGAAATGCAAATCAAACCTACGATGAGATATCATCTCACTCCAGTTAAATGGCTTTTATCAAAAAGACAGGCAATAAAGAATGGTGGTGAGGATGTGGAGAAAGGGGGATCCTCATGCACTGTTGGTGGGAATGTAAATTAGTGCACTATGGAATGTAAATTAGTTTCCACCATGGAAAACAGAGTGGAGGATCCTCAGAAAACTAAAAATATGACCTAGCAATCTGACTGCTAGGTATATATCCAAAAGAAAGAAATTCAGTATGTCGAAAAGATATCTGCACTCCCATGTTTATTGCAGCACTATTCACAATAGCCAAGATTTGGAATCAACCTAACTGTCCATCAATGGACAAATAGATAAAGAAAATGTGGTACACAGAGACAATGGAATATTATTCAACCATAAAAAGTTATAAAATCCTGTCACTTGCAACAAAATGGATGGAACTGGAGAACATTATGTTAAGTGAATGAGCCATGCACAGAAAGACACATCTCACATGTTCTCACTCATATGTGGGAGCTAAATATTAGAATAATTGATCTTGAGGAGACAGAGAGTAGAATGATGGTTACCAGAAGCTGAGAAGGATAGCAGGGATAGGGGAATAAAGTGGGGATGGTTACTGGGAGCAAAAATATAGACAGATAGAATGAACTATATTTGATAGCACAATAAAGTGACTACAGTCAACAATAAGTTATGGTATATTTTAAAATAACTATAAGAATGGAATTGGAATGTCCCTAACACAAAGAAATAATAAATGCTTGAGGTGATGGATACCCCAATTACCCTGATTTGATTATTACACAGTGTATGCATGTATCCAATGTCACATGTACCCTGTAAATATATATAACTCTTATGAAGGCATATTAAAAAAATTGTTTAAAAAGTACAGCTTTTTATATGCTAGTGATATCTCAATAAAGTAATTTTAAAAAACTGAAAAAAATAATTTAAAA
>NW_012150374.1:507441-509008 GCF_000956105.1 Propithecus coquereli | reverse complement strand
CTCAAACAATCCGCCCGCCTCGGCCTCCCAGAGAGCTAGGATTACAGGCGTGAGCCACCGCGCCCGGCCCATGACTTAGGTTTAAGTCTGTTATCCACCATGAGTTGATTTTTGTGAGAGGTGAAAGGTGTAGATCCTGTTTCAGTCTTCTACATGTAGCTATCCAATTTTTCCAGCACCATTTATTGAATGATGATACTTTTCCCCAGTGTATGTTTTTGTCTGATTTGTCAAAGATTAGAAGGCTATATGAGGATGGATTTATATCTGGGTTCTCAGTTCTGTTCCAGTGGTCTATTTCTCTGTTCCTGGGCCACTATCATGCTGTTTTAGTTACTATAGCTTTGTAGTATAGCCTGAAGTATGGTAAAATTGATTTCTCCCAATTTGTTCTTTTTGTTTAATGTTGCTTTTGCTGTAAGGGGTCTTCTCTTGTTCCATATGAAGTGTAGAATTATTTTTTCTAGATCTGCGAAAAATGATGTTGGTATTTTAATAGGGATTGCATTGAATCTGTAGATCACTTTGGGTAGTATAGATATTTTAACAATGTTGATCCTGCCAACCCACGAGCATGGTATAGTTTTCTACCTGTTTACATTCTCTGCTATTTCCTTCCTCAGTGTTTTGTAGTTCTCCCTGAAGAGGTCTTTTACCTCCTTAGCTAAATATATTCCTAGGTATTTTATTTTCTTTGTTGCTATTGTGCAGGGGATTGAGTCTTTGATTTGGTTCTCAGTTTGTTGTTGGCCTATAGGAATGCTACTGATTTGTGTACATTGATTTCGTAACCTGAGACTTTGCTGAATTTGTTTATCAATTCTAGTAGTCTCATGGCAGAATCTTTGTAGTTCTCTAGATATAAGACCATTATCATCAGCAAAGAGTGATAGTTTGACCTCTTCTGCCCCCATTTGGATGCCCTTGATTTCCTTCTCTTGTCTGACTGCTCTGACTAGGACTTCTAGCACTATGTTGAATAGAAGTGGTGATAGAGGGCAACGTTGTCTGGTTCCAGTTCTAAGTGGGAAAGCTTTCAATTTTTCCCCATTCAGTATGATTTTGGCTGCGGGTTTGTCATATATGGCTTCTACCATTTTTAGGTAAGTCCTGTCTATGCCTATTTTGTTAAGCATTCTTATCATAAAAGGGTGTTGAATTTTGTCAAATGCTTTTTCTGCATCTGTTGAGAGGTCTTTGTTTTTGCTTCTACTTATGTGTCGAATTACATTTATAGATTTGCATATGTTGAACCATTCCTGCATCTCTGGGATGAAGCCCACTTGGTCATGATGGATTATTTTTTCCATAAGCACCTGAATTCGGTTTGCTAGGATTGTGTTGAGAATTTTTGTATCTATATTCATAAGGGATCTGCTCTGTAGTTTTCTTTTTTTGTTACGTCCCTTCCTGGTTCTGGTACCAGGGTGATGCTGACTTCAGAAAATGTGTTGGGGAGGATTCCCTGTTTCTTAATGTTATGGAATAATTTCTGCAGGATAGGCACCAGTTCTTCTTTGTAGGTGTGGTAAAATTCGGGTGTGAAACCATCTGTTCCGGGACTTTT
>NW_012150374.1:505497-507391 GCF_000956105.1 Propithecus coquereli | reverse complement strand
GAAAGCTTTCAATTTTTCCCCATTCAGTATGATTTTGGCTGCGGGTTTGTCATATATGGCTTCTACCATTTTTAGGTAAGTCCTGTCTATGCCTATTTTGTTAAGCATTCTTATCATAAAAGGGTGCTGAATTTTGTCAAATGCTTTTTCTGCATCTATTGAGAGGTCTTTGTTTTTGCTTCTACTTATGTGTCAAATTACATTTATAGATTTGCATATGTTGAACCATTCCTTCATCTCTGGGATGAAGCCCACTTGGTCATGATGGATTATTTTTTCCATAAGCACCTGAATTCGGTTTGCTGGGATTGTGTTGAGAGTTTTTATATCTATATTCATAAGGGATCTGCTCTGTAGTTTTCTTTTTTTGTTACGTCCCTTCCTGGTTCTGGTACCAGGGTGATGCTGACTTCTTAAAATGTGTTGGGGAGGACTCCCTGTTTCTTAATGTTATGGAATAATTTCTGCAGGATAGGCACCAGTTCTTCTTTGTAGGTGTGGTAAAATTCGGGTGTGAAACCATCTGTTCCGGGACTTTTCTTTTTCGGAAGGTTTTTTATTGCTGCTTCAATTTTAGTACTTGATGTTGGTCTGTTCAGGAATTCTATTTCTTCCTGATTGAGCCCAGGTAGGCTATATGTTTCTAAGAATTTGTCCATTTCCTCCACATTTTCAAGTTTATGTGAATAGAGGTTTCCATAGTATTCACAGATGGTATTTTGTATTTCTGTGGTAAGTTATAATTTCTTTTTCATTCCTGAGATTATTACAGCCCTTTCTTTTCTGCTTCTGGTTAATCTAGCAAGAGGTATGTCAATTTTGTTTATTTTTTGAAAAAAACAACTTTTTATTTCATTAATCTTCCATATAGTTTTTTTGTTATTGATTTCATTTAGTTCTGCTCTGATCTTTGTCATTTCTTTTCTTCTGCTGGGTTTGGGGTTGGTTTGCTCATCCTTTTCCAGTTCTTTGAGATGGTTCATTAGATTGTTGATTTCTGATCTTTCTGTCTTTTGGATGTAGGCATTTACATCTATAAATTTTCCTCTCAGGACTGCTTTAGCTGTGTCCCACAGATTTTGATAACTTGTGTCTGATTTATAATTCAATTCAAAGAATCTTCTGATTTCCATCTTTATTCCTCCTTAACATAATAATCATTCAGCAGAAGGTTGTTTAGTTTCCATGATTTTGTGTAGAGATGAGAGATTCTGTTGGAATTGATTTCCAATTTCATTCCACTGTGGTCTGAGAAGATGCATGGCATAATTTCTATTTTTTTAAAATTTGTTGAGACATGCTTTGTCGCCTAGGATACGGTTAATCTTAGAGAATGTCCCATGAGCTGATGAGAAAAACGTATATTCAGTGGGTTTTGAGTAGAATGTTCTGTAAATGTCACTCAGATCCATTTGTTCTGGAGTCCTATTTAAGTCCAATGTTTCTTTGTTTATTTTCTGTTTGGAGGATCTGTCCTGTTCTGTCAGAGGGGTGTTGAAGTCCCTGGCTATTATGGTGTTGCCGTTTATTATTTTGTTTATATCAAGTAGGATTTGCTTTATGAATCTGGGTGCACCTGAGTTAGGTGCATAAATATTTAGAATTGTTATGTCTTCTTGTTGAATTGTACCCCCTTCATCATTATATAGTGATGGTCTTTCGTCTTTCATTACTTTTGTTGAAGACTAAGTTATCTGAAACCAGAACTGGTACGCCAGCTTTCTTTTGGCTTCCCTTTGCATGAAATATTGTTTTCCATCCCTTCACCTTGAGTCTGAATGCATTTCTGTGGGTAAGATGTGTTTTCTGAAACAGCAGATACTTGGCTTGTGTATATCTATCCATTCGGCCAGCCTGTGTCTCTTTAGTGGGCAGTTCAAGCCATTCATATTTA
>NW_012150374.1:488353-504062 GCF_000956105.1 Propithecus coquereli | reverse complement strand
GATTCTTCATACTTCCAGAGTTCTTGCACTGATTCCTTCCTATCTGGAGCAGCTGTTGCTTCTTTGAATATTTGTTTAGACAATGACATGCCCAGTTTAGTGTCTGAGCCAGTAGGTGGTGCTTGTGGGTGAGAATCGACCACACTCTGTGTGATGAGTCAGTGAATGCAGTAAAAGGGCATGCAAATTGACCTCCCTGCCAGTAGGTGGTGCCTGCTGTGAGGAGAAAGCTGCAATGTTATTTTGGGGTCCTGTGACCAGCTCTAGTTCCTCTGGAGGGGCACTCTAGTGCCTCAGGTGGTGGGTGGGGCTCTGGGACTTCCATGTGTGTCCTTATTCTTGGACTCAGTGGGGGCAGGTGGGGGAGCATGGCTGGGTGTAGCTGGGTTGGGTGAGTCTGCCCTCAAGCTCCACAAATGCTGTTAGGAGGGGTCAAAGGTCTGTTCTCTGCTTCTGGGCAAAGCTGCCAGGGAAGGGCTGAAATGGCCCCACTCAGCCAAAAATTCTGTGTGTGGAGGTGGGGCTGTCTGAGACCCACAGTCTGGAGCAGTCCTTGGTTCTTTCAACCCTCCCCTATTCTGAGGTTTCTCCCTGGCTTCTGCCAGCAGGCAGGACCTGAAGCCAGCAGATCTCCCCTGGCTGTGATGTGAGCCGGGAGGTTCCCTGCCAAGGATCGCAGCCTGAGCTGGGAGCGTGGCCCTCCCGTGGGAGGGGTGCCCCTTTAGCACACTGCAACTAGGATCCACTCTGATCTACCCCTGAAGGCACACACACCTCAGTGTTCACCCTGTGAACACATACTAGTTCACAAATATCCTTTCTGTGCCCCCGGGCAATGGGATCGGGACCTGGGTGTACGGGATGTAGTCTGTAGGCCTGTTCCCTGGGCCCCGGAGATCAATCCCTGACCCTGCCAGGGAGAGGAGTGCTGGTCTCAAATCACCCACAGGGTGCCCAAGCTGGATCACTGTCTCTCCGCCTCAGGATTTGCCCCGCTCTGCTGGAGTCAACAGGCAAGCAGCACCTGGGAGAGCCAGCAGGTAGGGAGCTCACAGTCTGAGTACCCTTCAGTACGCTGCAGGGCCCCAAAAGGAAAGGTCCTGTTCTTTGCAGATGCCTCAGGGTGGTGACTAAATTGTCTCTCTCAGCAGCTGCCGGTACCAAAGGGGAAGGGGAGAATGAAGCAGTATGGTGCCTGCCAATCGGCTGGGGTCTGCGGGGCAGGAGGTGCCCCGAGGAGCTGGGAGCCTGGTGTCCTGTCCACAGAGGCTAACTGATCACTGGTGTCAGCCATCTCTGGGCTGGTGTTGGCAGGTCTCTCCAGCAGCTCCGGAGCCCACCAGCAGTCCCAGATGCAAGAGAGGGGAAATTTAACTGCTCCACCTACCCTTGTTGCTGGTCTCCAAGCCTCTAGGGGTTTAGACCCTGATGATGCCTTTCTCCTTCCAGTTCTGCTCCCCAATTTCCCATGGAGTCTCCTGCAGTTTCAGGCACCCTTCCTTCTGACCCTTATGCAATCTATGTTTGTCTGCCTGTTTGTTTTTTTCACTTTCATCTAAAATCTATCCTTCTTGCAGAGACACTCTGGCTGGCAGTTTTTCTCGTCCGCCGTCTTGCCTCTACCTCTATTATCTGACCCATATATTTAATAAAAATGCAACTTCCATAATGTATGCAGTGCTTAGCACAGTGTTCTACCCATAAGAGATGTTCGACATTCATGAACTAATGTCAGAGTCAATATAAAATACCCCTCAACTACATTTACTAATGTTCTTAACTATGGACCCCAGAAGGTCAACTCTTAAGTTACTGAGCATTGAAGCAGGCTCATTACATTTCACTAATAAAAGAAAATGCAATATAGTTATAAAGTTGTAAGTATGTAAGGAAAAAATGGTTTTCATTTAACCCTGAGGTTATCCAGAATATGCAATCAACCCATATGTCCTATTCTGTCATCAAGATTTGCCCATACTTTGTCTTATACAAAAAGAAACTGACAGTCTGTGCCCTGTAGAATTTATAATCTAAAGAAAACAGTAATATGTGAAGAACACAGTGATAACTGAACATATATTCTCAAAATAAAGAAGTACAGACCATTGTTTTAGACAATGAAAAGGCAGCTACAATAGTTACAATGTTGACGGCATACTGTAGGTGGAAGAGTTGTATATTTATTCTTGGTATTTGAGAAAAAGATTAGTGAAAGTGATGTTAATTCAGGAGTATTAAGAATGTCTTAAGAATTAGATTCCAGTTGAAAAATGAAGGAAGAGGGAAAAACATTCCATAGATCAAAGGTATAAACTGAGAATTAGCAAAGTCTTGAAAGATAAGAGTTGGCAATGGAAAGGTAAGATGAATGGATAGTCTATGAGCACATCAACCACAAGGAAAGAAGAGCAGAAAATATAAAACAGATGACTCAGCTTTCAGTCTCTGATCCAAAGTAACAGAATCGAGTTTCCACGAGCAACAATTTTTAACATTAATAAATCAAATGAATAAATGGCTTACATAATTTACCTTTTTATCTCTTTGACACAGACTTTATGGGCCTGCTCTGGCATACTGGATGTCCGTATTTTTTTCTCTAACATGACAATGTCATCATTATCTTCATCCTCATCATCATCTTCTAAAGTACCTGGAATGTGTGTAACCCTCCTAATAGGGCGTATTGCTATAACCTAGAAAGTAGAAGAGTAAAACCATGTCAAAATAAATTGGAAATGAAATACCTAGTTACACACATGTAAAGTTATGATCAGTGCTGAATAGCATGAACATTTTTTATGGCTACAGTCAGTATCATAAGGAACTAAAGTTCGGAATGATAATGCAATCAACCTATATATCCTATTCTGTCAACATTTCCCCAAACTTTCTCTTGTACAAAGAGAAACTGACAGTCCCTATTCTCTAGAGTTTATTATCTAAAGAAGAAAACAGTGGCATGCAAAGAATACAGGGATAACTGAAAAAAACACTATGTCCAAACATACGTACACATGGAGGCAGCAGAATTTTAAAAGTAGACCAACATAAGGTAGACATGTTTCTTTGATATATGCTTACAGTAATATTGCATGGGAAAAAATTTCAAGGAACTAGTTACTAGAAATAATTAAAACATGTAGGAATTACCTTTCTTTGAGCTACTACCACAGCCACTATTTTCTTGATATGCATTACTGATTACCATTTGGTGACTGAATAAATTCCATTTTTCCTACATTACAAAATTTCTCCCTAGCATCTTTGACCTTTCTACCACTGGCTCATTCTGTCTTCAATACAGAAAGTCTTCTCCCTTTCAAAATATTATCTTACCTCTAGTTCCTTCCAGTAAGATACTACTACACTACGTACTTCCCTTGTGAGATTCTGCTTCTCTGACAAGCAGCAATAACCACCACTTCCCCTTCCCCATCAATTACTTCAGGAAGCCTTTGGCTTCTGTTCTCATTGTGCTGAAATTGTTCTTTCAACTCTAACAACCATCTTTTGTGCCAAGTCAAAGGATGTCTGTTCGTGTTCTCTTTTCTCCATGATCTCTCCACCACATTTTAGAACTACCTTATGTGCTCTTTGAAATTCATTTATCAACTCCGATCATCACTGGAGCAAAATGATACACTGATATTTAATTTACAAGCCTCTAGAATTTACTTTTCTAACCTGGGAAATTGTCTAATACATTCAAATATAAAAAGTTTGAAACATAAAGCAGTAAATAAAATTGCAATTTTATAAAAATAAATATTAAATATATATTTTATTCTTATATAAGTCATTAGTAGATAAAATTAATAAAGTATTTTAAAGGATAAAAACCTGAAAATAAAGTATTTTTTAAAAGTGAGATTTAAAAAAGCATATCAATGATTTCATTATTGAGGCAAAAGTACTTTTTTATGAATTTTTTTCTTCTGACTGCTAAAACAGTGCTTTTCAACTCTTAATTAGGGGGATGACAAAGAGACAATTTTAGACTAAGTCCAAATATTATCCTTTGATTCTTACATTTTTAAATAATTGTCTCTTGTTTGATCATTTTCTGGTGCACTTTTGAACACCTTTCTTTTTAACTGATGGTGACCTTTATTGACAGTAAGCTGCAGTTTTCTGCGACTCTCAGTGCAGAGTGGACGTAGATTTGTCTTTTTACACAAAATGAATAACTGAGTCACTGATCTGATCTCAAGCCAGAAATAATCCATATTTCTAGTGTTTAACAGCATGGTGTCCCAGAGTACTAAGCACCAGCATGGTGATCACTACTCCTGTCTCTCTCCTCGGCCTACTTTCCTGCCCCTTCTCTAGTGCCTCCAAGGAGGAGTCCTTTCCTTCCACTCTTCTTTCTCTACAACGTATTTCCTTTGGTGAAGAAACACGTCCATGCTGATGACCATCAAGTCGCTAACATTATTCTCAACACTTCACTTAAGTCTTCTTAAGAGTTCTTTCTGCATCTCCAGCAGCCTTTAGAGGACTACCATTTTCACATCTTGTTCACATCAAATATATCTTCCTGAACTTAACTCTGCCCAGGCATAAAAACAGTAAAATTAACAGCTCAAAGTAAACTTCAAACAGATCATATAGACATTAGTTTGATAATGGGGAAGGGAAAGATTATTTAATTAGTGGTTTTGAGTCACATCAAAAGCTATTTGAGGGAAAAACATAACTACTGTCTTCATCTTATTAACAGGACAAAATAAATAACATACAGGTTAAATACTTTTTAAAACATTGATTAAAGGACAACCAAAAGAAAAGTGAATATTTATCAAACCACTGGAGGTTAGAAGACTCTAAGCTTGGAAGACAAGAAAAGACTGAGAGTTTCACTAAATAAAAACTGAGACTTTTATAAGTTAAAACAAAAAAGTCAACCAAATTATGGCACAACACACAGTCCTCCTAGGAAATAATTTTGTATTATGCAGTAAAAAAAATATTATACTCGAAGACAATCATCATAGTTATTTGATAGTTTTTTAAATATGCAAAACATTGGAAACAACACAAGATGTTTGACAAAAGGGGAAGTGGCTGATAAATTATCCCTTTGGATGGTAACCAAAACAAAAAACAAAAAAATTGAGAAAAATGCTTATATGCCTTAAAAAAAAAAAAATCCAGGCACGGAAAAAGCACTAGAGGAAAACACACCTAAACTTTATCAGTGACTTCAGTGGAAAAAGACAATGAATTTTTTCTTCTTTGTTCCTTTCTTTACTCCCCTCAATTTTTTTTTTTTTTCAAAAAAACAGAATCAAGCCACACCACACAAGCCTGAAAAAATGGATTAAAAGAAATATTTACCCGCTTATCATCATCTTGCTTGGGTTTTCTGGTTTTTTGAAGCAATTTCAAGCCCTCAATTTGTCTGACAAGCAGTGGTATAGTCATCTTGAACCTCTCCTCTAGGCTCACAGCATCTAAAATCTAAGGAAATGTGAGTCAATTAATAGAATCTCTCCCTGAGAAACACACCCTCCAAAGCAGACAATCAGAGACATGGTTCGAATTGTTAAGTAAAAACAGAAAAAACCAATTCCTACCTATTTACAGCTACACTATGGCTAACACAATCAAACTAACTGTAACAGCAAGGTTCTTTGAGATGAATATTAGAATTACAAAAAAGACATGAAAAAGGATCTTGGTTTTTCATTTAAAAATGAAGCCACTCATGTGTTTCAAGACCAAAAACCGAACACACAGTTTTGGTTTCTGAAGAACCAAACTTTTTCTGGAAATTTTTCTCTTAAAGCCCAGAATGTGTCTACATGTTAGGTCGAAACAAATTCTAGGTGCAAAATAGTAAATGTTTATACACAAGCGAATAGAAGCATTGAACCCACCCCCACTAATGATTTGTCGGAGTAACTGCTGCTCTCGGTTCCTTAGGTAAAACGTACCTGATGATGCCCTCAGCCGGGGGACGCTCGCACTCCTGCCCTCTGCTCCCACTCCTGCCCTCTGCTCCCACCAGTCTAACTGAATTCTTGTATCCACAGCCAACCTGCTTGTATTAGTTATATTTGCTATTTTATTGTTGGATTTACATATTAAATAACTAATAAAGAGTTGTTTCAATGAAAACTAACAAATATTCTAGGAAGATTTAATAAAAAAGACAGCTTCAAAATTAAAATAAAATACATTAAAAATAAGTGTACAAGAAAACAAAGTTTTATAGTTTGGGGACCAAGTCAAGTAAATCTAGCATTCTACACTTGGATTATTTTTCAAGTGTCTTTAAAACTCATTTCACTTTAAATCAATAGAAACTGAAAATCATAAATAATGTATCACAGGTGTGATTTATATAAGAAACATTATGAAATTTCTAAGAAAGCAGGTCTATACACAAGGGAAAGGCCATGGTTTCATATTTCAAAAATGGTAAGGCAAAGTATGTTTACATATTTAAATTAAATATTTATCTTTTTATGATTCTGTGCCTTATTTTTTCCATAAATGACCAATTACTATACTGGTTCTGCAAATAAAAGAGCTGCGTATGTAAACAAAAATATAAAACAATCACTTTTGAACATCAATTTAAGTATACAAGTGTTTTAACTACTCCTTTGAGTCTCCAGAATGTTTTTCTTGAAGGTTAAAATTTACTCACTATCTAGATCTAAATAAAAAGTGACAAAGCAACATGGCATTCAAGAAGGGAACACTGTACCTGGAGCTTCTCTTTATTGCTGGTTCGGATAATTGATGTCAAAATGTCTGGTAAAGCTTCCCTTGGAAGACTATCTAAAAGACGTCTCAATTTAGCAACTGCAGGGACAGACATATCCAACATTTCAACCAACTAGAAGGAAAAAAAAAGGCTTTTTAATGAAATCTGGCATTATTTGTGAATTAAAAAAATCAGACTTCCAAATAGGTTTAAAGTTTGGGCCTCAGTCTTTGTTTTTGAAAGGTCACCGATTAACATAGTCCAGGCATTTTATGGGCCTCAGAGAAGTACTTTCAAAATATCAATCACAATGAAAGGCAAAAATGGTTTAAAAGTGGTTAATGCTGATATTTATAAACGGCTTTGTGAATTTGTGCTATTTTATTTTTAATTTTATTTTGAAAAAAAATCAAACATATAGAAAAGTTGCAGGAATAGTACAACAAACTCCTGTATATCCTTCTCCTAGATTTACCAACTGAATTCACCAATTTTGCCACATATGCTCTCTCTCTCCATACACACACGTTATTGTTGCTGAACATTTGAGAGTAAGTTGCAGACATCGTGACCCTTGTTCTTAAAAACAAGAATATTCTTACATAATAACAATGTAATTATTAGATGTTAGAAATTTAACATAGTTGATGCTATTATGATAGTCAATCAGAAGTTGAAATACTGATTATTAGTTTAACATTTGGATTAACTAGAATCTGAGCACTGACTATGAATTATTTTTAGAAAAACAACCTCCACGGTATATCTTGGAATTAAGACCGATTTAAGTCCAAGGCAAGCTTTCGGTAACTGTGATAATCATTAGGGCTACTGACAAAGATTCCCCTTTTCTTCTGAGCACATGGTAGGACTGTTCTTTCCACCTCCTTTGAACAGAGATATGGCTGTGAGTCTTACATTGATCCATGAAACACAGAAAAAGGGACAGTCCCCTCTGGGCAGAAACATTAGAAGCCAGTAAGAGATTTGCCATATTTCCTTTTTCTGCCTCAGTGATAAAGAAGTATGTTTTAAGATGAATTTCTAATCCACTTGGGCCCCTAGGAGACTCTTATAGGCACATCACCACACTCACTAGTTTCAGGTAGTTACAGCTGAAGCTGTAGCAAGAAAGCATGAGCAAGAAATACACCTTTGTTATGTTATGTGACTCAGATTTTGGAGGAGTTGAAACAGCAAAACTTAGTTCATGCTAATTTGCAGATGATGTACCAAATCCTCATTTCGTCAGCTCAATACTTCATGTGTCAGTAATAATCAAACCTCTCAAACAATAATGTAATTTAGGAGCCTATCCATTACCTGGCTAGAATCAAGGGAATTAAAGTATAATTATGATGACGCTAATCAGGTAAGAGAAGTAGACAACAAAATTTGAAGACCCTTGCTACTAGGAATTCATCCTATGAAAATAAGTTAAAACTCATTCTCCAAACATTTATTGAGTATAAAATACTCACCAGACGCAACATTCTGCTCAGTATAGGATGGCTAAAGCAGAGATAAATCAAGTTTGGTAGGAGAAAAATACCTATTTCAATACAATGTGACACTATATTAAATGACATGCATAAAGAACTGATGGTGAAGGCGCAGAAAAAGGAGTACTAACAACCTACAGGAGTTGGGAAAGCGTAAATTGAATTTAAAAATTAAGAGAAGGAAGAGCACTCCCAGAAGAGAACAGAAGGCGGAATCACAGAGACATGAAATAGTAAGATGTGAAACTCTTTTTATGCTCACTATGGCTAGAACCAGGGTGTCAATGAAGAACTAGAGTTGAAACAAGATAGGTAGGCCTAAGACAAGTTGCAAAGGGTCTTACATGTTATATTAACAAATTCGGGCGTGGAAGGAAAGTAGGAAAGATTCAGAGTGTGGCAAGAATTCAATGCACAGTTGCTGGCTTTGAAGAGAAGGGGGCCATGCATGAGACCAGAGAGCCACCTCTAGGAGCCTGATAGTGACCCCTGGCCGACAGCCAGGAAAGAAACCTCAGTCCTATAGCCACAAGAAACTGCATCTGTCAACCACCGGAATACCTTGGAAAGCAGTGCTTCTCCAGATAAGAGGCAGCCTGGCGAAAACCTTGATATTGCCCTGGTGAGGCCCTGAGCAGAGAATCCAGGGGAGCCCACCTGGTCTTCTGACCTACAAACCTGTGAGATAATAATGAATGCTGTTTTAAGCACCTAAAAAAAAAAAAAAGAAAAGAAAAAAGAAAAGAAAGAAATTTGGTCTTTAACTCAAGGGAAAGGCATGCCTCACACTTTTTTTTTTTTTTTTAACAACTCCTATTCCTGCTCAGTGAATAGGTGGTGTTAAGGACAGAAGAAACTAGGTGGTAGTTAGGAGGCTACTGAAGAAGTCTACTGAAAAGAGCTGTAGAAGCAGATGTAGAGGGGATGAAGGAGAAGCATTAATTGGAAACAATGTCTAAAAAGAGAAATGATAATATTATGATATTCCAACTCTAGAAATTTATAAAAGAGTCTATATGAAAATTAGACATGAACATGAAAGCAAAACATAAAATTGAATGGACCAAGACCAGAAGACAAAAATTAAATTAGATGTATGATGGTAGCAAAATTTATGGTGATTTATTTCTCTCTAAAAATTCCTTTAATGTTCTTGCAAAATCTTTACACGTTTGAAAAGTTTCTGTATATCCAAACCAGAAAGAAGTAAAGGCAAAGCAAAAGAAACTATAAAGCTATGTCCAATAGAAGTAAAAAGATCAGGGAGCATCACCCCAGAAAAGAAGAGGAAATTCTATTATATTTCCCCTCTATCTTCTTTACTCCAAAACAGTTCAAACTGAAGTTACTTTCTTCGGAGTAAGTTCTTTCTTTCAGCCCCCACAGAAGCACAGCTCCAATTTTTTATTTTTCTATTGTGTTCATCACACTAGACGTGAGTCACTTCAAAAGCCACGTCACGTGCAGATGCCATAGGCTGTGAACACTTGCCCTCCATACTTCTTGATGATCAGTGGTGTTTATAATTAAGACAGTTAGACATTATCTGATCCTCACAGATCCAGTGATAGTCACTAGATTGTATCAATAGAAAAGCAGAAGCCTCCATCTTTTAATTCTGTAATGTATTTCATGAAATTTTGAAATAAAATTGGGTGGGAAGAGGAGCTTTCTGTTCTATCTAAAGTTAACAAAAAAACTCAAACCTAGAATTAAGGTGTCATATATTTAATGAGTGCCTAAAATGTGCTTCTGTCCCAGTATTCCAGTTAATCGAGGTTTCAACCATACTTGAAATTAGTCCACCACAGGCTAAATCTTCTATAGCACGGCCAAGCACAACAGCGTCACCTTGACTTCTGAAGCAATATAACTTATATAATTTGGTGCCTAGATATTTTAGTGACAAAAGCTTCTGTGCAGTATTTTAATTTTCAGCTTTAAATATTTATGTTTAATAATTATCTGATTTGGAGACACTGAAAGTTATAAGGAAAGCTCCAGAAATACTCTTTGGAAAAACTTTAGAAAGGGTAGGCTAATATGTCCTGGAATTATTTAGGTACAATCTAGACAAAAACAAACTGGAATTAATATATTACTAAATCATTTAAATGTACACCACCCTAATACTTCACCATCCAGCAGATTCATCATATCTTAGGACAGCAAAGAACCAAAGAAAAAATGGTTTCAGGAAAAAATAAAAGCAACTCACTTGTACTGCATATTTGTAAAACTGTTCCGATAGTTCTCCTAGCTCCTCCCTAGTTTTACAGGTGTCGTTGGGAAATTCTTCAAGCCGGTCCAACTGTTCCACTTCAGCAACAGGATATGGCTTCTCTTTTAAAACCTGTACAATCTGGAAACGGCATAGGCCTGTAATGAGCAAAGTATAGTGGGGCTTGGGCCAGTTACTGCCCACAACCTGAACTGCCAGTGCAGCCGTTCCAATCCTGAAAGACACACAAAACATCAGCATTACAAATATTCAATATGGCAGAACAGAAACTCACTTCTAAAAGAGTTGAGTTTTATGAGAAATTCATTGAAAAGCAAAGAACATCTAAAGTTTAAATAAATTATTTCTCTAATTTAGCACTGAGTATGTGATCTGTTTAGTCACTGCCCTCAGCTATGGGGCAAAGCAAGCCATCTCACTATAATTAGCACCTCTTTTAAAAATTAGGAATTTCTAAACATTCTGTATATTTAGGCATAAAAACGTAAAAGTAGCTATGATTGTATAGCTTAAATTAAATTTGCCAAATAGGAATCAGGTAATCTTACACCAGAATAAATATTAGTATTTTAAATATAAACAAAATAAACCAGTCTAAGAAACCTCTGTTCTAGCAACAGTTCTGTGACTAAAATCAAGCCTTTTTTTTTTCACATAATCTATCTATAAAACTTCTACATATCCACCTTATCACAAACCACTATCAAAATCTGGGAATTAATACTAAATTTCCAAATGTGGGAGCTAAATATTCTAGACCACACACTGCCGTGGACTGAGGAGAGCTAAATAAAGACCTACATCTGAAGAAGGTATAAACCTAGTTCTAAGTGGTCATCAGCTCACCTAATAATTGTTGCAAAAGTTTTATTTAAGTCTCAGCTCCTTATCAGAACACACAACCCTGACCAAGTCACATATAAACTTGATTCACAGAAAGTCTCACCCAAACTAAGCCAGTTACATAAAATATCAACATTCAGAAGATGCTTCCAGATCTCAAATTAAAATAGTGTTTTCTCCCTTTAGCCATAGGAAAGGTGGTAATTCCAGAAAAGAAACTAAAACTAAAGTGACTAGAGCTCTCAATTAACACACTGGGAAAATGGTAATACTAGAATACAGTACCTGCCCATCTCAAATATAGTGAATCACATACAAATACAGTATGTGAACATTTCAGTCCATTTGCCTACTTCTACATACAGTGAATTCTTGATTACTTCCTTATAATTATTCATTCTGTGGATTACATGTAACCTTTGGCTTCCTTCTGCCACTTAGCTTATTTTGATCTTCGTCCATCCTTATCAGCTTTTAGTCATTATCATGTGTACAAGGAATAAAAACTGACTTAAACAACAGCTTAAGCCAAACAATTGAGAAAGAGAAAAAAATGAGGAGAAAAAGCCACATACTTTAAAATCTTGAAATGATCTGCCATTTATCTATTATTTTGATTTATTTGTGTTGTGGCTGCTTTTCTTCAGTCACTAATCAACAGTAAGTTATATTTGCCATTTCCCAAAAACCAACTCAGATTACCCGAGAAAGTTAGCAATATCTAAATTGACTAGAGACCGATTTAGACTATAATTTATTGCAGATATTCACCAATGAATGCACAAAGAGTTCACAGTTCTGTTTGCATATAGAAACAGGCACGGATAAGAAACTGGATCCTTGGCCTTAAGGGGTTTACAAAGGAGAAATGAGAGAATGGGGGGGGAGGAAGGAGACAAACTCAAACCTCCAGATTAGGATATAAATTTGGGCTATGTCAACAATAAAAGGTGCTACTAAAAAAATGAGTTTTCTTTCAAAACAATTAAAATATTTTTGCTAACTGTGAAAGGAAGCTGTTCCAAACTGAAAAGAGATTGAGTTGGATTTACACTATGCTTCTCATTCTAATGAGGCAAAATATATAAAGATTTTATTTATTTATTTTTGGAGACAGAGTCTTGCTCTGTTGCCTGGGCTAGAGCACATTGGTGTCATCATAGCTCATTACAACCTCAAACTTCTGGGCTCAAGCAATCCTCCTGCCTCAGCCTCCCCAGTAGCAGGGTCTACAGGTATGCACCAACACTTCTGGCTAATTTTTCTATTTTTTTTTAGAGATGGGGTCTCACCATGTTGCCCGGGCTGGTCTCCAGCTCCCGGCCTCAAGTGATCCTTCCCCTTCGCCTCCCAAAGTGCTAAGATTATAGGCATGAGCCACCTCGCCTGGCCATATATATAAGTTTTAAACGTGTTAATTGGTTTTTTTACTTGAAATCACTTACAGTTGACTAGTAGAATGTACCCCTTTAAAAAAAAAACAAAACATGATCTGTGAAATTATAGATGGCTATAAACAATTCCCAATGAAAGACATTTTGAGTGAAAAGCACTGTGAAAAAGGATCTATTGTATATTGGGCTCTAGGTTTTATATATAAAAATAGGTTAAATAAATTACCAATTAATCTAATACTTTCCTTCTATGATTCACAAAAGGCTTCATATCAAGCTAGCCATCTTTCTGTTGTAGTTCTTTTACTATGTGCGTTAGGTATGATCAAAAAGCAACATTTTAATTTTGCAACAGATCTAAATTGCGAATGAGTTGGTGCCTTTCCCTTTAGTTAGTGGCTCTGTAAATCTGTATCCTAATTACTGTGATGTTGTTCCAGGTCAAAGAATTTTTGAAACTCCTAACTGGAATCTACCCTCAGTTTTCAAAATATTATTTTAATCCAAACAAGGTCTGACTACAATGGGTATGATTTATATAATTTGGAAGGTGATCTAAATAATACAAGTGTTCCAAAAGTATTTAAGAACCATCAACTGTACAGGTGGGAAAAAATCTAAAAACAGCATTACTATAAAAAGCAGTTTTCCAAAATGAGGATATTAGGTAAATATCTAAATTCTGGTCTATATATCCAGCATTTTTTTTTTAATTTTACAGAAAGCTCTCCATTTTTCTTGGAATCTTCAACCTTCCAAGTCCTTCTAATGACGCTAGTTCAGTTTGGCCCATATTGGAAGAATACAGGCCCTCCCTACTCCTCACCTCAACCCGCATTTGCGAAATCTACATTTAAACCTACCCCACTTGAGGAATAATAATACCACTAGCATATACATCTAGAATGCTTTGTGGTTAGAAAAGGCTTTCATAAATATTATTTCATTTTATACCTCCTTTCACCCCTATGAGGAAGGTAGCGCTATCTCCTTGTTACAAATGAGTAACTGAGATTCAAAAAGACATAACAAGTTAGTTATACACGGTTACGAGTAAATTTAATAGAAATAAGGTTTCTGAATTAAGTGTTAAGACAAATTTTACTCTCTTCCCACCACAATGAACAATATAAATTTGTACCTATAAGAAGTATAAAAGACTTACTAACATAGCTTCTAAGTAGCTGAGCCACTGGAAAGCATAGCTATTATTTAATATATAATGTTTACATTTTATGTTTACTTAATGAAGAGAAGCACTTCTACCAAAGTTCTGGAAACAAAAGAAAAGTTACACATTTCTGGAAAAGAGCCACTGAAATATCTTTTTAGTTCTGTCTTGGTGTCACCCTATTTTTCTTGAATATTTGACTTCTCACAAGATTTATCATCATCATTAACAATAATTTAGAAGCAAGGCAGGAGTGTATTAGGATAGTTCCAAGGCCTACAATAGAAGAGGCTTCTGTTGCTATAGGATTTTTGATTCTCACGTTTTTTTAAAACTTCATTTCTGAATTTAGGAAATGCCACCTTGTAGATAGGCCTTCCTTAAGAAGAGTAAATGACTTAGGAAAACCTAAGTAAACTATCCATTATATACTTGCTAATATAAAAGAATAAACTTTAAAATTTTACTAGTATCAGGTAATATCTGAATGCCAAAGAATTCGAATAGATGAAAATAGGAGTGATGCATGGGCAAAGAATCCAAATTATGAAGCTATGCATCTGCCACATATAAAACATTAACATGTTGTTAGACAAATAGCCAATGAAACTTATTTGGGGTCTGCAGATGAAGAAGCCAACAAAGACACATTGAAAAATTGGCATTATGAGTAAATGAGGTCATGTACCCTAGAGAATGTTAAGGCTGGAAGAAGACTGGATGACCATCTAAAAATGCATGCAAGGATATCATACAGGCAGTGCTAAATTATCATCCATTTTCCTTAAGAAAACAATGGCTCACTCAGGAACCACTGAAAATACAGTTCAATTAAACATAGAAATAGAGGGTGTCCTGAGCTGGCATGTGAGCCAAGTTCTATACTGCAGGGCAAATCCAAAGCTCTTCCTTTAAAAGGCTCCTGCCAGGCAACATGCCTGCACACCAGCACGCAGAAAGAGACCGTGCTGTTCAAAGCAGCAAAGGAGATAGCACAGGCAAGTCGGCATCTGGCCCTGCTCCTGTGTGTGGCAAGGAACACAGGAGCAAGATAACTTCTGCTGCCCCTCGAAGACTGCGGCAGTGTCACCTGGATGGTGTAAAGGAAACAAGAGACAGCAGAGCCCCTCGCCTTCCTTCTGGGGCACTACTACCATCTGGAAAAACAGGTAACTGGGGAAGGATAGATTTGTACATAAAAACAGACTAATGCTATGGATAACTCAATATTTGTACTATTATTGAAGCTTTTTCTTTTTTTAAAGTAAAGAGTGTTTTAAAGTCCATTTTAGAGAAGAAAAGACATTGGAACCTATTACCAAGGAATATGGTACAATCCTGTCCACACAGACTTTTCAAGTAGCAAACAATTCCAGGATAACTAGAGGGTCTGATGGGTTCTTATAATACTGGAATTCTATGAAGACTTTTCAATGCATGTTTTCCAATTTGAATAATTAAGTTTTGATATTGCTACTCATTTAAAACAAAGGCGACAATATGAACATTAGGCTCAGATTACACATTAACTGATTACTAGTGATTACTTCCAGGCAGAAGAATTTAGTTACTGTTGTCCTGAAAAGATTTACATAAAAGAAACTAAAAATTCTCAAAGTCTTGCCTGAATAACACCAACAAATAGTCAAACTTAAAATAAGACTAAGCCAGGGCTGTGGCTGAAGCCTGTAATTCCAGCTACTTGGGAGGGTGAGGTGGGAAGATTGCTTGAGCCCAGGAGTTCAAGATTAGCACGGGCAACATAGCAAGATTCATCTCTAAAAAATAAAATTAGGCCGCAACAGTGGCTCATGCCTGTAATCCCAGCACTTTGGGAGG
>NW_012150374.1:397636-487963 GCF_000956105.1 Propithecus coquereli | reverse complement strand
AAAAGCAAGGCTTTTACAATGTGAACTAACATTGGGCTGTTATGGGTTTTGTTGTTTGTTTTTTTTAAAGGAGGGGAGAAGAGAAGTACCAGTCTCCTTTGAGGATCTGAAGCTACAAACTGTGCTAAAAAAATGTGCATAGTCACAAGACTTTGAGTAAAAATGAGGCATTTCTAATACTCATGACATCCAGAGTCAGGAAAACCTAATTTAACAATGAGGGATAACCGCAGGGGAAGGACCAACTCTAAATTGGAAAAACACTTTGAGCAGAGTTAAGGATAGGAGGCAGTGGCTTGGGAGGTGGGTTTGAAGATAATATTTGTTGACAGAATATCAGCATTGTCCAATAAAAATATAATGTAAGCCATATCTATAATTTTAGTGGCCACAGTATAAAGTAAAAACAGGTGAAATCTTAGTATTAATGTTTTATTTAATCTCAAGTGGTCAAAATATTACCATTCCGATAATTTAATCTAGATAAAATTTAATAATCAACAAAACATTTTTCATATTAAGCTTTTCCAAACTCTTGTGCATTTGCACACTTGATAGCATATTTAGGGTGACAGATCACCCTGGTTTGCCTGGGATGAAAGGCTTTCTGGGACATAGGACTTTGAATGCCAAAGCTAGGGCAGTCCTGGCAAACCAGGACAACTAGTCACTCTAACAGCTCAATTTGGATGAGCCACATTTCAAGTGCTCTGTAGCCACATGCACTGGACAGCACTGGACAGCACGACCATCCATCAAGCAGGGTGTAAAGCAGATTATACACATTATTTAAGCTTCATAACACACCTAAGAGATGCATGCTGTCAGTTTCCAAATTACAGATGAAGAAAGAAACAGATACACACCAAGCCTCTCAATCCAAAGTCACACAACTAGGGCAATCTAGTGGTAAGCCTGGGGCCTAAGAAGAGAAATGCTGAGATATGAAATAGGGAGCAGAGGTGAGAGATTAGGAAAGTTCCAGAAAAGAAGACAAGGGAAAAATGGGAGCTGGAATGACACTTTTAGGAAGGGAAACAGGTACTAGGAGAAGAAGGAAAAAGGTGGCAAGGAGTGTAGAAGGCACCCAAAAGTTAACGGGAGGGGCGGTGCAGTTTAGGAACCGGACAGGAAAAAGAGAAAAGGTATTAAGTAGAGTGTCTCAGAGAACGAAAATGATAGGAGGGAGGTAGAAAAGGGGCGCGGGGAATAGGGGGGAGGGAGAAAGAGTAAAGGCAAGGAAAGAGAAGGCAGAAATTCTCCAGGGAGAAAGGAAGGGCCTGGAAAGTTAAGCGCACTGGCCCAGGAGACCGAAGACCAAGGGCGGGGTGGGGGTGGGCAGGAGAATCAGTCGTATCCTCAGCAGCGGCAGGTAACTGCACAGAGATTTCACCAGGTGCCACGAACTGCTTCATGAATTACCTCGCTAGGGATCGCCGGGTAGTTATCTGTCACCCCCATTTTTCATGTGAGGAGACTTAAGAGGCAGAACTGAGCCGCAAAGGTTGCCCCGAACCGAACCTCCGCGCTCAGAGGCCGGCCCGGCCTGGGCCGGAGCCGCAGGAGGCCGCCCGCCGCCGCCGCGGGGCTCCGGGCCTACCTGTGCAGCGGCGGCAGGTCCTGCGTGTCACTGGCCGGGTCGGGCGTGTTGGGGATGACGCCCAGGATGGTGCTCTGCAGCGACGTGCCCTTGAGCAGGCGGTTCCGCACCAGCTGCAGGTTGCGGGCCGAGTCCACGCTGGTGCGCATGGTGGAGCCGGGCAGCAGGACGCCCTCGTGGGTGAGCAGCAGCGGCAGGCGGCTGGGGATCTGGATGGGGCTCACCGACGACATGGCGACGCCTGTTCGCGCTGGGGGCTGTGGAAAGGAGCGGACAGACAGCAGCGCACGGCCTCGGCTACCGACCGCCAGCACACCTCACGGCCGCCCGCCCCGCCGCTTCCGGCCCGCGCTACGGTCCGCCCCCAGGCTCAAACGCCGCAGCTTCGCGCTGCTCCGGGAGCCGCCCGCGTCGCTCCGAGTCGTAGATACGCGAAAAGAGGCGCACAGAAGCCCGCTGTCAGCTGCGCCTCGGTTAGGCTCACTTGCAGAGGGCGTTAGGATGGATGTTTGGGTTTGAATTTTATATACTTGAAATGTCTTTAACTTGTTATTCGCATTGATTTTAGATTTACAAAAATGTTGCAAAAACATAACAAAGAGTTCCCATATACCTTTCACCCTGCTTCCCCGATACCATTTTACCTAATCAGACTTCACGTACCCAAACCAGGAAATCGACATTACTATTATCACTTCCATAGACCTTACCCAAATTTTGCCAGTTTTTTCACTAATGTCCTTAATTGGACCTGGTCCAGGATCCAACCCAGGACCCCACTCTTTATTTTGTCACGATATCTCCTAGGTCTCCTCCAATCTGTGACAATTCCTCAATCCTTTGTTTTTGTTTCTTAAAACCTTGATACTTTTAAAGGATATCGGTCAGTTGTTTTGTAGAAGGTCCTTTAATTTGGATTTATCTCGTGTTTCTCATGATTAAATCAATGGTATGCAGTTTGGGGGCCAAATACCATAGAAATAGTGTTGTAACCTTGTTGTGATACATGATGGTGCAATGTCTCATTAATGATGACTTTAATCTTGGTGAAGGTGATGTCTACCAGGTTTCTTTTTTCTTTTTTTTTTTTGAGACAGAATCTCTCTCTGTCGCCCTGGGTAAAGTGCTGTGGCACTGTCGTAGCTTACTGTAGCCTCCAACTCCTGGGCTCAAGCGATCCTCCTGCCTCAGCCTCCCGCGTAGCTAGGACTACAGGCTTACCAGGATGACCAGCTAATTTTTCTATTTTTAGTAGAGAGGGGTCTCACTCTTGCTCTGGCTGGTCATGAACTCCCGAGCTCAAGCGATCCTCGTGCCTTGGCCTCCCAGAGTGCTAGGATTACAGGATTGAGCCACCGCGGTTTCTTCACTGTAAATTATTTTTCTTTTTGTAATTTTAAGCATCTTGTGAGGAGATAATTCTATATTTATTGCTTGGAATTCTGTGAGAAAAAGCTACCCGATCTCCCCCACTTGTTTACTTACTTATTGATGTTAGTATAGACTTGTGAATATTTATTTTTATGGGTTATTATCCAATAATATATTGTTTCAGATTTGACCATTGCAATAGGAAGGGGGCAGGGTCAGAATGTAGAGGGCTACGTGGGCTCTGGTAAGGAGTTTAGAGCTTACGCAAAGCCTGATGGAAGCCATTGGAGATTTCAAGGTGATTATCTGGCTTATGTTTTCAAAAGTTCATTTTGGCTGCCACGAGGAAAGTGGAATGTAAGGATGTAAGATCAGAAGCAGGGCGGTCAGAAAGAGATAGTTGCAGTTGTCCAGGCGAGAAGTGATGATGACTTAGACTAGGAGCAGGTGGAGTCAAGCTATGTTTGATTGTAGTTTCAACAGAACTGCCGATGGATTGGACACGAAGATCGAAGGAAAAACAGTTGTCAAGGATTATTCTGGGTTGAGGCCTGAGCCACTAGAGCCTAGAGAGAAGTTGAGCTGGTAGCTGAAGATCTTGGGTGTAATCAGCAGGCTCAGGGTCATTTCCCTGGATGTGTACTACGTCCCCTATCCTGTGCTCAACTCTGGGGGAGATACGGAGATCAAATATGCGTTGCCCACGTCCACAATCACTTACCTTTCGTCAAGGGTCTCTCCAAGGGTAAGGAGGCGGGGGCCGCATTCTTTCAGGCTCCCAGTGTTTTAACAAAGAATTTATAAAACCATCTTACAAACTTTGTGGTATATTTTTAAAACACTTAAGTGTTTCAAAATGTTTAATGCTTTTAATATACACACATGCCCCAACAACATTAAACAATGCTGTGTAAGTATTCTGCTCACACAATAATTACTGTATGTATTTTTTAAAATACAAATTCATGCTGCACTATGGAAGGTATGGTGTGGGAATAGGCCCAGGTTTAACATGCTTGCTTGATGAACGTCTTTCAATCCTGTCACTGTATGTCTGTGATGGACTGTGTCGGTCTCCTTGGGAGGCCATCAAGAATCTAAATGTGAAGCCTTTTATGACTCTGTGGCTTTCCTGGCTCCTTTTTGACAGGCTGTGCATGTTCTTCATTTATTTTCCATTAAATATTTATTAAGCATATACTATGTGCTGAGCACTCTTCTAGATCCAAGGATACATCAGTGAACAAGGCAGACAAGGTCCCTGGTTTTTAGTGTGTCTGTTTTGACACAGAGTCTTGCTCTGTGGCCCAGGCTGGAGAGAAGTGGTGTGATCATAGCTCACTGCAGCCTTGAACTCCTGGGCTCAAGTGATCAGCCTCAGCCTCAGCCTCCCAAGTAGCTGAGACTACAGGCATGCACCACACTCAGCTAATTTTTAAATTTTTTGTAGAGATGGGGGTCTCACTATGTTGTCTAGGCTGGTCTCAAACTCCTGGACTCAAATGATCTTCCCACCTCCGCCTCCCAAAGTGCTGGCTGGGATTACAGGCATGAGCCACCAGGCCTGTCCCAAAGAGCTTACATTCTAATGAGGTAGGCAGAAAATAAATAAGCCAACAAAGAAATAAATGGCAATTTCAGAAAGTGATAAGTAAAGGAAATAGGAAAATCTGTAAAAGGTGCTCGGGAGAGGATGAGGACGTTAGGCAGGGAGGTCTGGGAAGGTTGCTCTGTGGAGACGGTGTTTGAGCTGAGACCTGAATGACAAGAATGGATCAGCTCCGAGAGGAGCTCGAGGGAGAATATTCTTGGCAGAGATTAGGGCTAGTGCAAAGATCAAGGTGGGGAGGATTGTCCCGGCTTCTGGAACAGAGGAAAAGGCCAGGCGCTGGGATGTGGGGATTCAGCCATCTGCAAGATGGCCTGCTGAAGCTGTGGGGGCTCACAGAAGGAAATAAACCGAAGAGTAGGGAAAGCTAAATAGCACAGGCTGAGGTGCAGGAAGAGCAAGGCCAGATCACTAGAACTCCTTTAGGGCCTGGGTTGCAGGTGCTTCTGCCCCTTGCCCTAGGCACTTCCTCACCTCCCGCCCCCCATGCACTTTCTGATCTTGAACACTAGACCCTGCTGGGTGAGTGGAGAGAACAATGAGGAAATAAATCAGCTCTTCCTGAAGGCTGTTGTCTCAGGTTACCTTGCTCCAGCCACTGCCCTCCTGTCCCGTATGTAAATGGCCCATGTCTAAACCAAGTTTGCAATCATGAGCTTTGCTTCTGGGAAAGGGGAGAACACAGGGCTGGAAGCATCTGTTTCCTCTCTGTTTTATTCCCAGTCATGTCCTGGTCCCTACCCTGACCATGGTGATGGTGTTGCCACCTATTAGAGTGAATAACTTCAGCTCCAACTTCTTCCTGAGAGGAAGCTGGGAGGCCAGGGAAATTTTCAGAGACTGCCAAAGGAAGCTCTGGAGGGAATTCCCCCTGCCAGTCCAAAAGTGGAGGTGGGCCTTGTTGGACTGGACGGAGGCCCAGACTAACGTGTGGCTCAGCTCCAGTTTCACTGGGATGTGCAATTCGTGTTCTGCAAACATCCATTACACGTTTGCATTTTCTTAATTTTCATTTGGTTTGGTTTTCCCTGTTGTTAGTTTCCTGGACAAAATCCATATAGGAAAGAGTCACACTTAGGAAATCCCGGTTGCATCTTTTCGCAGGTATATATGAATACACCAGGTTGGCATATCATATTATATCTGAAAGGTGAGATAAAATCTAATTTCTTTAGTTGGTCTCTAAGAATCTGCTTTTACTCACGATCCTCCACTTGCTGGTTAATGGGGGGAAAATAAATGTTTAGGCTTACCATTTTATTTTATTCTTTTGAGACAGAGTCTTACTGTGTTGCCCGGGCTAGAGTGCCGCAGCGTCATCCTAGCTCACAGCAACCTCACACTCCTGGGCTCAAGCGATCCTTCTGCCTCAGCCTCCAAGTAGCTGGGACTACAGGCATGTGCCACCATGGCTGGCTAATTTTTTCTATATATTTTTAGTTGTCCGATTAATTTCTTTCTGTTTATAGTAGAGACGGGGTCTCGCTCTTGCTCAGGCTGGTTTCGAACTCCTGAGCTCAAACAATCCGCCCGCCTTGGCCTCCCAGAGTGCTGGGATTACAGGCGTGAGCCACTGCGCCCAGCCTAGGCTTACCATCTTAAGATCTTGTTTGATCCAATAATTTAAATACTTCCATTAAATAATACTCAGTAAAGGCTCATTTTCAGAGTTGTCACCTGTCAGAGGAAGAGTTGGGGACCTAGGCAGTGTCCTCTGCTCTAGGATTTCCCAGGTGATATCTTTTATCCACGTCACTGCCTGTGCTACTGTAGTTAGAAGCCAACTGATCTTGTGTAGGTCTTCAAGTGATGCTTTTTAGCTCGCTCACCTGGGGGTGTTCCTTGAGTTTCTGGGCCCCACCTATCCTGCCTCTGTCAGCACTGTACTCCCCTCCAAGATCCATGATTCCCAGTTGTTTGCAGCTTGTGTCCACTAGGCTACCTCTTGCAAGCTTCTTACCCAGACTTTTAGCAACTTTTGGTTCTCATCTATACCACAGGGGAGCCAGGAAAGCCAACTAGCCCCTAGGCACAGCCAGCAATAGTCCATAGAGCCCTTATAAGTAAATTGGAAAAGGATGTCCCCAGAGGGAGGAGGATTTAGAAAAAGGCACCACTTTTTCAAGATGGATGCAGCAGTGATCTGAGGGAGCCTGTTCAGACTGGCTCAGGAGAACACTGGTTCAAATTTTTGGGAACTTTGAGAGCCCAGTTTTTAAATACAAACATTAATAAAATTAAATTATATAAACTTATAGTTAAAGTATATCAAAATGTATCATTTCCTAATTATTTTACTACCTTTTACTTTTATTTATACCTTTGAGGTTACATACATCTATTATACCTGGATGGTAGAAATGCTACATAATGATGTCATATTGTGCTTCTCTTCCCAATTCTGCATTCAGTGCAGCTGTGTTGGTACGGAATCTGGAAATCAGCTGTGATGGGAGTATTTACACCACAGAAATCAGCAAAGCCTACACACCAGCGCTTGATTTATTATTTTGTTGATTGTCTAGGCTTAAGAAAGAAATGTAGGAAATATTAATAATGCAGATTAAATTCACAAGTGTGTGGTACCTGTAGCCTTTACATTGTGAATAGTGAAAAAAATAAGGGAAAATTCTTTCAATATTTAAAAAATTATTCAGCAAATTTACTCAGGTCATTGACAAACGGGTGAAGATCCAATTACAGCCAACATTCATGTTTGGTATTGTGCTTTCTTCTTACTCGTTAACATAGAGTAAAATGTAGAGGAATGTGTATGTTGGCACTACACTCATTCACTAGTTGCAACCACACCACTATAGGCTGCCCATGCCAGGGTACAGGACTGGCCATCTGGAGTTTGCCACCTTCAGCCCATGACCCATGCCCTTCACTGAGGATCTGTGTGCGAATAAACTGTACAGCAGTACACTATGACCCTAACCCCAAGGCCTCATTCTGTTGAATCATGCCAATTTCATGTTGATGTGCCTCTGGCAGCCAGAAAACTGGCCTCCTCCCAGAGTCTTTTTGTGTGTGTGTGTGTGTGTGTGTGTGTGCGTGTGTGTGTACAGGAAGTTTTGTAATACCTGCCAGAGTCTTATACAAAGAGTATATGGCACCCTCTCTTACCTAATCCACCTCTTTCTTTCTCTTTTCTCTTTTCTGCCACTCCTAAAGGGTCTACATTCTACCACTACATGGCAAGTGAACCTCACGGTCTGGTGCCATGGCTGGGAAGTCTATCGTAACTGGTTTCCAGGAGAATTCCAGAAACTGAGTGTACCAAATTTAGTTGTGATTTGGTAAAAGGAAGTGGGATGGGAAGGGGTGCGAAAAGAAATTTAGAGAATCTTCTCCGAAAATAATGGGTTAGTTTGTGGTCTATTTGCTTGAAGCACAATCCAATATTTGAATGTCAAAAACTATACCTGAACAACAGGACAAACTACATAATTTGCTGGACTCAGTGCAAAATGAAAGTGTGGGGCTCCTTGTTCAAATTCATTAAGAGTTTCAGGACGACAATAGCAGAGCATTAAACTAAACCTGGGACCCTTCTGAGTGAGACACCCAGGCTGTGCCCCCAGGACACTGGCACTACCACACACTTTCGTTCTCTTTCTATCTCTTTGGAAATATTCCTAATTACCACCCCCCTCCCACCTTAGGGCACACGGATGTTCTAGGTCAACCGGGGAGTGAGTCACATACTGAGACAGGCAAAAATGAAAAGCATATTCCTTGTTTTCCCCCCAAAAAACCCCCACCTTGATTACTTAAGGTTCCTAAATTGTGACGATTCCCTCTGGAGTCTGTGGAAACCAAGAGTCAAAGAAAGGAAAAGTGATGTTTCTTTTGCTCATTCATTTAGGCATTGAGAGCCTGCTCTCCTCCCAGCACACTCCAGGCCCCTGAGATTCAATAGTGGGCAAAACAGACATATCCCTGTCCTCGTGAGGTTCCCTGCGTAGCGCAGAAAGTGAACATATGTGCAGTTACAGACTGGGATATGGCAAGAAGATGGTTTCATAAGCAAGCCTTTGATAGATCCAAAGAGATTGGCCTGGCCCAAGGGGGTGGAGATGGGGGGGTTGGGGAGGATGGTCACAGAAGGTTTCTCTAAGTGATCTTAGACCAAGCATATTCCAGGCGTAGGGAATAGCCCACGCTGTGACAATGCCGCAACCCTCTGCATGGCCCTGAATGCCTTCAGGGTGATGTCCCCTCTCCTGGCTGCTTAAGGCTGGATCTAAACTGCTCCTACCTGTGCCTTTTCAGATTCTCTGCTTCTGGGAAACAAAGAATTATCAGGACAATTGAAAATGACCAGGAAGAGGATGTACTGGGTCCCCAACTCTTCTGGTGGCCTCGTGAATCTCGGCATGGATGTAGGCGATGACAGGGTTTCAGGACTTAGCTATGTAAGTTGATCTTCTTGGCATCAAAACACCAGGAAACTCAGTTGACAGAATATTCTCGATGGTCATAAATAAGGTCAAAGAACTTTGTCCTATGTTTATGTACCCTCGATTTTTTCAAATAGACCTCAGGCTTCCACAATTGGGTAAGTCATAATCCCTGGAAGCGACACACCTTTGTGATTCATGCATCTCTCTGTCAATCATCGATTACCTATTTATCCACGTATTTACTTATAATAATACAACAAGCACCTGAAAACCCACCACCAACACACCAGCTCGGGCCTTGACAACTGTGTCCAGCGCTTGGTCTTCCCTCATCTCGGTGCCCAACCCCCCCCCCCACCTGACGGGACCACGACTCTGAGTCTCTTTCCGTCAGTGTCTTGCTGTGCTTTTAAAATAGTATTTGATATTATTTGTTCCATGCAGAGTCCTAAAAATTACCTGTCTTTTAATTTTAGCTGTCAAAAGGGTAACATGTAATATTTTATGATTCAGTTTTTTACTTATTGATTTCTTTTTAGTAGATTAACCCTCAGAGGGTGACCTGGTCTCACATTCTGTGACTGACTGTGGCACCTTTTATTTCTATCTGCCTCCTTTACTGCCAGATAAAAGTCCGAGGCGGCGGAGTGACCTGGCCAGAGTCACCCAGCCAACGCGGGGCGGAGCCAGGCCGGGCCCTCTCTCACTGCCCGCCGCAGCCTTTCCATCTTCCCGTGGAAGCTGGATTTGGAGGCGGCCGGTCCGACGTTCCCTCAGACAGCATTTATGCAGTTTGAAACTGGTGCCCTTTTGGTTTTTCTTTCCTAAGAAAACTTACAGTGTCAAAGACAGCCCCTGGAGTGAGCAGCAGGGGACGCCTGCGGCGGCGGAGAGGGCGCTCCCTGGGGCGAGGTGCGCGGCTGCCAGGAGAACCCCGGTCCTGGTCCGGCCGCGGCCTAGGTGAGTGCCGAGGAGAGGCGGTCTCCACGAGCGCAGCGATCCCCGACCCTCACACCTAGCCCCCTCGCAGAGGTGACATCACTATGCCCCCGCATCGTCATGGCAGGGCGGCGTCGCCGTCACACGCGTGCGTGCGTTCCGCGGGGTCACGACCCCCCGTGTGCGGGCGCTCGGCCCACCGCAGGGGCGCAGCGGGAGCAAGACGGGCGTGCTCTCCGTCATCCGGACCCGCGTGGGGCAACGGCAGCGAGCACGTAAACCCGCCAGCAGACCCGGGGTTGCAGCCGTTCGAGGGAGGCGCCCGGAGCGAGTGTGGGCCGAGGGACCGAACAGTGACATCTCGACGGTTCTGCGTGACTTAAACTGAGCGAGGCCTAGAGGACGAGCCAGAAGGGAGTGGGCAAGAGGAGTCGGGAAGAACGACTGGGGCATGGCGACGGCCTGGGCAGAGGCCCGCCACGTGCAAGGGACAGGACGTGACGCATCCAGGGGCTGAGGAGGAGGCCAGTGTCGCTGCAGCCTTGTGTGGGGACGGGCAGGGCATGAAACGAGGCCGTGGAGGCAGACAGACGCCCGGGGAGCACGCGGGCCCCCACAGGCCACTTAAGGATGTTAATCTTCCTTCTAAGGGTAACGGACAGCCTTGGAAAGAGCTAGAAACCCTGTCATGCTAGCCTTAGATTTAAGAATTAAATAAATTCAGCTTACACCGTCCAGTGAATCACAGTTTAATGTAATCGCCCCCAGCTGCTCCCTGGCTTAACACAGCCTTGCTTTCAGGCACCGCCGCAGACTCGCGCTCCTCCGAGCCCGCCGCGTTCATTTTCTTGTCGTTTCTTGACAAGACCTTAGCGCTTCTAGTCTGATTCTTCGGCGTTTCACCACCAAGAGTTCATTTTGTATCTGCAATTCCCTCTTTTCTTCAAAGTGTTTCTAAGATTGTATCTATCAACGAACTGCGTCTGTTTTCCCATTTTTAAAACCTGAGTTTCTATCCATAGTAGCTGCATTGTAACCATGCTGAATTGATGTTATCTCCACCAAGAACAAAGAAGCTTGGTACTTTAGTTCACCTGGGCAACCTCATCTTAGATAAACACATTGTTCCCTTTGGGCCTTTGGGTTATTGGCACTGGCTCATAGATTCTCACCCTATCTTTCGGGATCACAGATGACCACTATTCGTACAATCTCTTGCCCGACCCTTGCTCCCTCCTCTCGCCAACATCCCTGGTAAGGGCATATGCCAGCCTTGTCGAGCACGCACAGTCCTGGTGCTGCGAGTATATAAAGGGCAAATTAACAATTTGACATAAACATGCATATTGTTTTGTCTACTTTCCTTCTTTTTTTCCTTTTTTTACACAAGTAAAAAAAATACTGAATTTTTTGATCTGCAAGGGGCCTTGATTTTTCTTGCTTAAGATGCTTGGAACTTTTCCCATGTTCTACAAATAAATCAACTCTGTTTTAAAAAACTTCTACTTTGCATTCCATAGTATGAGTCTATCATAATCTCTCTCTTTCTATTTAAATAATTCCTCTGTTAATGGGTATTTTTGTTGTTTATGGTTTTCAACTTATAAATAATAAAGTCATGTAAAGATTATTTGTGTATAGATCTATATGACCACATTATGATTTTTACAGTTTACATGATTACAATTCATCTTTTCAAAATCTGGAGCTTGACTTCTTTATTTTTTTCTGTCTGTGACCTCTCTGCTAGGTTTTCTGCCCCTAACCCTGTGGACAACGCTGGCCTGTTCTCCTACCTCACAGTGTCGTGGCTCACCCCACTCATGATCCAAGGCTTACGGAATCGCCTAGATGAGAACACCATCCCTTTGCTGTCAGTTCATGATGCTTCGGCCAAAAATGTCCAAAGGTAAAGTCGTGTTGGGAAGCCACTGGATTGGTTGAAGACCATCTCTCGGTGGGACTGTAACCAGAGATGCTGCAGGGCGGCAGGGAGGGTCCAGCCTCAGACAACTTGGTGTGTGCATCTCCTGGAATGGTAGCATGTTTTGTACGTATGGGCTGGCGATCTTTTTCTGGAGCAAGGAGTCATATCTTTTATCGGATTGGCCGAAGAGTGCACGAGCCCAAGAAAGTTAGAAATGACCGCTTCGAGTCCCTTTGGTTTTCTCCCCTGGATCGGGCATTCAGCAGTGGCGCTACTTGAGTATTACATTTGGGAACGTGGCCCAGTCTCCTGATCCTCAAGCCACCACCATCTAGTTGTGATTAACTTTCTCGTACCACCCACTTCACAAGGTAATATGAGGATCAAATGGTGAAAAAAATGAATATGTTATTTAAATGTCCTGTATTCATGTTCCTACTTCTAGCTGCTTCATGAGAGACATGAGGTAGAAAATGAAAGTTTCCAAATGTGTTTTGGAAATTATAATCCAATAAGAGCCTCCCTGAAAAGAGCAATTTGGTGGTCAGGGGAGTTTGTGAAATGTTGTATATTATATCCAGGTCTTGGAGATTTACAAGGCAAATTAGTGTATTTCAGGCACTGAGAAAATATAAAATACAGAAATTGGCTAAAATTTGACCCATTCCTTCTCAGTCTTATTCACTAAGAAAAAAAATGGTTCCAGGAAACATCTTTAGGATAATGCCAGATATTGGTAAAAATCTCACCCCTCTCACCGACTATGATGTCAGACAAGTTGTCCTTTCCAGATCCTGTGTCTTTATGTATGAAGTAGTGATCATAAAATCTATTTCATGGTCCTTCATAGGATTGTTGTAAGAAACAAAAGAGGTGATAAATTCTGTTTACAGTACCTGGAAAGGTGCCTGATGCACAACAGGCAACCGGTGAAATGTCAGTTTGCCTGTTCTTCTCTGACCATTGTGACTACAAGATCTGTTGATCTGCTTCGTTCACTTCTAGTTCACCAATTCTGCCTTTTTTATGTCATTACTCACAATGTCTGTCCACCAACACTTTTGCAATCACTCCATTTTTGGATATTTATTTGAAAAAAACAATTATTCACACATTCACCCTTTTAGAGAAGAGGGTTTTTTTTTCTTCTATATGTTCACCATTTAACAAACAGCTCTGGGATGCATCTTCCCTGATCCTTCAGAAGAACTACTCTGGCTTCTTTGAGGATTTGCCAACAAACTGCGAAGCATCCTCTCCACCAGCACCAGCACTGGCACCACGACCACCAGCATCACCAGCACCACCACTACCACCCCCAGCACTACCACCACCACCACCACCACCACCACCAGCACCACCACTACCACCTCCAGCACTACCACCACCACCACCAGCACCACCACTACCACCTCCAGCACTACCACCACCACCAGCACCACCAGCACCACCAACACCACCACTACCACCTCCAGCACTACCACCACCACCACCAGCACCACCACCACCACCAGCACCACCACCACCACCACCACCACCACCACCACCACCACCACCACCATCACCACCACCACCACCACCACCACCACCACCATCACCACCACCACCACCATCACCACCAGCACCACCACTACCACCTCCAGCACCACCACCACCACCACCACCACCACCATCACCACCACCAGCACCACCACCACCAGCACCCCCACCATCACCACCACCACCACCATCACCACCACCAGCACCACCACCACCAGCACCACCACCACCATCATCACCACCACCATCATCACCACCACCAGCACCACCACCACCAGCACCACCACCACCATCATCACCACCACCAGCACCACCACCATCAACATCACCATCACCACCACCTCCAGCACCACCACCACCAACAGTATCACCATCATCTTTATTATAATTACCATCATAATCCTTCATATTTTTATTGTTCTGCAATTACAGAGCATTTCACCATCTATTGATCTCCTCTTATCATCACAATAGGGTTATGAAATAAACAGGGAAAAGATTATTTTACCCATTTTACAGATGAGAAACTGAGGACTAAGAGACATGAAATGATGTTTCCGGAGTCACAGAGCTAATGAGTGGAGGAGATACAATTTGAAACCAAGTCTTTTGATTCTGAGTCTGGTGATCACAGCCAGAAATTGATAGAGTTGCTAGGAGAGTTATTGGCAGGCTATGGAAAACTTGGATTCATTTGGTCAAGGCAGAAACAACTCTAGAGCTTGTTGTCTCTGTGGATTGTGTATGTGCAGGGGTAGAGCTGGAATGAGGAGAGGTAGCCCCATGATTTGGCCTGAGTAATATCATCCATGAGCAAGAAAATCCTCTAACACACGGATGTCATAGGGATATTTTTGCTTTGCTGAGCTAGGACCCAGACCCTCCAAGGTATCTGGTGCGTCCATTGGTGGGCATGGAATGCGAGTGGTTGTTTTATAACTCAGGAAGACAGAGCCTGGCGTTTTGATTGCAGGTGAAGAAATGTAGGACAAAAAGATTCTCAAGATGTTTCTTCCCTTTAGGTTTCAGGTTGGGCATGAGTATACAAGGCTGGAGTAGTAAAGTGTAGAAAAGGCTAGAACTGTTTGCCATTAGACACTTGGTGAAATTCTGGGCAGGGGTGAGAGCCAGAAGCCGATGGAGCTGAGATCGTGCACAAGCAGTGATGCTGTCAGGCCCTGGTGACAAAAGGCGGTGCAGCAAGGGAGGCTGTTCTGCCCACCATGGCCTTGCTCTGTACGGAGCTGAAGCTTCAGGGACACCTGGAGCCCTTTGACAGAGTCCTTGATGTTCCCTCCACGAGCAATGGAGGCTGCTTTCCAGATGGACGTGCTAGACATATGGGAACAGGAGCCAGAGGTAAAAGGGCAGATGCCGCACGGTGACTGCAATGGGCAGCCTGGATTGTGGACGCACAGGAAACAACCGAGGGCCAGAGTAAGACTTCTGGAAGCCGAAAGCATCACAGTGACCATTGTCCAGTCCCCTGCCCCTGTCTCAAATATAATTCAAAATTAAAAAGTATAGGAAAGTCAATACATCTTTGATTTTTCCGTGATAACTTCTTTGATGCTATTTTGAAATACTATACTGTATACCACATTTTTTTAAAAAAATGTTTTTGTTTCTATTTTGCTGGTATAACACAAACATCCTAGGCATGATTAGCTTGGAATTTCACAATAAGGATATACTTTTAATTGGGTGATCCAACCCTGGGGCACACTTTTGGGGACTTTGAAATAATTGAAGGCACTTTTTGGAAGTCAAAGTTCTGGGTTTTATGAATCTTAACTCACAAAGAAGAGTGACATTATTAAAGTCCTGGGCTATTTCCCAGGCTAACTGTATTTCAGAGCAATAAAATAGTGAGGGAATTATTTTTTATAGACCAATTCAAGCCACTAAATACAAAAGTAATGATAGAATTGGAAAAATCCTGTTTCCAGCACTAGTGGACGTGGCTCTAGGCAATAGTCATTAATGACGGGGGACTTGGTAACGAGCAGGTCAGGCTGACACACCTGGCACACTGATCTACCTTGACGTTGCTAAGAGCGGGATGCCAGACCTTGCGTGGCTTCTGATGTGAGGCCGCAGGGAATAGACCACATCACCTACTAACTGTTTTTGCCACATTGCTTGAATTCTGGATTTCATTAAGCCTCTAGGTCTAACTACCTATTAGAAACTTTGGAAGACAGAGGATTATGTTAGATGATACCACGGAGATGCAATCAGTCCAATCCAGAATGTGGGAAATTCTACAGGATAAATAACTCAGTTTCTTCAACAAATCAATGACGCAGAGATGCAGATGAAGGCAAACTCTTACAGGTTCAAATGAGACTCAGGAAGCCTGTCAAATTTGTCCTTTAAATGTAGACTTTGGATCTTGATTCAGACGCACTAACTGTAAAAACCTATTTTTTAGTAATTAGAGAAATTTGAATACAGATGGGCATTACATGCCATTAAGTAATTATTGTTACTGTTCTGTCATTGTTACTATGGTTTTAAAAAGAAGGCCTTTGCTGGAAGAGATGCATACTGAAGCATTCGCAGAGGAAATGATACGATGTCTGAGATTTGCTTTAAATCCTTCAGGAAAAAAAAAGTAGAGGGAGGAAAGATGAAACAAAAATGTCAAAATGTTGTTAATTCTAGAATATGGGGGATTGCTATGTTGTTCTATTTTTGTTATGCTTTCAAATTTCTACAACAAAGCTCCCGGCTGGCAAGAACTAGGACTTTTGGGTGACACATGCCAAGAGATTTCACTTGGTTCAATTTTCCTCTTTTCAAGGCTTCGCCACCTTTGGGAAGAAGAAGTCTCAAGGCGTGGGATTGAAAAGGCTTCAGTGTTTCGAGTGATGCTGAGGTTCCAGAGAACAAGGATTATTTTCAATCTGCTTGCGAGCTGCTGCTTGTCGATCATGGGTGTCCTGGGGCCAGTAAGTGGCAGACGTGGTGAGGTTTGGGGGACTCCAGGCTTTACAGAATTAGAAGTTGAACCGGGGGCATGTTCCAGCCCAGGCCAGGAGTTGGGGATGTCTTTGTCTCTCCGCTAGTGTCCAGAAAATGAAGACCTTTTCAAGATAGTAAAGCAGAGTAGCTAGGAGTGTGAGCTCTGGAGTCACTGCTTGGGTTCAAACTGTGGCCCTGCCACTTCATTGCTGGGTGGCTTTGGGCAATTTAATCACCCTTTCTGTGCCTTGGTTTTCTCATGGAACCCCATAACACCTTTAGGGGTAGACATTATGGAAACCCTCCTGTATAAAATGGAGAACATAATCCTACCTGCCTCATAGGGCGACATTAAATGAAATAGTATATAAAGCACTTAGAACGTGGCCTAGCTCAGTCCATGTTGGCGCCTTGGGGACACGGCTGAGCAGCTCTGGGAACGTAGGCAGCAGGAACTGACGGTCTCCTCCATGTGCCACGGTTGGGATGAATGGTCTCTGTTTCCTCAACTCCAGTTTCTAAGCCCAAGATTCTGATTTCAGAGAGGAGCTGATTGGCCAGCTGGGGTCACATGCCCACTGGTTGCCCAGAGAAGGGTGGGGTACTTTGATGGACAATCCGGCCTAGATTGCATGTAGTGGGGGAGGTGAGCGTCTCCCCAAAAGAAAACTGAGGCACTATTACCAGCTAAGGGGAGCATGGACGTAGGTCAGGAAGAAACAGCAGTCGATGACACCACAGAGGTGACTGCATTTGGTGACAGCTGGGTGCTGGGCATTTTCTATCCATCCCTCCAAATCGTTCTCACCACCTTCCACCCTGCCCTGTGTCCCAGTGTGGATCATGTGACTGGGGCCTCCCTGAGTGGTCGGGTTTGACCAGCGGGAGATTCTAACAGAGGACTGGAGGGAGGGACAAGAATAAGTCAGGATATTTGCTGCCTGGGCTGCCTCTCTCCCTGTCACTGGAGCTTGGGGGCCGAGCTCCTGGCTGGGGCCCTCTCTGCATGACCCCCCTTTGGGGTCCCACGAACCTAACCCTCCCCTCACCCCTTGGGTCTGGGGAGGAAACAGTTCCCTGCTGTCACTAGCTCCATGGTGTTCCACCATTCCTCGTTGGACTTCCTAAATTCTGCGCACACCGTTGTAAAGAGCCACTGTGTCAACTCCTCCGTTTCCCAGTTTGCGTGCCTCCTGTTTCCTGTCAGCGCCTGCTCATAGGTGGCAGAGCTGGGTTTCACACCTGGGTCAGCTGAACTCCCAAGTCTCCTCCAAGTGGACCTTGACCTTCTCGGGGTCAGGATTGTGCTTGAGTCAATTTCGATCCTTCGGCAATTCCCCAACATTAACCCAGACCTCCCAATCCTCCTTTCAGGCAACAAATATCAAACATAATCTGAATGATCCAAACTCCTGTTTCCTTTCAGGTGCTGATTATACCAAGGATTCTAGACTACTCCGAAGAGCGGTCAGGGGACGTCCCCCGTGGAGTGGGACTGTGCCTTGCCCTTTTTCTCTCTGAGTGTCTGAAGTCTGTGAGTCTTTGCTCAAGCTGGATCATCAACCAGCGCACGGGCATCAGGTTTCGTGGGGCCATTTCCTCCTTTGCCTTTGAGAAGCTCATACAATTTAAGTCTCTAACACACATCACCTCGGGAGAGGTAAGTGTCTGGGACTGCCTATCCCAGACCATACTTCCCCACCCCTCTCCAGACATCACTGCCTGGGCACCAAGAGAGGGACAAAAGAGGGTTAGGAAAGGAGGAAGAAAGACAAAGAAAAGACTTCTTGGGTTGAGTGTTGATAACCATCAACAGTTGCCTCTGGGCCATGAAAGCAGGTCCACCATAACCCAGGGAGACGCCACTTACATGCAGACGGTTAGAGAGGCTTATTTATTCACTCCACAAATAGTTACTAAGGCCGATTCTGGGCCAGATTCTCTTCTAAGCCCTGGGGATACGGCCCTGAACAAAAAGATAGAAATCCCAAGTAGAAGCACACTGGAAAGCGTACCCAGTACGCCAACCTGGGGGCGAGGGTATGGGAGGACTTGATGGCTTCGGGAAATCTTCTGGGGACAGCCATCGTAGATGATCTCTCTGAGTTTGCATTTTCTTATCTGCAAAAGAGGAATACTTTCACCTGCCTGGCAATTGTTACTGTCAGTTCTCACTCTTGCTCTCCTTACAACATAACAAACATTGACAGAGGCTGGAGGAAGGTAATCTTAACTTATGACCTATAGTCATGGGGGATATTGGAATTTTATATGTTAAATTTCCATTTTAAAATTTTTCTATTGCTCACCAATTACCTTGAGGGGATGGATTTTACATATATTTTTTATAGTTTTTATATTGAAACTGACATTTTGTTTTTTAGAAAAGGCAGCTTTGCTTTGGTTCCTTGCCCTGAAGCCAAAGCCCTCTGTGATCTGCCATTAGCCCCTTTCCAGCCTCCTCTCTTCCCATATCCTCTCCTCTAGCCCTAGGCTGCCCCCCCCCCTTCACTCTAGGCTATGCTCACTTTAAGTCCCCAAATATACTAGACGTGTCCACCTCCTGGTGACTTTGCTCACCTCACCCCCACTCCCTGCCCTTTAAGAAGCCCCCCATCCTTCAAGGCCCAGTGCAGATGCCTCTCCGCCATGATGGGGTCTCCAACCCCACCCTGGACCACCGCTCCCCACTAAGCATTTGTAGGTTTTCCCGGCATGGATATGGCTGTCTCACTAACATGAGCCCTCTTCAAAGACAGAAGCCAATTCAAATTCACCACTGTACTCCTCCAAAGGCCCAGCACCCGAATTACGCAGGGCAGATGCCCAAAGAGCGTCTGCTGGCTTAACCATTGCCATGGAATAGCAGCTTTCCTGAAACGCGAGTGCTAACGAACATTAGGTACTGCTGTAACCATCGTTGTATTAACATTCGTCACCATTTTATTGGTCCCACAGCCTTAGGTGACTTGTTTGGCCTCCCTGAAGCTGTGGAATAATAATAAAACCAACCCGCAGGGTGTCATCTCACGGGATTCAATGAGTCCATGCCTATCGAGCATGTAGAAAGGGGGCAGCTGCTCTTGAGTGTTAAACCGCACAATTATTATGCGTTTCTGTTAGGCCCGCGCGCGCGGAGGCTGCCCTGTCCTCCTGCCATGGCAGCTAAAGGATCCAGGCAGCCCTTCTCCCTCTTTATGTCAGGAAGGTCATCGTAACCCCTCACTCGCTCTTAGCCAGACATTGTCACAAGGGCTTTGCTTACTTTGGCCTGGTCAGTCCTCTGACATCCCTCTTGTGTGGTAAGTTCTGTTATCATTTCTATGTCACAGAGGAGGAAACTGAGGCAAGGAAAGGGTGGGTAACTTGTATGAGGCCACTTGATTGGTAAGTGCCAGAGCCTGGATTTTTTTTTTTTGAGACAGAGTCTTGCTCTGTCACCTGGGCTCAAATGCCGTGGCATCAGCCTAGCTCACAGCAACGTCAAACTCCCGGGCTCAATCAATCCTCCCACCTTGGCCTCCCAGAGTCCTAGGATCACAAGTGTGAGCCACCACACCTGGCCACCAGAGCCTGGATTTTAACACGGTTGTCCTGGCTGCCGAGTCCAGGCCCTTAACCACTTACCTGTGCTGAGGCCTGTCTTGGTACCTTTTCTATGTGACTCTGTTCTGAGCACCTGCTATACACAAGGGCCAACTGCCCCGAACATCTTCAAAGAAGCATACAACAAAAGGCCCCATTTGAAAATGGAGATGGAAACAATTACTCAAATGAGGATTTCTAGACAGTTGTTTCCATAAATTTTATTTTAAAATTAGCTTTAATACATTAGCTGAATACATTCATTCTTCTTGGAAACAAAATAAAATAGTATAGACAATGTTTTAGACCTAGTCACTTCCCTTATGCCCAGAGGCTAACACTGTTACCAGTTTGGTTTGTGTCCCTCCAGACCTTTTAAAGTACATTCAGGGGCCGGGCGCGGTGGCTCACGCCTGTAATCCTAGCACTCTGGGAGGCCGAGGCAGGTGGAACGTTTGAGCTCAGGAGTTCGAGACCAGCCTGAGCAAGAGCGAGACCCCATCTCTACCAAAAAAATAGAAAGAAACTAATTGAACAGCTAAAAATATATAGAAAAAATTAGCCGGGCATGGTGGCGCATGCCTGTAGTCCCAGCTACCTGGGAGGCTGAGACAGGAGGATCGCTTGAGCCCAGGAGTTTGAGGTTGCTGTGAGCTAGGCTGACGCCACGGCACTCACTCTAGCCCAGGCAACAGAGTGAGACTCTGTCCTAAAAAAAAAAAAAAAAAGATATAAAGTACATTCAGGTACACATGCAAGTTACCCATAGAAAATATATTATATTTTTTGTGTGTGTATTTTTACATGGTACTACATTTTACATAGTGTTCTGCAACTTAGTTTTATGAATAGAAAAATGTACAATATGGCTTTTGGGGGGAATTTTTATATCAGTGGATTACATAATGCATGTTGTTTTATAGCTTTTCCCCTCCTCATCATGACTCAGCTTTTCACGTTAGCACACACAGATTGTCCTTACTCCTTTTCAGTAATACTTAATCATAACTGTAGTACTTTCAGTGTGCCGAAATAAAGTACTTTATGAGCTTATCTACACAGTTCTCAAACAACAGAATGAAGTAGGTTGTGTTATTTTCCCATTTCACTGCTGGGGTGACAAAGGGTTGGAGAGACTGAGTTTCTTGTCTGTGGTTCCACAGTTAATAAATGACAAGTCCGGAACATGAGTGCTGGCAGTTTAGCTCCAGGACTCAATATTACCTAATACTTTTGGAGTGGGCTTCTTCACTTTTCCCCACCAACGAACATTCGGGATGCTTCCAGGCTTTGGCTGTTATAAGCAGTGTTGCAATGAACATCTGTGTGTTTCCTCCAACACGTGGGACTGTTTCTCAACAGAGAAATGAAATTGCCAGGTCTTGGGTTGTGCAATATTTAATTTTAAAAGACACTTTTAAATTGCCCTCCAAAGTGCCTATACCAACTTATGCAGCCTGATACACTTTAAAAAGTTTTAAAGGCTTGGGCTAGGGTACATCCTGGGAACTGGAAGGAGATTAGATTAAAGTTAAAAGACAATCATTTCTCAAGGGATTCAGATTGGTAATTATGAAAGATATTAATGAATTGGTTCCTTAAAGATGTCTTGATTTGGAATGTTAGTTTTTATCTAGCTTTGAACTTGGCAGTGTATGTTGGGGAAGGAAAGTAGGCAGAAGAATCTATGGCAAAAAAGAAGAAAAAGAAGGAGAAAGAAGATAATTCAGCCCCTACCTAGAAAATTCAGCTAATATTATTAGTAGTAGTCGAATACAACAGAACAGAACAGAATAGTGGAACTAAAGCAATTCTTTGGAATCTGGATATTAGTAGCAGTAGAAACAGTGTTAGTATAATACTTTTATTGAGTACATTCTGTGTGTGCAGCCACTTCACATCTCGCTGAAATTCTCACAGAAACCGTGTAATTATCTCCTTCACAGAAGGGGAAGCTGAAGCTCAGAGCAGTAGCTCCCCGAGGGCCACGCAGCCGTCAAAAGACACGGTGAACCCGAGGTGTCCTCTCCTCCCCCACCCTGACGCCAAGGCTTCCTGCTGGGGAGCGTTCTGGGCACCGGGGAGGCGACACCTGTGCCCACAGGCTTGCTGTCTTACAGGCCATCAACTTCTTCACCAGCGACCTCAACTACCTGTTTGAAGGCGTGTACTACGGCCCCCTGGCGCTGTTCGCCGCCGTGTCCCTGATCGCCTGCACCATTTCCATCTGCCTCGTTCTTGGGCCCACTGCGCTCATCGCCATTCTCTGCTATCTCCTGATTTTCCCCCTGGAGGTAACGTCTTTCTTTGCCGCCCATCTGACGCTGAACGTTCCCCAGAACGCCCGGGGCCCTGCGCCCTGAGATACCCGAGCGGGAAAGCTGCCTGTCGCCGGCGGTCCATTCCGCGCGGTTCAGATGCAGCTCAGCCCCCGCCCCCCCCGCGAAACTGTTCTCCGGCCGCAACGCTCGATTACTAAGTAAGGGCTGAGTGTTACGTGCGAGGTCTACTTTGTAGGTTTCTATGGGAGATTATCTGCTTCGCTGATTTTCCTCGGTAAATAATCTCTGCAAGATTTCTGTTCCATTTCTTCTACCCGGAACATGCTGATGTAATAATGCACGTGGTGTTTGCCATTTGGCTGAGCACAATATAATGGGGAAAGGGAAGCAAATTTGCTGCCAAAGAAATAGGTGAGTTAAAATTGGGCAATACAGAAGTGACTCTTGGATTATGTGTGCTCTGAATTATGGAAATTAAATGTTTTCTTCCCTGAACACAATCACCATGATCAAAAGGTGATTGTAATTGTTAGGGGGTTTAGGGTTCCAGAAGGCAGAGGAGCCTTTTCTGTTTAGTTTCAGTTTAGTTAGCCACAGCTGGCTTGGAACTTAGGAGAGAAGGGCCCCCGATGCCCCAAGGCACGATGGCCCGAGAGCTTCCACTGGAAAACCCTCAGCAGGGGCCTGGGACTCAGAGTCACAGTGCATTTAGTCAGCGCAGAATTAAACCTGGCATTCAGTCCACACCTGGAGGTTGCCTTTGGAAATACTCCTAGTTGTCCTGCTGTGCCGGGCTGAACCCCCCCGACCCTTGTCAAAGGAATCCCCTGCACACCAGCAAACTCCTGCGTCCCAACTGCAGGTGCTCATGACCAAAGTGCTCCTGAAGACGCAGCGCCACATGTCTGAGGTCAGTGACCAGCGCATCCGTGTGACCAGTGAACTTCTTACTTGCATCAAGCTGATTAAAATGTACACCTGGGAGAAACCATTTGCAAAAATAATTGAAGGTATAAGAAGTCCGCCTTTCTGCTCAGAGCCTGGTGATATCCTGCTGGGCCAAGCCTTTCACCGCTTGAGGATTTCTTTCTTGCTTTGGGGATTGTGCTGTGCTCTGGAGGGTGTTCTTGTGGTTATCTTTGGTGTATTTCTTTTTTCCCTTCTAGACCTGAGAAGCAAGGAAAAGACGCTGCTGGAGAGGAACGGGCTGCTCCAGAGCCTGACCACGACCAACTTGTTCATCGCCCCGACTGTGGCCTCGGCAGTCATGATCCTCATCCACGTATTCCTAGGAAGGAAACTCACGGTTTCATCAGTACGTCTTTGGGGTGCTTTGTTTTCTCCCCTGTTTTCTCATGTGTCCTTTCCTAGCCCATGCCCCACAAGAGGCTAGGAGGCTTTGCAAACGATCCTATAAATTGCTTTTGATTTTCCAGCCCTTTTGAGTGTTCTAGGTCTCTTCCATCTCAACACATCTGAGAAAGTGACATCTTGGGTAGCAGCTATGGGGGGGGAGGGACAGCAGAATCATCTGGGGGTGGAGGGGGGAGGTGGTGTGTGACAATTCTGATGTACACCTTGAGGTTGAGAATCTCGAATGGAGGACTTTGTCTGATTTCCAGATAAGGGCCCTGGAAGCGCGCCTTAAATAAAAAGGTGTAGCTCCTTCGGTCTTTTCCTCCGTGGTCTGACCCTGGCTCTGAGAAGCAGCGGCTGTCTTCCAGGGTTAGGAATCCTGATTCTGTGAGCAAAATACGAGAGTGCCACTCTTGGGGAGGTAGTGATCCCACTGAGGAGGCTGGGAGAGTGCACCCCAAGCAAGAAGGGGAGCATTTGAGAGCATTTGAGCATCCATAGCCAGGGGCCTGTGTGTGCTCCAGACAGCTGTCGCCTCTGCTTGGCTCATGCACGCACCAGAGAAACCACCTTGAGAAGTCTGAAAGTGCTCTTTCCCCCACTCTTGCCAGTCTCCCCAACACCAGCTCAGCCTTCTCCAAATGAAGGAGCTGCTTGTTGGAAGCTGCAAGGTGGCTCTGTGGCTTGGGGCTCTGGGATAGGGGCCCCCAAGGAATGGAGGAAGCAGGAAGGGCTGCAACCCATACTGCCTCCTCTGCCTCCTCATCCAGGCCTTCACTGCAATAGCGACCTTGAATCCCCTTCGGCTGGCAGTGTTCTATGGGCCCTTTGCAATCAAAGGCCTCACGAATTCCAAGTCTGCGGTGGAGAGGTTCAAGGTAAGTGGTCAGGGGCTGACGGCACGGCCCTCTGTTGGGCGCTCGTTTGCCTTCAGCCCTCGTGCTCTTTCTCCCGAAGGTGTCCCTTGTCCAAGGCAGAGCCAGCCCAGGTAGAGAGAGGGATTAGCTAGCTCGGTGCCCTCCTGTGCCTAGGCTGGTGTGGGGGCTGGAAGGCAGATGCATCACACTGCATCACAGCGCCCAAAGAGGTCTTAGGATGACGTATCCAAGCTAGGTCTCGGGCAGGAGGTCTGCAGACTGTATCCAGGTTTGTGTAGGGTTACCCACATAGTTTTGGTTTTTAAAAAAATTGTATCTGTTGCTAGCATTTAAAAAACCTGGATATTTTATATGGAAACTGAGATTTCTGAATTCTCTTGAATAATCAGAAGATCTGGTGACACTGGACCACATTCTCCCATGACCACAAGTGGCTGGAGCAGAGGTGACAGCTGCCCTGTTTAGATGGGGCATTTAGATACAGGTCGCTGTAGACCTCACCATGCCCTATCATGCCTCCAACCCTGCGGCTGCATTTGACTACCATTTATCGTCTTAGAAATGGTCTACTTCACTTATTTATATAGCTGGTCTTGCCCCAACAGGCATCTGAATATGAAAACCCTAATCCAAACCAATTTTTAAAAAGCCATTTTATAGTCATCCCATTTTAATACATGCAGTCCTCAACTTATATCATTCATTCACTCATTTATTCAAAAAATATTTATTGAGCACCTAGCACATGCCAGGTACAGAGACTACTCCACTGAGCATGACCAGCAGGGTCCCTGCTCTCAGGGAGTTCTGATCTGGTAGTGGAAACAGACAATTAACAAGTAAATTAATGATCAAAGAGGATTATATCATATCACGTGAAGAGCTACGATACCAATGAAACAGTGTGATGTTCTGGAGCATGTTCTGGGGAGGGCTGGGGGCTACTGTGGACAGGCTGGTCAGGGAAGACACCTGGGCGGAAGTGACTTTTGAGCTGAGCGATGATGACTAGGCAGAAGGAGCTGCAAGTGCAACAGCCCGGAGGCTGGAATGAACTTGGCTTGTCTGGGTCACACAAAGACAGCTCTTTGTCAACAGCCCTGGGTGCTTCCTTAACTTCTCAGCAGCTGCTGCCGTCCCCTGTGGGCACGCTGGGCTTTCCCCCCATTCTCTCCCTCTGTGCCTGTTTTCACCCGTGGAGTGGGCAGAGATGAGGAAGCTACAATCAGGGCTCGGAAGGATGGGTAATGATGTCCAAAATGTCAATAAGTATCCTTCTAGATCTCTTTGTAAGCCTTTCTCCAGGTGGGGACATGTGAACACAACTTGACTTCAGTGGGACCATATTCCCCACCCACCCTTTTTGCTAGAATTCATGTAGTTCAACCCCTGTGTTTTATAGACAGGGAGCTGGAGATGCGGAGAAGTGACCTGCCAATAGTCATGTTTTGAGATGCATGACCCACACGACATTTCCCCCGTGTGGGACACAGGCAGACCTTTTTATTTTCAATAGCCACAAATGAAATTTAATTAGAAAAACATCAATCCTAGGAGTCAACAGCTGTTATCACTTGGGATGGGGCTAATGCAGGTTAGGTCTCAGTCAACTGACGGTGCAGGTGGTATGCAGATGTGGACGTGTGGCCTAGGGGTCTGAAATTTGGAAAACACTGATCTAGAATTTTTACTAGCAGAAACTTAGCTCATTAAACCATGCCAACTGGCCGGCCAGTAAAATTGGGTGCACGTTGCTGCTGAACTAAAGAACTGAATTCCTTTCCCTTCTCTTTCTTTTTGTCTTTACAGAAATTTTTCCTCCAGGAGAGTCCTGTTTCCTATGTCCAGGAACTGCAAGACCCTAGCAAAGCTCTGGTTTTGGAGGACGCTACCTTGTCATGGCGACAGACCTGCCCTGGGATTGTCAATGGGGCACTGGAGCTGGAGAGGAACAGGCATGCTTCTGAGGGGATGACCAGGGCTCAGCCGCCTCTACATGCCCTCAGGCCAGAGGACAAAGAGCACAGCCTGAGCCCAGCATTGCACAAGATCAACCTGGTGGTGTCAAAGGTAGCCTTGCCCAGGCTAGGCAGGCAGGCTGGCTGCCAGACTCTCAGGGCCTACAGATAGAAGCTTGGCCGGGTGCCCCACCATTTTCTTGGTTAAAAACTGTCCTCTTCAAGATCTCCCTTTAAAATACAAATTTTTCATGGAGGGCAAACATGAGAAGTCTTTCACATTTTAGTATAAATTAATTGATCCTCTAAATTTTCTTTGAAATAGGCAAGACCAAAATAATTTGAGAGTACTATGTGCTGGTCCTTAGAAGGACCAAGGACACAGAAAGGAGGAGAGGGAGACTAAATTAACATTAATGACATCCCTGGTATGTGCCAAGCACTGTCCTCTGTGTATTCTGTAAACTCCCTTTATATCTATCTCCTTCTCTGCCTAATGTTGACAAGGGCTCTTCCTGTTCTCTTCTGCTCCCCCTCTGTTCTTCTCTTTTCTATTATCTATTTGTATAAATATATTTTTATTTCAACAGATTTAGGGGGTACGAGTGGAGTTCTGTTGCATAGATATATTGTATAGTGCTGAAATATGGGCTTTTAATGTACCCATCACCTAAAGTGTGTACCTTGGTGTAACTTTTCATCCCTCACCCCCTTCCTCCCTCCCCACTTTGGGGTCTCTAATTCCATTATTCCACTCTGTGAGACCATGTGTACCCATAGCTTAGCTCCTACTCATAAGTGAGAACAGGCAGTATTTGATTTTCCATTCCTGAGTTACTTCACTTAGGATAATGACATTATTCCATTCTTTTTTATGACTGAGTAGTATTCCATGATGTGTGTGTGTGTGTGTGTGTGTGTGTGTGTGTGTGTGTGTGTACACACTACATTTTCTTTATTCACTCATCAGTTGATGGACACTTGGGTTGATTCCATATCTTTGATGTCATGAATTGTGGCTGAGATAAACATATGAGTGCAGGTATCTTTTCGATATGAATTCTTTTTCTTTGGGTAGATAACCAGTAGTGGGACTGCAGGATCAAATGGTAGATCTGCTTTTGGTTCTTTGAAAAGTCTCTATACTTACTGTTTTCCATAGAAATTATACCAATTTACATTCCCACCAATAGTGTATAAGAGTTCCCTTTTCATCACATCTATGCCAACAGCTATTGTTTTTTGACTTATTAATAATGGCCATTCTAACTGGATTAAGATAGTATCTCATTGAGGTTTTAATTTGCATTTCTCTGATGATTGGTGATGTTGAACATTTTTTCATATGTTTGCTGGCCATTTGTATATCTTCTTTTGAAAAATGTCTGTTCATGTTATTTGCCCACTTTTTATTGGGTTTTTTTTTTTATTTTTTTCTTGCTGTGTTGTTTGAATTCCTTTTTGATTCTGGATATTAGTACTTTGCTGGATACGTACTTTGTGAATATTTTCTCCCATTCCGTAGGTAGTCTATTTACTCTGTTGATTATTTCTTTTGCTGTGTAGAAGCTTTTTAGTATAATTAAGTCCCATTTTTTTTGTTGTTTTTGTTGCATTTCCTTTTGAGGACTTAGTCATAAATTATTTGCCTAGGCCAATGTCCAGAAGAATTTTTCCTGGGTTTTCTTCTAGAATTTCTATGGTTTCAGGTCTTATATTTAAGCTTTAATCCATCTCGAGTTAATTTTTGTATGTGGTGAGAGATAGGAATCTAGTTTCATTTTTCTCATATGACTATCCAATTGCCTCAGCACCATTATTTTTCTTGTGCTGTTGGATTTGGTTTGCTAGTATTTTTTTTTTTTTTTTGAGACAGAGTCTCTCTGTGTTGCCCAGGCTAGAGTACCGTGGCATCATCCTCGCTCACAGCAACCTCAAACTCCTGGGCTCAAGTGATCCTCCTGCCTCAGCCTCCCGAGTAGGTGGGACTTCAGGCATGCGCCAGCATGCCCGGCTAATTTTTTCTATATATTTTAGGCTGTCCAATTAATTTCTTTCTATTTTTAGCAGAGACGGGGTCTCGCTCTTGCTCAGGCTGGTTTCGAACTCCTGAGCTCAAACAATCCTCCCGCCTCGGCCTCCCAGAGAGCTAGGATTATAGGCGTGAGCCACCGTGCTTGGCCTGGTTTGCTAGTATTTTGTTGAGGATTTTTGGATCTATGTTCTTCAGGGATATTGATCTACTGTTTTCTTTTTTTGTTGTTGTTGCATCCTTTCCTGTCTTTGGTATCAAGGTGATACTGGCTTCATAGAATGAATTAGGAAGGATTCCCTCCTTCTTGATCTTTTTGAAAAGTTTCAGTAGGATTGGTACCAGTTCTGCTTTGTATATCTGATATAATTCAGCTGTGAATCTGTCTGGTCTTGGGCTTTTTTTTTCATTGAGAGATTTTTTATTATGGATTTAATGTTACTACTTGTTATTGGTCTGGTCAGGATTTTTATTTCTTCCTAATTTGACCTTGGAAGGTTGTATTTTTCCAGGAATTTATACATTGCCTAGGTTTTCTAGTTACAAAGAGATGTTCATAGTGGTCTTGGATGGTCTTTTATATTAATATTTCTGTGGTTTCAGTTGTAATATCTCTTTTCATTTCTGATTGAGCTCATTGGAATCTTCTCTTCCAGTCTAGTGGTGACAAATTACCTTAGTATTTGCTTGTCTGGGAAAGACTTATTTCTCCTTCATTTATGAAGCTTAATTTAGCAGAATATAAACTTCAGGGCTGACAGTTCTTTCCTTTGAAATTATTGAAAATAAGACCCCAATCTGTCCCGATTTGTAAGGTTCCTGCTGGGAAGTCTGCGTTAGTCTGATGGGCTTTCCTTTGTAGGTAGTTAGGTATTTTTGTCTTACTGCTTTTAAAATTTTTTCCTTCGCGTTGACGTTAGATAGTCTGATGACTATATGCCTGGTGAAGACCTTCATGCAATGTATCTCTGTAGTGTTTGCTGAGCCTCTTGTATCTCAATATCTAAAACTCTTGTAAGACCAGGGAAGTTTTCCTCAATTTTTCCTGAAATACATTTCACACACTTTTTTTTCTCTTCTCCCTCAGGAATACCTATGACTCATAGGCTTGGACACTTCCCATAGTCCCATATTTCTTGAAGGCTATGTGCATTTTTGAAAAGTTATTTTTTCTTTATTTTTGTCTGACTGGGTTAATTCGAAAGACCTGTCTTCAAGCTCTGAAATTCTTTCTTCATACTTGGTCAATTCTATTGCTTGAAGTTTCAACAGCATTTTATAATTCTTTCAATGAGGCTTTCATTATCAGAAGTTCTGTTTGGTTTTTTTTTTTTTTTTTTAAATCTATGTCTTCGGTAAATTTTTCATTTGTATCCTGAATTATTTTCCTGGTTTCTCTGCATTGAATTTCAACTTTTTATTGTATCTCATTGAGTTTCTTTACAATCCATATTTTTAATTCTTTATATGTCATTTCAGAATATCCATTTTGGTTGGGATATATGGTCTGTCTTGGAAAATGTTCCATGTGCTGATGAAAAGAATGTATATTCTGCAGCTGAAGGGTGGAATGAGCTAGGGTAGAATTGCTGGAGAGCCAGTATGATCCTTTGGGGTCACGAAACATTCTGTTTTCTCATACTGCCAGAGCTCTTACACTGGTTCCTTCTCATCTGGAGAAGCTGTCATTTCTTATTTTTGAATTTACTTTCTGATGGGTATATGTTTGATCTTTGTTTACTGGGAGGGGCTCTCTGTTGTATCGGGTGAGTTCCCTGCTCAGCCCCAGACGGGTGGACAGAGTGTGGGGACTGGGCCGCCAAGCTTGCCCATAGACGCTGCAGTGGTGAGTGCCGGCTCTCACCTGTCTCCAGCACTGACAGGAATGGCAGGGAGCTCCTGGTTAAGCACGCCGAGGTCTGCCTGGGGTCGGGGGCGCTGCACCATCTCCGTATCTTAGGCTGGCACGATTGCGATCTGCTCGCCTATCGTGAGCCTGTCCTGGGGCTTGTGACTCTCGGTTCAGTCAGATACTGTCATCTATCTCCAGGCCGGTGTCTCTGAGCGCCATGGGTAACACCTGTCCCACAGCTCTCTGCCCACATGGTTTTGGGGCAGAACCTCTTCCGTTAGCCCCAAACAGACAGCTTTGTGGCTTGCCTGTCCTCCTCTGCAGGGAACACCGCGGCTCCGTGTAGAGAGGGAGAGGGGCCCTGCCTTTCAGTGTGTGCGGCTGGTGCCAGCCGTGGTGTTTCTGGCAATTTGTGTCAACCCAACCTCAGGCCCCTGGGGAAGTGTCCAGGCGCTAGCCGTGGGGGACTACATTAGGTAATCCCCAATCTCCCATGGATGGTGTACTTGAGACCTGGGGTGGGGGGCTGGACTGGGATTGGGCTGGTGAACTTGACCTCAGGCCTCTCTGGGTCCTCTCTGGCTGTGACAGGGAAGGGAGGGCTGACCCCTTGGTCACAGTGGAACGCTCGAGCAGGGGCAGGGCAGGTGTGCCTCAGGCCTGCCGCAGGGGAGAGTGGCAGAGACAGGCAGCTGCAGGGCTCCAGGACACAGCATGGGGCGCGCAGGATGCAGGCCTCTGGGGCCGAGCTCCTGGAATGGCGCTGCTGGGATGTGGCTGGTAGGGGGTAGGGGCAGGGCAGTTGTGCCAGGGACCTGTCAGCAGGGAGGGTGGGCCCCCTCAGTGGAGGCAGGAGGCTGTGGGGTGTGTGGAGCACTTGCACGTCATCTCAGGAGGTGGCACCATCGTCCTTCCGGTGGTCAAGGACTTGGATGTGAGACTTGATTCCTTTCCTTCCTTCCCATCACTCCAGTCTGCCAGCGAGGCCTCCAGCTCTGTCTGAACATTCTGCTGCACCTAGCCACCTTCCACCCTGGGCCTGCACTGCTCCAGCCCCAGCCACCGTCGTGCCTTCCCAGAGCCTCCCTCCCAGAGTCCGTTTCCACTTTTGCCCTCTTATAATCCACTGCCGTGCAGTAGACAGAGGGACCTTTCTAAAACATTTACCAATTCAAGTCACTGTCCTGCGTAAACCCTTCAGTGACTTCCCAGTACCCCCAGGACAGCACCCAGGTTTTCTCCAAATAGCAACCTGTACCTCTGACCTCTTCTCCCATCCACTTCCTCCGTGCCAGCTTCACAGATTTCTCAGCCTTGTCCTGGCCTCAGGACCTTTGCACTTCCTCTTCCCACATCCTGGAACACTCTTGCTCTAGACCTTCCTGTGTCTTGCTCTTTCTTGGCATTCAGGGCTGAGTTGCAATGAGACCTGCTCTAAAGAAGCTTTTTTGGCCAACACATCTAAAATTGCCTTAACTCCCAACTCTGTCATAGTAGCTGATTTCATTTTATTTATTTCACTTATTACTGTCTGATTTAATTAATTAATCTACTTATTTGTGTCCCCTGGCTCCACTAGAGTATAAGCTCAATGAGAGTTTTTCCTTCATTACTTGGTACATAGAAGAAATTCGAATCACTGTTCGACAGATGAATGATGAATGAAGGGTTGAACCCTTGCATAAATTCTGTGATGCTGGCTTGTTTGTCCTCCTTTTACAGATGAAAAAACTGAGGTTCAGAGAGGCTAAGTGACTTTCCCAGGATTACAGAGTAGAGTAGATGCCTATCTGGAATTCAGGTTTCTTGCCATCTGTGCTCTGGTGTTCTTCTCTGCCACTCCCTGTAATTTCCTTCCTCTCAGATTACCCTGTTCCCTTTACAGATTGAACTCAAAGTTCCGCTTGAGCTTTGCTTGCCTGAGGGGTCTTGGGTTGTATATATTATTTTGTTCTCTGTTTGTCATTGTGTGTTCGAATAGTTGACCTACCTGGGCAAGTGGGAAGGCTGTGCTGTCCCAACGCCTGTCTGTCCTTCTTGGCTTCGCAGGGGACGATGTTAGGGATCTGTGGCAACACAGGGAGCGGCAAGAGCAGCCTGCTGTCGGCCATCCTGGGGGAGGTAAGCGACGGGTGGCCACGTGCATGCCCACCCACGGGCAGTCCAGGTGCACGAAGCTGCAGTCCTCCAGCAATCCCCGCCGCGCTCTTCCTCTCGGCGGTCTGCGCAAGGGGGATTTTTATAAACTGAAAATGATCGCGCATGCGCCAGTGGAGGGGTGGGTTATACAGATGCGCCCTCTTCAGCGGGCTTTCTCCCCAGCAAGGCAGCACTCAGGGAGGGCCAGCTGCCTCGTAGGTCGCCTGGGGATCCACGCTCTCCTGTTCTCTGTGACGATACAGGGCGTGTCCAAGTTAACATGGCAATAAGAATCATTTTATGAAGCCGAACCCACACTGTCAGGGGTGGGACGGTGCGCAGAGCGGAAGGCGCAGAAAGAGGGAGGAGGCGGGCGGAAGGGCGGCCCGACGGGCGGGGCGGTCTCACTCAGACCCAGCGGGGGAACCTGCGTGTCCGCCAGCGCCCTCGCCTCGGGTTCGAAGTCCCCAGTTCCACCTGCTGCAGACGGGTTCCACGTCTGCGTGGTCTGCGCTCGTGAAGACATGTGGCTCGCACATCCCTTCTCCAAACCCATCCCCGGATCCTTCGCGGCCACGTTGCACACCTTGTACCGAAAACTGAAAACACCCACGACACCTGCTGCGTATTGATGGCCACCTCCCCTCTCTCGCCAGCCCTTCCCGTCGGCCCCAGCCCCTGGGGCTTCTCTCTCTTCCTCCCCCTTTCTTTGCGCAGTATCCGGCTTCCCGGGGGCTGGGAGAACTAGCAGTTTCCCGCCTCTGCGCGGCTCTTCCTCCCCTGCTTCCCCCTAAGCCGGCCCCGCCCCGCGAGCCCAGCGCCCCTTTCTCTGTGCGCCACACGTGACGGCCTCGCCGCAGCTGCTTTGCAACCAGGGAGAAGAAGACTCCATTTAAAAAATAGCAAAAATAATTGAAACACGTACATGCCAGGTCCTGCCTTAAGAGCTTTCTGTTTCTTCCTTTCACCTTGGTAACAAGCCCACGAAGAAGGCACAGTCATCATGGCTCGTTTATAAATGAGCACATGAGGCTCAGAGAGGCGACTGGCCCACGGTCACGCAGCAGGTAAGGGGTGAGCCAGGGTCGAAAGCCACGTCCACTCGCGGTCGGAGCTGCGTCCCACATCACAGTGGCGCTGCCCGGCAGCCTCCACACACGGCCGCCTTTCTGCGTGGCCAGCGGCGTGTCAGTTTCCTCTGCAAACGAACCGGTCGCTTTCCTTCCAATAAACAGAAACAAGGAGCTATCACTTCAAAGTTTTATTCTTATTAATCGAAGCCTGGCTCCAAATCAAAAGGAAAAAGCACAGGATGAAAAAGAGAAAGGGGCCAGGATGGCGAGGTCCTGTGCTGGCGTGGTGGGCATGGGGTCCAGTCTCTATTTGTTTTTGACATGTGTTTTTAAACTTAGGGTGCAGAAAAGCAGGAAGAACACCATAGTAAAGACCCATATACCCACCACCTGGATTCCACAGTTGATATACTTCCTGTTGGCCTCAGCTACGCAGATATATATTTTGCATTATTTTAAATTACAGAGGTTATAACACTTTCCCTAGTAAATACTTCATCATAATGTCTGAAAATAAGGAAAGTTTTCTATCTAACCATGATAACATTATCATGCCTAACAATAATAATTCCGTAATACGCAGGCATGGTCAGAGATGGCCTGGAACTTTCAGTCTGCGCCGTGAGGACCGTGGAGGCCCTGGTCGCCAGGCAACAGGGCGGGGGAAGTAAGAGGAAGAAGTGTGTGGGGCGTCCTGGATTCAGTCAAGGCAGAAACTGGCCGGGCTTATCTCCAGCTGCTTCCACATGTTCTCATGTCTGTGCCTTCAGACTCGCTGGTGGGCCTGGCAGGGCCACGTTCAAAGTCACTTTTACATAGGAGAGCTCCCGGGGTACCAGAGAGCAGTGGGTCCCTGAGCAGTGTGGCCACTGATCCAGGCAGGGTCTGTCCCCTGGCCTGCCCCGGTCCTGAGGCTCGGCTCGTTCTGCTGCAGATGCACTTGCTCGAGGGCTCGGTGGGGGTGCACGGAAGCCTGGCCTATGTCCCCCAGCAGGCCTGGATCATCAGGGGTAGCATCCGGGACAACATCCTCCTGGGAGGCCCGTATGACAAGGCCCGGTAAGCTTGAGGGAGGTCAGGGAAGAGCACGGGGCATGCGGCTGGTTTGGGGAGGGACCTCAGCTGCTAATAGTAATTCGACAACTGCTAATACTTTTTGTGTGCTTATTTACATACATGCCATATTTCCTCCTCACTGTGGAAGAAATATTTCCATATTCATTTTCTAAACGAGTCAGCTGAGGCCTCAAGAAGCTAAATAATTTGCCCAAAGTCGCACAGTTGGTACGATATGAGAGAGCTAGAATTTGAACCCAGTTGCTTTCAGAAACTTCACACTTACCCTACTAGGTTATATTTGTTCAAAATAGTCAATACTCTCTCCTCCTCCAAAATGTTACATTAAAACTTCATTTGTGTTAATTAAATCCTGAGTCAAAAGGAAAACAAATGGCAGTGATGAGCTTCTCCAATCTACAGGAATGAGTTTGGATTCATGGCCTAGGGGACCTACCATATCCCACCCATGTCCCTCCCTTCCCTCCCCCAGAATCCTGGGGTTAACCTGCTTAAGACATGCTCTTGGATGTCAAGCGCGAAGCCTATTCAATGGACGATCCAGGAAAACTACAGCTATGCTTCCAACACAGGACGTGGACTCTGACTCGCTTTCATTGCTTGATTTTGCAATCTGCCCTGTAACAGCACACAGTGGTGTAGATATATAGGTGTATAAACTGGCCCTCTCCGTCTGCTTGTCCTGTGGGTGCCTCTCAATCCTGTCTGATACCAGCTCATGAGCACTCTCTTTACCCAGCCCCATCCTCCTGGCTTCTCTTCCCAAACCGCCCAATTCAGTTTAATGGCATCACCCAGACTGTGCACCCCAGCAAGCCTGACACCCCTCCTGTGATACCTCCCACGTCTAATTGGTCACCACCCCTGGATGAGTCTGTCTCCTAAATATCTCCTGTATTTCTCTCTTCTCCATCCCTGCTGCTAGTTCCGGTCTGTGATCTCTTGTTTGAACGGTTCTCACCGCCTGGCCCTTGGATTCCTGTCCCTCATCTCCCCCTCGGTTCCACCCTGTGGCTGTCTCCAGGGCATCTCCCTAAAACATAGCTCTTGTCTTGCCACTGTGTGCTGTGAGACTGATATGACTCACAGAGCCGTTTTGAAACACCAAAAATAAAAATATACCAACCCTTTGACACAGCAAATCCACTGCTAGGTATTTTGTGTGTAGATATTTTCACCTACGAAGACAAAGCCTTATGTACAAGAACGTTCACACTGCATTGCTCATAGGAGCGCAAAAATAGAAACAAGCCCGGTGTCCATCACTAGGGCACGGGTTAAATAATTTATGGTACAGCCTCATAGTGGAATACTATGGTGCCATTAAACAAATAATCCTGTATATGCTGCACACATACATACATACACGGATTGTTTCTGAATAAATACATAAGAAACTGTACTAGTGGCCGCTTCTGAGGAAAGCAACTGAGGGTCAAACATGAGAGGGATATCTGCTTTTCACTGCAACTTTTTGTTTTGTTCAAATATTAATATTTACTGAGAACACATGTTATTAATAATTTAAAAGAAATTAAAGAGGGAAGGAAATTTTAGAAAGGCTCCAGTTTACCATTAAACACAAGATCAAGTCCAAATTTCTTCGCATTGAATTCAAGACTTTTTCCCCTTCAACACTTGGGAAGGGTGGCGGGCCAGAGGCTGGCCACCGGTCCCTTCCAGCTCCCTGTCCTTTGCAGATACCTCCAGGCCCTCCACTGCTGCTCCCTGAATCAGGACCTGGAACTTCTGCCCTTCGGCGACATGACGGAGGTGAGTGGGAGGCGAGCACCCCCAGCTCTGTTGCAGTGTTGGTGCTTCGGTGCTCAGGCTGCCTCCACGGGTAGGGAGAGGAGGACCCCAGCCCTTCCTTCCCAAAGCAGCTTCCTTCCCTAGCTTTCCCCGCAGCTGCTTCTTCAAAGCAAAGAGCAAAGCCTCCCCCACTGAGGGAATTTGGGCTGACTTCACGGGGGGGCCGGAGAAGGAAAAGGCTACCTTAGCCCGCACAGGTGGAGAGCTGACCTCAAGCCCTCCTTCTGAAGCAAGAGCAGAGACCCTGTAAAGATGAGAAGCCACCTGTGCCCCACCCACCCACCCTGCCCCACTCTGGACAGCGCTTTCTTTGCCAGTGGGAACACAGCCAACACCCCACAGGGGCAATGTGATTTCTGACTGTAACATTTTCCTGATAATTCACTATCTTAAATTGCAGCCACTTTTAATCCACATAAGACTCCCCACCCAAGATAAAAGTAGTATTGTTATCTTGGTTTTAATGATCTAATAACAGTTCAGTCTGCTGAACACTACTACATGCAAGGTACTATTAGCAACTTGAACACAGTGTCTTAGGCGAGCCTCACAATAACCTTGGGAGGGAAGTCCTTTTGTTATCCTTCTTTTAAAGCTGGGATTATAAATCCTTGAAGGTAGAGAGCTCAGTTCTCAACAGGAAGAACAAGGTCCCATCTGTAAAATGGTGTAAATAAGAGTACTGACTTGATCGGGTTGCTTCGAGGTTTAATGAATTAATAATACATACAAACTGCTTTTTATTCCTTTTTAAAAATTAAATTGGTTAACTGTCATGTGTTAGCTTTCAACATTTCAAATGGGGGACTCTCCTTTGCATAATTTTCTCATTAACAGGAAATGGTGAAGTAGGGTATGATTAGATTTTCCCATTTGTTGACTGTTTGGATAAAGATTTAGCTAGCTATGTACTTTGCTGTATAATGTATAAAGTGTGTGAAACTCAACAAAAACTCATGGGTGAAATCCTAGTTTTGTGGGTTCAGGCAGTGGAAGCTTCATTTTTTTTTTTTCTTTTTCTTTTTTTTGCCTTCATCCCCTCTTCCAACTCCTCTTCCCGGCCTCCGGTAACCAACATTCAATACAATGTTAGCTGTGGGTTTGTTATATATGGTATTTATTATTTTGAGGTATGTTCCTCCTATACCCATTTTGACGAGGGTTTCTTTTTTGTCATAAAGAGATGTCGAATTTTATCAAATGCTTTTCTGGCATTTATTAAAATAATCATATGGTTTTTCTTCTTGATCCTATTAACGTGATGTATCATGTTTATTGATTTACATATGTTGAATCATACTTGTATCCCTGGAATGAATCCCATTTGATCATGGTGATTGATATTTTTAATGTGTTGTTGAATTCAGTGTCCTAGCATTTTGTTGAGGACTTTTACATTTATGTTCATCATTGATGTTGGCCTGTAGTTTTCTTTTTTTGTTGTGTCCTCGTCTGGTTTTGGTATCAGGGTAATGCTGGCCTTGTAGAATGAGTTTGAAAGTATTCCCTCCTCTTTTATTTTTTTTGAAGAGTTTGAGTAGGATCGGTGTTAGTTCTTCTTTAATGTTTGGTAGAATTTAGCAGTGAATCTATCAGGTCCTGGGCTTTTCTTTGATAGGAGAATTTTTATTACAGCTTCAGTCTCATTACTTATTATTGGTTTATTGAGGTTTTCTATTTCTTCATAGTTCAATCTTGGTAGGTTGTATGTGCCCCAGAATTTATGTTTCTTCCAGGTTTTCCAATTTGTTGGCATATAGTTGTTCATAATAGTCCCTAATGATTTTTTGTATTTCTGAGGTCTCAGTTGTTATGTCTCCTTTTTTATTTCTGATTTTATTTATTTGGGTCTTCTTTCTTTCTTCCTTTTTTTATTAGTCTAGCTAAAGGTTTGCCACTTTTATCTTTTCAGAAAACCAACTTTTTGTTTTGTTGATCGTCTGTATTGATTTCTTAGTCTCAGTTTCCTTTATTTCTGCTGTGATCTTTATTATTTCTTTCTTTCTACTAATTTTGGGTTTGGTTTGTTCTTGCTTTTCTAGTTCCTTGAGGTGCATCATTAAGTTGTTTATTTGAAGTCTTTCTACTTTTTTGATATAGGCCTTTGTCGCAATAAACTTCCATCTCAGTATTGCTTCTGTCATATCCCATAGATTTGGCATGTTGTATTTCCATTTTCATTTGTTTCAAGACATTTTCAAATTTGCTTCTTAATTTCTTCATTGACCCATTTGCCATTCAGGATCATGTTGTTTAATTTACATGTGTTTGTGTATTTTTTGAGGTTCCTCTCATTATTGATTTCTAGTTTTATTCTATTGTGGTCAGAGAAAATACTCAATATGATTTCTATTTTTTGAATTTGACAGACTTGTTTTGTGGCCTAAGATATGGTCTATTCTGAAGACTGTTCTATGTGCTGATGAAAAGAATGTGTGTTCTGCAGCAATTGGGTGAAACGTTCTGTAAATGTCAGGCCTATTAGCTCTAGCATCAGGTTTAACTCTGCTGTTTCTTTGTTGATTTTCTGACTGGGTGATCTGAGAACGGGGTATTAAGGTCCCCCACTATTATTTTATTACAGCCTATCTCTCCTTTTTGATCTATTAATGTTTGCTTTATATACTTGGGAGCTCCAGGGTTGAGTGCATAGATATTTATAATTATTATATCCTCTTGCTGAATGGACTCCTTTATCATTAGTGACCCTCCTTGTCTTTTTTTTAATAAGTCTTTGATTTGTAGTCTATTTTATCTGATATTAGCATAGCTCCCCTTGCTCTTTTTTGGTTTCTAGTTACATGAAATATCTTTTCCCATCCTTTTACTTTCAGTCTGTGGGTCTTTATAAGTGAAGTGGGTTTCTTGAAGGCAGCATATAGTTGGGTCTTGTTTCTTTATACATTGAACTACTCTGTGCCTTTTAATTGGAGAACTGAGATCATTTACATTCAGCGTCATTATTGATAAGCAAAGACTTACTACTGCCATTTTGTTGCTTATTTTCTGGTTGTTTTGAGAATCCTCTCTTCCTTTCTTCCTGTCTTCCTTTATGATCTAGTAATTATCTCTGGTAGTATGTTTTAATTTGCTGCTTTATATTTTTAGTGAATCTATTACAGGTTTTTGTGCTGTGGTTACCATGAGGCTTACAAAAAACATTTTACAGATATAACAGATTATTTTGAAAATATGACAACTTAGATCACAAATAAAAGAATAGAAATAAATGCAAAAAAACCCACAAAAAATTCTATACTTTAATTCCAACCCCTGCCCCGGCCCCCCGCATTTTGACTTTTAGTTGACTCAATTTATATATTTTATATTATCTATCTCTTAAAAGTTTCCTGTAGCTAATATTATTTTGATAGATTTGCCTTTTGGACTTCATATTAGAGTTATGAATAGATTGCACACCACAAATGCAGTAATATAGTATTCTGGGTTTGTGGATGTACTTAAGTTTACTAGTGGGTTTTATACCATGAAACGTTTTCTTTTGTACATTAGTGTTTTTTTTCTTTCAGATTGAAGAACTCCCTTTGTTATTTCTTACAATACAAGTCTGGTGGTGGTGAATTCTCTTGGCTTTTGTTTGTCTGGGAAAGACTTTATCTCTCCTTCATATTTGAATGACAGTTTTGTTATCACTCTTGGATAGAACCTTTTGTTTTGAGCACTTCGAAAATGTTGTTTCACTCCCCCCTGACTTGTATGGTTTCTGTTGAGAAGTGTATTGCCAGATGAATTGAAGTTCCTTTGTATATTATTTGCTTATCTCTCACTGCTTTTAGCATCTTCTCTTTGCCTTGATATTTAAGATTTTGATTATTATATGCCTTAGGTTAGTCTTATTTTGATTGAATCTGTTTGGTGTTCTAAGACCTTCCTACACATGAATATTTATATCGTTCTCAAGTTTTGGAAATTTTTCTGTTTTTATTTCTTTGAGTAAACTTTCTACCCTTTACTCTTGGTCAGCTTCCTCTTGAAAACCAATAATTCTTAGATTTGGTCTTTTGAGGTAATTTTCTATATCTTGTAGGAGGTCTTCATTCTTTTTTGTTCTTTTTTCTTTTTTTTCCATCTGACTATGTATTTTCAAATAGCTAGTCTTTGAGCTCAATGATTTGAGTTGTTTGATTAGATCTTGGCACTGCATTTTTGTTTTTGGTTTTATGTTTTGGGGGATAGTGAATTCAGTTTGTCTCTATGCTGCCATTTGGAACCAGAAGTCCCCAAAATATTCATTTTTATTTGAAGAGCAGTGAGATTATGCATAGAATTGAACTATAATTATGGGGGTTGGTAAGTCCAAAATCAGCAGGGCTAGAAATTCCAGCAAGAGTTGATGTCGCAGCCTTGAGTCTAATGGCAGAATTTCTCTCAAGTGCTTTTAATAGTGTCCAGCATAGGAGAGGTGTTAGCTATTATTATAAGAGCACGTAGGCATTTAATAAGTATTTTTTAAATGAATGAATGAATAAATGAATGGGGAAACTGGGCTTTGGCCAGGTCAAGTTGCTTGTCCAAGGTCACACAGTGGTGACTTGGAGGTAGAGCAGTGACAAGAGGTCACTCTGCCACCTTTTTAACTCTGCTTCTTCTCTGCTGAGACTTCAAGAATTCATGGTAGAGCAAGAACTAGGACTTAGCCTTCAGCTCCTTTGCACTCAGAGCTTGACGGAGAGATGGGCCAGCTGACAGCTGCCTAGAATGCTGATCTGCAAGGGCAATCAAAACATGCTCAGTAACTCAGGTTTCCACCCTCAGCTCCTAAAACCACAGGTGCTGAGTGAGCAACAGTCAAGGTCCTCCCAGCCAGTGAAGCTGTGTCTGTTGGGTGGCTACACATAGTCTTCGATGATACCCCTAACCCAGGCTGACGGTCCTGCAAGTTGACAGGTGCAGTCAATGGAAATTTAAAATCCGAATAACATGTAAGATGGTACTGTTCTTGGGAATCAGTGATTTATTTTTACTATCTAAATTTTTATTAGTTTAATATGCCTCCTGAGAAGTTGACAGGTTTAGAAAAACTGTATCTAATTAAGATATAAAAATAGTAATTGAAAATCAGTTTCTTTATTCCCTACTAAGCAAATTTTTAAAAATATTTTTTAAGTGCCAGGGGTGCCAAATCATCGGTGTCCTAGAATGTGCACATATCTTGGTGTGTCCTAAGATGTACAGTCTGCCACATCCGCCCCTCATCTGAGCACACCTGACTGTGCTCACTCTCTGAACATGGTGCCTTGTGATGCTTGTCTGCAGATCGGGGAGCGGGGTGTCAACCTCTCTGGGGGGCAGAGGCAGAGGATCAGCCTGGCCCGCGCCGTCTACGCCAACCGTGAGCTCTACCTGCTGGATGACCCCCTCTCGGCCGTGGACGCCCACGTGGGGAAGCACATCTTTGAGGAGTGCATTAAGAAGATGCTCAAGGACAAGACCATTGTCCTGGTGACCCACCAGCTGCAGGTGACCACCACTCTATGGCTCTGGCCACAAGTGACAGAGAGCACAGATTCTCAAGGCCCTGCCATTTCAGAGTGTGGTTCAATAGCAACCTCATAGCAGCTGCCCCTTCATCCCAATCTAGATTCCCCCGACTTCAGGGAGGGTTGCCAAGAGCTTGGATTTCCTCTGCTTTCCGTATGGGGAAGACAGGCTGTAAAAGACGTCTGTGGTCGGTAAAAATTGATACCAGATTTTAAAGTCTCCTTTATCTTCAAAATTTTGTGAATAGACCCTGCTTTTCAAGTTACAAAAAAGGAAAACGATCCCTTGGAGAAGGAGAATTCTCCGATTCTCCCGTTCTTATATTAGGAGCCGTCTCAGGGTGTTTTCTTATTGACAATGGCCGTAGTAGAGTGGCTGTTTGTGGTCCTGCCTCTCCTGGGTCATTTTCCCTGCTGTTTGCACACATGACATCAGCCTTGAGACCGTATTCCTATTTCTCCTGTTTCTCTTCTGTTTCTTCTTCTCTTGATCCCTTATTTTTGCTTTATTATTTTGGCATTTTTTTGGTATAAAATATTTAAGACCTGAAAAAGTTTCCGAAAATAATTAACGAAAGCCCATGGATCTACCTACCACCCAGATTAAACAATAAAACATTAATTCCGCTTTCAAATTGCATTCCGTTTCCTCCCTCTTGCTATTCTCACGTTGTCGTTTTTTGTTCTCAATGCATGTCTTTATGCTGTTTCAACATGTGCATGAATCTCTAGACACCTTTCCCTCTATGCTGAAGTTCCATTTGCGTTTTTTCTCTAGGATATAGATCCTGAATCTTTTGTGTATTTTAAACTCCATATAATTGATATTTTACTTTCTGTGTCCTTCAGTAATTTCCTTTTTCCACTCAACATTATCTTTTTTGAGATCTTCTATGTTGGTACCTTTGTTTGATTCTCATTGGTGTAGTATTCCAATATCTAAATAATACGAGAATTTATTTCTCCAGGATGAACATTTGCGTCCACTTTCACTTTTACAAAAATGCTTCAGTCTACATCCTTATACACGTGTCTTTGTGCACATGTTTAAGAGTTTTTTAGGGCAGAGTTTTTAGGAGTTGAATCCTTGGCTCATAATTCTTCAAAAATCTTCCATGTTACTAAATACATCAAATTGTTCTCCAAAGTAGTTGCATCAATCTACAATCCGCCTAACATTTTATAAGAGTTCCCTTTATCTTGAATCATCATCAACGCTTGAGGTTGTCTGACTTTTAAATGCTTGCAACGTGGTGGTGTGACATAATATTTTATTATGATTTAAATTTATATTTTCCTGATGAATAGTAAAGTTGAGTATCTTTCCATGTTTACCGAAGACCTTATTTCTTCTGACTGCCCAGTACTTAGAGTTTTGCGACCAGATCATTTTGCTAGAAGATGGGAAAATCTGTGAGAATGGAGCTCACAGGGAGTTAATGCGGAAAAAGGGGCAGTACGCCCGGCTGGTCCAGAAGATGCAGCCAGAGGAAGCAAAACAGGTGATTTCCACTCCGCCCCCTCGCTGCCCGTGGGCAGAGCACCCCGCACTCACGGCATGTGTCTTCTCACAGGACACGCCATGGGACACAGCAAAGGCAGCGGAGAAGCCTCAGGCAGAAGGGCGGGCTCAGGCCACCTCCCAGGAAGAGCGTCTCAGCGAGAATGCTGGTAGCGGCGTGGGAAGCAGGATGGGGGTTTCTGCATGCCTGCCTGGGGCCTCCAGAGTCCTGGTGTTTCTTGCTGGACCCTAAACCGGGCCATGTCCCTCACTGTCTGAGATCCCAACATTCCCACACGCAGGTTACAGATCCAAGTAGTCCGGGGCCATGGGGTGAGGACTGTGGTGGTCGGGAGGCCTGAAGGACCAGACAGGAGTGTTGTTGGGGGCACAGCTGAGGGCGTGCATCAGAGGCAGGAAGGGGTGGCTCTGGCCCTGGCACAGACTTAAGACGTGGTGAGGCATCTGGACATTCATTCATTACACATTCATCAAGAGTAAATGTTGGGAGCAAAGGTGTCAGAAATCAGACATGAGCTGGGCCCAGCCCCTGACATCCGGAAGCTCATGGCCTTGTTATTTTGTGAAGCAGAGTAGCAGAAAGCTGTGTGACCTTGGCCAAACAACTTAACCTCTCTGAACCCTCGCTGGCAAAAGTGGAGATAATAGTACTTACTTTGCAGGATGATAGTGAAGACTGGATGAGGTCAGGTGGAGGGAAATCCCCAGCGCAGAGCCTGGCACATTGCCGGCCCAGTCTCCAGCAGAGTCTTTCTGAAGAAAGCCTCTCAAAAAATCCCCATCCTAGTGTGATTTCCCTCCGCATTCAGATTCCAGGAAGAAAGCCCTTCCCCAGGAAACATCAGGGCATGGTTACCAGAGGGCGGAGAAGGTCAGGCAGAGTGACAGAAGCCCACCACTGTTGTCACTGTTACTGTCAGAAGCATCTACTAGTATGTCCGGGTACTGGCTGTGGGCCCAGCTCAAGGCCAAAGGGTCTGCCGGGCTGGGCTTATGGCTGTTTTGTGTGTTGTCTCAGAAGCGTACTGCGGCAGAGCATCTTGGCAACCATCTAGGCCTGCCATGTTTTAGATGAGGAAACAGAGAGGTTAAGTGATTTGCCTGAGGTTGCACAGTGTCATGGTGACAATTCTGGAACCCAGGTTTTCTGGTCCCAGGTCGCTGCTTTCTTCATTCTCTCCTGCTGCCTCCCTTAGCCCATCAGGCACTTGGGAACCTAGGCCCTCCAAAGTTTATCGGATGGCCAGGGACGGATCCCCTTTCCAGGCTCTGGAGTCAGGTGCAAGGTGACTTCCAGCAGCGTCTTCCATGGAAAACCTGCTGGTTAGGGCCAGACCTAGGGGGGAGGGGGCCCTGGAGCTGGGAGGTGAGGAAGCTGGAAAGGGTCAAAGCCAGGAGCGAAGGATTCGCCCGGATTCCTCTTGACCCTGGAGGGAGGTCGGGTAATCGGAAGGCACACTATTTTCCCCTCCTTTCACCCTGACCCAGTGCCGGAGCATCAGCTCGCAGACAAAGAGCAGATGGAAGAAGGTTCCCTGAGCTGGAGCGTCTACCACCACTACATCCAGGCGGCCGGAGGTACGGTCCGTCAGTCACCCCATGCCAGGCCTGGGGCTCTCTCTCGGAACGGCCCTGCCCCGGAAACGGGGTCAGACTGGGCCCTGTGGGGTCGTGTGGAGCAGAGAAGTGCAGAGGAGCCATGCCGCGCGTTCGCCTCTCTCGCACAAACCTGAGCGAATGTTGTCGTTAGTGCAGTAACTCTACCACCAAAGCTGATGTCAGAAGTTATGTTTTCACACGTATTCATTATTTCAGGGTTTTCGAACTTTGGGCTCTGACTGCTCGTGGCCTGTGCAATCAGCAGAGAGAGGTCATGAGCAGCACTGAGAGACGATGGCACATATTGTCCTATTTTGCTTATGGGATATATAAGTGCAATAGAATAGGAGTGAAAATGTCAGCAAGCATTGCATATTGTAATACTGGTGAAACTCGTTTTGGTGTATATTAGGCATGATTTAAAATGTATTTCTTAAGGCAGGCAAATGGCATTTAGAAGTTCAAAGCTACTGCTTTATTAAATGGGGTATATTACCATGTATATTTACTATACAATGTTGTAAACACAAAACCAAGTGTATGATACTCTACTTTTTCAGTAACTTAATAGATTTTTGAGAGTAAGTTTGACTCCATGCAACTTTTTACTCTTTGTTGACTTTGGAACCTAACCCTCTGTAAGGCGTGTCTCCTCTCTACCCGTCTGGGGGAGGATGAGGTAGGCTGTGGACAGGAGGTCCCCATCCCCACTCCTTCCAACACGAGTGTCCCTGCAGGGTGCAACACAGGGCCTGCCCAGAGCAGGGGCACAGAAGATGCTTGGGAAACGCGTAAATGAATCGAGCAGCCAACTGATCTGTGTTTACAAAGGACCTACTACGTGCCAGGCACTGTACCAAGCTCTGGAGGGAGGGAGTATAAAACCCATCTAAGAACCAACCCTGGAATCTAGCTGGAGACTTAAGACATTGCTTCCTCCAGACAGTGAGAGAGAGCTCTGTGAGGGAATCTCAGATCTCATCAAAGAAAAGGTGGCCCTTGAAGGAAGAGGAGAATTTTGGAAAAGACAATGGGTGTGGGACCATGAGCACGGGTAGGTGGGCAGGTGACGGGGCAAGAGGCGGGAGGAACGTGCCCTGAGTTTTCCCATCCTTACCTTGTTTGCATTCCCGGTCTACTACTCACCAGTTCTGTGACTGTGGGCAAGTTACTTTCCCTCTCTGAGATTCAGTTTCCTCATCATTTCACTCCATTTGTACTGCTGTAACAAAATACCCGAGCCGGGGAATTTATAAGGAGCAGAAATGTGTTTTTCGCTGTTCTGGAAGCTGGGAAGTCCAAGATCAGGGCACCAGCAGGTTGGGTGTCTGGTGAGGGCCCCACATCTGCTTCCGAGATGGCGCCTTGAGCACTGCGTCGTCTGTTCTTTGGAGAGGACAAGTGTGTCCTCACAGGGCAAGAGAGACAGAAAACAGGGGAGGCGGCTCTCGGAAGCCTCTTTTAAAAACCGACGCCACAGGACTGGCACAGGGAACTAAGTTCTCCGCAGTGTTGCTGTGTGCCAGGCACCGGCTGGGTGCTCAACTCATGTTATCTCACGTCATCTTCAGCACGGCCCTGCCGCGCGTACGACTATCACCTTTCACAGGCACAGAAGTGAGCTGTTACCGACGTTTGGTACCTTGTCCAGGGTCACACAGCTTGGAAGTTGCACAGCTGGGATTTGAACCCAGGGCTCTCTGACTTCGGAACCCAGCTCTTCCCAGTCCTCCAAGGCGTCCAAGGTGGACAGGGCTCAGGATTTCCAAGGACTCAGGGCAGGGGGTGGCCGAGCAGTGTTGTCGGCCGTTGCCTTGCACCTTTCTGTGGTTCCTGAGCGTCACCTCTCCCTCCCTCCCAGGGTACGTGGTCTCTTTCGCGGCTTTCCTTCTCATGCTTCTGATCGTCTCCCTCCTGATCTTCAGCTTCTGGTGGCTGAGCTATTGGTTGGAGCAGGGCTCAGGGGTAAGTACCCGATGCAGGCGCATTGTATTTCTGTGGGCTTGGGTGCAGTGGGTGGCTTCTTGTTCCCTGGGACCACGAGGGCCAGAGTGCTGCCAGGGCCCCGCAGGGCGTGCCCAGAGCCGCGTTGGCAGAAAGTGCTCCAGAGATAACCATCTGGGAGTCAGGGTGCTGTGGGGTGGGGGCTTCCCTCCTAGCGCTGGCCTCCTGGGTTTGCAGAATGGGTGGTCACCCATGCAGTCTTATTGGGACAAAATCAAGAGGTTTCTGTCCCCAGGCAGCTCCTCAAGAATCTTTACATTCCACCTTAGTGACTTCTGCCTTTGGCTCCAGCCTTGCTCTCTCGCTGTGGTTTATTGAAAACGTGCCCTGCGCTCCTGGTATTGGGAGCCGGGAGCCACCCTGGGCCGCACCGTGTCTGCTTGTTTCACTAATCTTCCCAACCGCATTCCGAGGTGGGTTTCTCTGTCCCCATTTGCCTATGAGGGCACCGTGTCTAGAGGATAAAGAACCTGCCCTGGGACACCGAGGAGCCAGGACTTGAACTCAGTGCTCTTGGCGCTCAAAGCCACGCTTCCCCCAGTGCTCCGCTCGGTCACTGTTGAGTAGCTGCCAGGGGGCTTGGTCAGGGAAACAGAAGCCACTCTAAGTGTCGGAGCTGCCAAAGATCTAATGCAGGGAATCAGAGGCTTACGGGGCCACTGGGGGGACGCGGCCACCGGCGACCCCAGCGGCAAGCGGAACTGCAGCGGGCGGTTCCCAGAGGGGGGCCGGGGGCTTTTGGGGGGGTTGGGGGCCCGGCCCTTGCCTTGGTTGGGGCCGGGGCTTGGGGGTTCTTCTTCTTCTTCGTTGGGGTTTCCGAGCGCCTCTCCTCGGCGGCCCCTGACCCGGAAGCGTGCGGCAAGGGGTGCGGCCGCGCGCGCGGCTTCTCCCGCGTGGCGCGGAGACGTGGAGGCGGCTGCCGGGCGGGGGCCGACGGGGGCCGGGGCAGGCAGCGGGAGAGACCGCAGCCGAGCCCCAGCGGAAGGGCTTAGCGGATCGCAGCATAACCTTCTGCCACCACCGAGCCTCCCGCGGCCGCGGCGAGAAGGATGTGCCTGCCACCGAATTTCACCCCGGCCTCACGCGCTCTGACCCCTGTTCTCTCTCGAAGAGCACCGGCCGCCGAGAGAGCAACGGGACCACGGCAGAGCCCGGCGACGTCGGCGACAATCCGCAGCTGCCCTTCTACTCGCTGGTGTACGGCCTCAGCCTCCTGCTGCTGGTCTGCGTCAGCGTCTGCTCGGCGGGGACGTTCACCAAGGTCACGAGAAAGGCATCCACGGCCCTGCACGGCGCGCTCCTGAGCAAGGTGCGGGCCTCGCCCTGGCCTCGCCCGACTTTTTTTTTTTTAACTAGTAGACTATGTTTTTGAGTGGTTTTTGGTTTACAGATACGGTTCATTCTTTGTGTTGTGCAGTCTGCGGGTTTTGATAACCGTATGATGACGCGCCCACTGCACAGAGCAGTGTCACTGCCCCAAACCCCGGTGCTCCGCCCCTTCCCCTTCTCCTCCCCCTCCCCTTCCTCCTCCCCAAATTCCTGGTAACCGCTGATCTTTCCCACCGGCTCCACGGTCTTGCCCTTTCCAGAGCGCCACAGTCGCGGGTGGGAGGACTGGGTCAGCAGGTGCGGAAGGAGCGAGGAGGGGGCACGTCCCTGCTGCTGGCCATGTGGCTCTAAGCGTCCAGCGGACGCGCCGGCGCTGGCCTCCGCTGGCCGAGCACTGCACAGAGAGGGTTGTTCGTGTTGCCCTGCGTTCCCTTTGGGGGGCATTATCCTCATTTTACGCATGAGAAAATGGAAATCCCATGTGTGTTACGGTTGGAAAACATGTACAGTGAGAATTCCAAATTGTCTGTGGTGTCACATTGCCTCTTGGAAACATCATTTCTCTCTCTCACGTTTCAAGTAGGACTGCGCGCCAGGTTCTGCGGTGGGCGCTGGGCTTGCAGGAGTGAACGACTGCTGCGGGGGGTTGGGCCGTCACGGGCCTGTAATCTAGTGGGGCAGATGGACAAGGAAATGGGCCACTGTAATATGGAGTGTGAAGTTTACCACAGATGGGCACGCAGGGCCACAGGTACCTAAGGGCACCTAACCTCAGTAGAAGGAAGTGGGAGGAGCCCAAGAAGGCTTCTTGGAGGAGGTGACCACTTTTTAAAGGATGAATCAGGTTTAGCCAGTTCAAGATCAGGAGGCTGGAGGTAAAACGAAAGCAGAGCATTCCTGGGGAGGGGAAGGGAGTTCAGGAAGGCTGGGGCTCAGAGGGTGGGGCAGGGGTTCTGAATCAGGAGGCAAGGAGAGACCCATCATTCTGCGCAGGCTGAATGCAAATTGTCTCGCCGTTAAGTGTTTCCATTTTGAGAGAATGAGGTAAAGCAATTGGCCCATGGACCCAGAAAGCAGGAGGGGGAAACTGCCTGGGGCCTGTGGCGCTGGCCCTCGGCTGGGTGGTCTCTGAGGTTCTTTCCACTGCACACTCCAAGATTCTAGAAATTTCCAGTGCCAGGCCTCCCAGTGACATTTTGTATTTTACTTTTGAGAAATGTTCAAGTTTCTTTCCATTAGAAAATATGTTTCATGTTTAAAATATTTTCGTTTTTCTAGTCCTTTTAGGGCTTTATCGAAATGTTCTTTGCCGAAGGGCCTCTCGCCCACTGGCTTTTAGAGATCAGGCTGCAGTGCCGACCTCGAGAAGGGGCGGTGACAGATGGATTTCATCCTCGAGTCCAAATCTTGTGCAACTGCAGTGGAGTTGGGGCTGCTAAGCTTTGGCCATCCTGAGTGAAAATGGTCCCATCTGTAGAAAATAAGAATGGGATGCCTACCGGGGCAGGCAGTGTTCTCTCTCTCTCTCTCTCTCTCTCTCTTAATCGTAGCTCTGTGACGTATCATTCCCTCCTTTGAATTGTACAATTCAGAGGTTTTTGGTACATTTGAAGAATTGTGCGATCCTCACCGCAATTCTACGAATCACCGTTATCATCCCACCTCACAAATGAGGACCTCGAGACTCAGAGGGGTTAAGTATTAGGCTATTGAGTCTGAAATATCTGATTTCCTTAAGCACTAAGTTTGACAGTTGATGTCTTTGACATTTCTCTTTGAAACTTCTTGCTTTATGTTTATTCTGAAGGTATATCCTCAGTCTTTCAAACGCAAATTTTGGCTTGTGATTGTCTTTCAAATTATTTTTAGAGCAACTTTTGTGAAACCATGGATAAGTAAAAAATTCGTGTTATTTTCTAATCTGAGTTCCGTCATGGAACCAATGCAGCGCAGACAGCTCGAAATATCAATAGAGTGTTTGGGAAGGATGTAGCTAACGAATGCACAGTACATCGAGAGTTTGAGAAGTTCTATTCTGGTGATTTTAATCTTGAAAATGAGCCACGTGGGCAACCTGAGACCAAGGTGGACAACAATGAGCTGAAAGCTGTAGTGGAAGCGAATCTATCCCAATCTACACGTGATTAGCAGCAAGGTTCGATGTTACTATTCCAACAATATTGGACCATTTGAAACAAATGGGCAAGGTAAAGAAGCTGGATAGATGGGTACCGCATGAATTAAATGTGCGTCAGAAGAGAAATCGTCTCAAAATTTGCCTTTCTTTGCTGTCACGACAAAAGGCGAAACATTTCTACACCCTTTTGTAACGTGTGATGAAAAATGGATTCTTTTTAACCATCACAAGTATTCTGCACGACGGTTGGATAAAGATGAAGTGCCGAATCACAGTCCAAAACCGAATATTCATCAAAAAAAGCTAATGGTGTCTGTTTGGTGGTCCAGCGCTGGTATTATCTACTACAGCTTCATGAAACCTGGTCAACTGATTACAGCAGATGTCTGCTGCAACCAGTTGGATGAAATGATGAGGATGCTTGCGATGAAGCAGCTGAGATTGGTCAATAAAGACAGGCTAATCCTCTTGCAAGACAGCACTCAACCACATGCTGCACAAACAATGCTGCTCAAACTGCAGAGGCTGGACTTGGAAACTCTCTGTTATCTACCGTATTCACCAGATCTTGCACCAACTGACTATCACTTCTTCTAGGCTTTGGACCTCTTCTTGCAAGGAAAAATATTCAATTCTCAACAAGCTGCAAAAACACTTTCTGTGATGTCATTGCCACTCACTCTCCAGGCTTCTTTGCTGCTGGCATAAACAAGCTACTGTTAAGATGGCAAAACTGTATTGATAGGTTAGTCACATACTTTGATTATTTGTACTGCTTCTTGTTTGAGATATAATAAACCAAACTTTTCATTCAAAATCGGACATTTATATTTAATGACTTTAATAACTTGCCCGAGGTCGGACAGCAGTAGGTGGGGGAGGTGGAGCCTTGGAGCCTGACAGACAACTGCAGAGCCCATCCATGCTTCTAAGCCATCACTCTACACTGCTTCCCCTGTTGCCCCTCGGCTGCGTCCTGCGCCTCCAGAGCCTAAGGGGAACAGGCATACCCGTCCACTCCCAAGCAAGGCTGCAGCTACTCTCATGGTCTGGGTTGATTTTTGTCCCTGCAGGTTTTCCGCTGCCCCATGAGTTTCTTTGACACGACCCCAACAGGCCGACTCTTGAATTGCTTTGCGGGGGACTTGGACGAGGTGGACCAGGTCTTGCCCGTCGTTGCTGAGGAATTCCTGCTGCTGTTTCTGGTGGTGGTCGCCATCCTGCTGGTTGTTGTTTTGCTGTCTCCGTATATCCTGCTGATGGTGGTGATCGTCATCATGGTTTGCCTCGTATATTATATGTGAGTAGGTTCTTCTTGCTTGTGAGTGGGCTTTGTGACTTGGGGTGCATGGCTGGGACCGACCTGATGGGATGGTTCCGGAGGTGGATGGCTCAGGTCTCGCACCTTCGTTCCCGATGCAGGATGTTCAGCAGAGCCATCAACCTGTTCAAGAGACTGGAGAACTACAGCCGGTCGCCTTTAGTCTCCCACATCCTCACCTCTCTCCATGGCCTGAGCTCCATCCACGTCTATGGGAAATCTGAAGCCTTCGTCAGCCAGTGAGTCCTCCTGCTGCCGTCTGAGGATGACAGGGACCACAGGGGTGGTGAGGAGTGGGAAGAGGAGTAGAGCACCTAGGAATGGCATCCCCTTCCAAAGAATCAGGACAGAACTTTGTTCTATTCCATTTATTTCTCTGAGCCTCCAGAACTTCATCTGTAAGATGGCGTTTATGAGAATAAAAAATATAAACAATATGGAAAATGTTTGTAACCTTTAAAGACCTATGGATATTTTGTCTATATCTGTACACATATATATTTAATAATAAGATGTATTATTGTGTCAACATATCTTGCATTATGCTTTTTTGCTCTCACTTCCAAATATCTAATTTTAGTAAAATAATGAGGAGCGATAGCTTTCTAAGTAATAGAACTTCATTCACTGCTCACACCCACAGATTTGCCTTCTGAATGGTTTTTGAACAAACAAATCCTCTGATTGCTTTTGAGGCTCAATTGTGTAATATAAACTCGTCTACTTGTAGAGAATAATCGAATGTGGTCTGCACCCACAGGAAGCCCGCAGTCTGGTGGGAGAGGAGACGCAGGCGTGTATTTCTGTTACGATACGGGATTGGATAAGATGGACGCATAGGAGGGGAGCAGATAAACGGCCCTGGGAGTTCAGAGGGGAAAGAGGTGGCCTGCGGGGATAAGAGAAGGCTTTGCACAGGAGGTGGCATGTGAGCTGGCTTTGAAGCGTGGACGAGGTGTGGGCACACATCTGGGGGACGGCACGTGCTCAGCTAGCTGGACCCTGGATGAACCTGGCGCTGCTCTCCCAGTGGTGTCGGAGAACAGCGTAGGACTGTGCAGACACTGGGACCGAGGGCATCCTGGAGCGCTTCATTAATTCAGTCCCTGCTGAGAACCTGCCGTGTGCCAACGCCCACTAGGGATACAGCTGTAAACAAGACAGACACGGTCCCTGCCCGGAGGCATAACGCAGGGCAAGGAGGCTGAGAGACTGTGGTGCGACTGGAGCTGCTTCAGGGGAAGGGCCCAGAACGGAGATCTACATAAAGTGAGGGCTGAACTATGGAAATATGTGGGTAGGAAGTTTCCAGGCAGAGGGAACAGTAACAAGATGGGGACATAGGTTTGAGGATATGCAAGGTAGCTTTAGTGCAGGGGCACGGAGTGACCAGGCTCTGTTGTGTTTAATCTGGGAAGGCCTCAAGGTGGAGGTGATTCAATCAGTGTGGAAGGGTAAGGTGGACGGAGTTTGCAATGGCTCGTGCAAAGGTTCGGAGGGTATAGACAGAGTGAGTCATATGCACCACTGTGCTTGGGGTGGTTGCCCACTTGAATGGTAGGATGGTTTAGTTGATAGGTAGATGAACATTTTATTTCAATAATCAAAGTTTTATTTGAATGCACTTTAGAAAAAGTACAATTATCACATCAAATCCCATGTAATTTAAGGTAGTGATAAAGCTTCCTTTAATAGAAATTCCAAAATAAAGTGAAGCAAACAAAAATAAAAATATTCATCAAATAACAGTATAAGTTACGACGACATGGAAAGTTGTGATGACGGTGTACGAAAACTGGAAATTTGGTAGGTCTCTTTTGGTTGGAAGTGAGAGAAAAAAACTAAACTAGCTTAAAAAAAAAGACTACAAAGTCTGGGGAAGGGGGGATGGGCACTTCTACAGGGTCAGATAAGCGAAGACACCAGGCAGGACTCACTGCAAGCAACGACGAATCCAGAGCTCAGCTACTGTCCCCGGGGACACTGTTTGCCACTGTTTCACTGCTCTGCCTGCCATGGTGTCATTTCAGCTTTAAGTTCTTGGGGGCCCGCTGGCAGCTCCAGGCTCTCCGCGTAGCAGCAAAGCAGCAGTTTCAGATGTCCCGTTAATCGCTTCCCTGCACCTCTCACACATCTTGGCACTCGCCCCTCTGTTTAGTCCGGTTGGGGTGACTCCCCATCCCTGAGTGAGTCAGGAGGTTAGGCAGAGCGAGGGCTGACGGGCCAAGGCCAGCAGACCTGCTCCTCACTGCGGGTCAGGAGAAAGTTCAGCTCCACCCAAATCCATGGTTAGAAAGGGCTAGGGAGGAACCCCTCCCCGCCACCAAGAAAAACCGAGTTCTGCAGCTTGGAGAGGGGAGGGAGCAGCCAGCGTCTACCCTGGGGAAGCCTGGGCCGGTCAAACGCAGGTTCCGCATCGTGCTTTCTTCCTCAGGTTTAAGCGGCTGACCGACATGCAGAATAACTACCTGCTGCTGTTTCTGTCCTCCACGCGGTGGATAGCCTTGCGGCTGGAGACCATGATCAACCTGGTGACCCTGGCCGTGGCCTTGTTCTTGGCTTTCGGCCCCTCCTCCAGCTCCTACAAAGCCATGGCTATCAGTGTGGTGCTGCAGGTGAGGCAGGGACTCTCAGTGGGGCCCCTCCCGGACCGTGCCTGTCCTCGGCCTGTGGCCCCTGAGCAGGCCCAGGGGGTCCTTGGGGCTTTGATTGCACCTCGCGCTGTGGCCGCGTGGGGTCCTATGGGCTGTGTGCCCGGCCTTCTGAATGTGGCCGCTTTGCTCGGTTTCCTTGCGGCCGCCTCTGACTTGGGAAGTCTGTATTTGGAGGTATTTATTGGAATCGTAGAACATTGAAGAGAAGGGGAGCCCACAGGCAACAGAGGCCAATGTTCTCATTGTGCAGATGGGGAAACTGAGGCCCGGACAGGGAAAGGAATTGTCCAGAGTGTGAGCGGAGCTGGGATGAGAACCCTGAACTCTTGGTTTGTTCTTCGTACTTAATTGTTCTTACCTTGATTGGGTTGTCACACTTGTCTGTGTCACCCAGGAAGGTGGTTAAAAGGCAGGTGTAGGTTTCCCAGCCCCTTCCCTAGAGCAAGGCTTCTCAAACTTACACTTGCACGAAACAGACTGCTAGTCCCCAGCCCGGGGGTTTATTCAGCCTGGCCTGGGCGGGGCTGGCAGGGACACACTCAGGGAGCCGGGGAGATCCTGAGTCAGGTCCTGGGTCAGGGTCTTAGAATCTAATTCTGAAAATAGGTTCTCTAGGAGTTTCTGCTATAGTGAGCCACGTACCTCACGGCCGGAATTCCTGTGCCCGGCAACTGGGGGCGGCGGAGCGGGAGGAGGTGAGGAGGGGAGTGGCGGCCGAGGTTCCTGCTCACAGAAGCCCACAGGAGGGCTGTCCGGGAAGGGCTGTCCGGGAAGGGCTGTGAGGCCCAAGGCCGACTCCGCAGCGCTTCGGGGAACCCTGGTTGTATAGCTCCAGGGCCCCCTCTCTGGGGGTTATTCATTAACTGCCCCTCTGTGGTCATGTGGCCTTCCCTCTAATTGGCTTGGGATCTCATGTGTGTCCCACTGGGCCTTGTTAGTCCTCAATGCTGAGGTGTCATTCTGGGTACACAAAAGAGCTCCATCTTGCTGTACTCCCTGTAGCAGGCACATATTTGCACACGCATGTACTCCTGTACATGTATGTATATATGCACACACGCGCGCCATGTGTGCAGAACCCTCCACAGGCACACGGGCCTGCAGACAGCTGTGCAGCCCGCACCCTCGATGCCCGACGAGTGCAGTCCCAGCGGGTTTATTGGGGGCTCAGGCACGTGCTGGGCACCCTTCCACTCCGTCCTCACCACGCCCGTGCGTGAGATGCAGCAGGTGGTTACGGCTGTGTGGTTTGCAATGTCCAGGTTCAAACCAGGCTCTGCCCAGGCTGTGTGACTTTGAGGAAGTTTGTTAGCCTCTTTGTGCCTGGGATTCCTCATCTGTAAAAGGGTGATAATAAAAGTTCTGAAATCATAGACTTGTGAGGACTGTGTGTAAACGTGAGAGTTAATGCATGTAAAACACCCAGAATAATGCCTTACCCAGAATAAATGCTCAGTAAATGTTAGCTATTATCGTTCCTGTCTTACAGATAGGAAGTTTAGGGCTTAGCGCGTCTAAGTAACCTGCCCCTGTTCCCACAGCTAGTAAGAGACAGATGTGTCCACAGTGGCTCATTCTCTCTCTCTTTCTAATACACACATGCACCCCTGCAGGCCCCGGTGCAGAGTTGCTCCGAAGCCTTCTAGAACCCTGGGGGAGAGGCACCAAACCAGTGTCGTAGGGGATGTGGAATTACTAAGGCTCAGGAATCTCCCGAGCTGCAGGGCACGGACCAGAAGGGCAAGGCTCAGGGGAGGGCCGTGCAGGGCTGGCGCTGCCTCGAGCGCGGTCCTGTGGGGAGCGGGCGGAGGCTCACTGCTCCCAGGGAGCACCGTGCACATGCGCCTGTTCGAAGGCTGTTCTACCACGGGAGACCCTAGTGGGGAAGCTGCCTGGACAACCAACTGCCTCAAAACAGCCCCCGAAGCACAGTCTTTCTTCTCAGGCTTTGTTGTCCTGTTTGAGTATCTCATCCCATTCTGGGCAATAGCCCCCTAGCCTCCAGTCCCTTGGCCCCTTCCATTCCACCTTCCACACTCCCACCAGAGTAATCTTGAGCTGTATAGTTTTCATCATGTCACTGCCTTGTTCAGAAGCCTTCAGAAACTCTGTCTCCTTGTGTACCAAACCCGAGCTCTGGGGCCTGACCCCAAAGCGTACTCTCTAATGTGATCAAACCAGTACCTCCCTGGCTTCTGCATGTACTCTTGAGGAAATGACGTTCAAGCTTTGGGAGGCAGGAATCACATACCATGTTGCTTTGCAGCCCTAGAGGTTTCTCAGTAAATGTCAGAGACGTTTCTAGCTGCAAACCAAGGAACCAACTCAAAATGGCCTGACTGTCTGGGAACTTATTATCTTATGTAACCAGAAGGCTGGGGTAGGGCTATTCTCAGTTGGTTAATTTAGTGGCCTAGCATGAACCCATAATTATTTTATCTTTCTGCATTGGCATCCACAGCCTGGCTTTGTCCTTTGTTGTCTATACTCATCACAAAATGGTTGTGGCAGCCCCAAGCAATGCATCTTCACACAATAATAGCCAAAGGCTGGAGAGAGATAACTTTTTCCATGTGTCCTTCTTCTTTTTTTTTTTTTTTTTTGTGACAGAGTCTTGCTCTGTTGCCTGGGCTAGAGTGCTGTGGCGTTAGCCTAGCTCACAGCAACCTTAAACTCCTGGGCTCAAGCAATCCTTCTGCCTCAGCCTCCCGAGTAGCTGGGTCTACAGGCATGCACCACCATGCCCGGCTAATTTTTTCTATGTATTTTTAGTTGTCCAGGTAATTTCTTTCTATTTATAGTAGAGACGGGGTCTCACTCTTGCTCAGGCTGGTCTTGAACTCCTGACCTTGAGCAATCCTCCCACTTCGGCCTCCCAGAGTGCTAGGATTACGGGCGTGAGCCACCGCGCCTGGCCCATGTGTCCTTAAAAGCCAAGAAAAGTTCCCCAGAATACTCCCCTCTGACCCTTCCTCATGCTTCATTGGCCGGAACCCTAAACTAATCACTGGCAAGAGGAGTAGAGTTACCATGATTGGTTTGGATCACCCAAGCTTCCCCGAAGCACGGATACCTGAGCGTGATGGTAGGCCAGCTGGCAAGGCAAGCCTCGGTGTCTGAGCCACGGGGGACAGGAGGAAAGGCAGTCTTCCAGCCCACCCACCTCCTTTCCCAACCCAGCATCGTTCCAGCATGGTGTCCACCTTCTCGGACTTAAGAGGGCTTCTCCTCCCCTTCCCACACTCTTTGTTTTGGCCATAGCCAAACGCTTCTCTGCTCGTCTTTAGGTTGCTGAATCTTCCCTCCCCTTGACTCCAGTGCCGACTCCTGCGGAAGCCCTTCCCTGTGGCCCTCACCTGAGCCCCCGTGGGTTGACTCCCTGGTGGAATGCGTCCGTCTGCACTGCCATTTTCTGTTGGCTCGTCTGCTGCCCCATCCAGGTGGGGAGGTCTGCAAGGGCAGGGCCTGTGTCTGCTGCACTTTGGGACACAGCCTGGCCCAGCACTGGGCACAAAGCCTTCCACCAGAGTTTGCTGAGTGAATGTATGATGAACTTGTTAGCCAGCCCCTCTGCCCAGGATGATGGAGCTGGGGTCTCAACCCTGGCTCTGCCTCCAGCTTTCAGCTGACCGTGTGTATGCCACGCCCTCTCTCTGGGCCTCCCTTTCCCCAGTTCTGGTGCCCCCAGTGCCCACGAGTGCCTAGACTCTCGGGTTCCCTGAAGGCAGGGCCTGAAACAAGGACTTGGACACAGGCAGCTTATTTGGGAGATGCTCCCAGAAAACAGGATTGAGGAAGCAGGAGAATGGGACAGGGAAGGAGGAAATCCATCGTGGGAGTGTGTCATCGAGGTCCCTGGAGCGTGTCATTCTAGGTCGCCAGGGCTTAACTTTAGCGGGATCTCCCAAGGAGCATTTGGGATATTCCCAGGTTTGTGCCCCCAGAGGCTGAGCGATGGGAGCATTCACCCGCCAGCTCTTGTTCCCGGTAGTTGCAGCTCGCTCTCCATGGCCTTTGCTCGCTGCGGTTTCCGGCATGCACTTGTGCGCGGGCTCCTGCGGCCGGGAAAGGCTTTGGGCACGGACAGGGCATTGGGGTGGAGCGGTGTCCAGAGGGATTCTTGCCCCACACCGCCCGCCACAGCTGCAGCTCAACTCGGGGCAGCGGGGGGCTCTGCGCCATTTTCGCTGGGGACACTGTGTGGTTTGCAGGGGCGCTCAGGGCAGTGGCTGCCAGTGGTGCTCAAGGGTGCCGAGAGCCGGCCCGGGCGGCCTCTTGCCCTCCTGACGCTTCTCCTTCCTCCCAGCTGGCCTCCAACTTCCAGGCGGCGGCGCGGATGGGCTCGGAGACGGGGGCGCACTTCATGGCCGTGGAGAGGATGCTGCGGTGCGCGAAGGTGGGACGCGGGTCCGGGCGGGCGCGCTTCTGACCTCTGCGACCCCGAGGCTTGCCCAGGAAGCAGCGGGGCTCCCGCCCGTCTCTTCCCAGATCTGTGTGGACCGGCTCTCTGAAGCTCTCCGCGCCTGTCAGCTCATGTGCCCACCTCTCCGTGTGTTCCTGCGTGGGAGGGCATAGTCTGTTCTTTATAGAAGCGACCAGTCAGCCCCAATACAATAATGATGACAATAACTATTGGCATTATTATCGCTTCTATTTGTGTCATAGCGTTAATAGTTAAGAGCGCAGATTCTGTGACCAGATTGCCTGGGTTCAATTCCAAGCTCTGACATTTGAAACATCTGCATAACCCTGGGCAGTTCATTCAAACTCTCTGTCTCCCATTCTGAAATGGGAAAGATAACGGTATTTGTTTATCGGATTATTGCAAAGATGAAATGCTATAACGTGTAATGCACTTAGCACAGTGCCTGGCCCAGTGAAATAACATTATGGAATGTGATTTATTCTTATGATCGAACTTTTATGGGCCAGGCACTGTGCTAAGCCCTTTGTATAGATTGTCTCACAGAATCATAAAACAATTTTATTAGGAGGGTTGAATGATTACATTTTGCAGACAAGCAAACTGAGGCTTGGCCAGGCTGAACGTCTTGCTGAAGGTCACACTCCTGGAGCTCGCGGAGCCCTCCACAGCCAAGTCTCCCGCCCCAGCACACGAATGGAATCCATGAATTGCAGGGCTCTGATTTAATGCTAAGAGATGCTGCTATAGCGCTGCCCGGCCCTGGAGAGCTGTGACTTGCGGCTGGTGGCCCTGCTCCTTCTCCAGTGTCCTTTCCTCTTAGCCTGCCCACCTGTGCATGCTGCAGAGTCCCGCACTTGGAGTTTGGCAGGTCTGGGTTTGCGTCCCGGTTCGTCCACACGTAAACTGTACGATCTTAAGCAAGTCGTTTAACCGTTGGGGCCTTTCTTTCCTTGCCTGGGAAATGCACCTAAAAAGGCTCACCTCACAGGATGAGGATAGAGAAAGAGAAAGTCGCACAAGGGCTCTGAGCTACAAAACCCACCCTGCAGGGATTAGTTATCTCTGCTGGCTTTTTTATCATTGTTCTGGGTTCTATTTCTTTAGAGCCTCACACAGTAAATTAGAAAAAGTACTGTAGGTTAATAATAACAAGGGGTCTGGCTATGTGGGTTTCTCACTCTTCTGGGGAAAAAGCACGTGTGTTTCAGGTGAGTGTGGGATGTGTGGATGGATGTTCCTCTTGGGACATCTTCTTCTGCTCACACAGCTGGTGGCTTGACCATGGTGCAGGGCAGGTTGGGTGGGTCACACACCCAACAGCTGGAGGCCGGCAGGTCCACAGGTGATGGGCAGAGATTGATGATAACCAGATTGATGATAACTATTGATGTCTTCTTCTTTCTTTAAAAACAAGATGTGTGTCTCTGAGGCTCCTTTACACACAGAAGGCGTGAGTTGTCCCCACGATTGGCCACAGCATGGGGAAATCACATTCCAGGATTATCAGATGAAATACAGAGGCAACACGCCTGTCGTCCTGCATGACATCAACCTGACCATTCACGGCCACGAAGTGGTGGGCATCGTGGGAAGGACGGGCTCTGGTGAGCTGAGCCCTTTCCTTTGGCCTTTGGATGCCAGACCTATTGTTGTTTTGTTTTGTTTATATTTCAAAACATTAATTAAGGGGGTATAAGTGTTTTTGTCACATGGATACCTTTCATGATGCTTAAGTCAGGGCTCTTGGTGTGCCCACCAACAGAATAGTGTGCATCGTACGCAGTGGGTAAGTTTTTGTCCCACACCCCTCTCCCGACTCCCCTTTTCCTGGTTTCTCGTGTCCTTTATATCACTTTGTGCCTGTGTGTACCTGTCATTTAGCTCTCGCTATTAGTGAGAACATGTGGTGTTTGGTTTTCCATTCCTGAGATACTTCAGTTAGGATAATGGTCTCCAGTTCCATCCAAGTTGCTGAAGATGACATTATTTCGTTCCTTTTTATGGCACAGTAGTACTCCATGATATATATATATATACACACCACATTTTCTTTATGCACACATGAATTGATGGACACTTAAGTTGATTCCACATCTTTGTAATTGTGAATTGTGCTGTGATAAACATTTGCATGTAGGTATCTTTTTGATAAAATGACTTCTTTTCCTGAGGGTAGATACCCAGCAGTGGGATTGCTGGATTGAATGGTAGGTGTACATTGATTTCTTTGAGGAATCCCCATACTGTTTTCCCTAGAGGTTGCACTAATTTGCAGTCCCTCCAACAGTGTATAAGCATTCCTTTCTCTTGGCATCCATGCCAGCACCTATTGTGTTTTGACTTTTTAACAATGGCCATTCTGATAAGGGTAAGGTGGTATCTCATTGTGGTTTTAATTTGCATTTCCTTGATGATTAGTGATGTTGAGCATTTTTTTCATATATTTTTTGGCCATTTGTCTATCTTCTTTCAAAAAAACTTCTGTTCATGTTTTTTGCCAACTTTTTGATGGGGTTGTTTTTTTTTTTTTTGGGCTGATTTGTATGAGTTCTTTGTAGAGTCTGGATATTAGTCCTTTGTCAGATGCATAGTTTGCAAATATTTTCTCCCATTCCTTAGGTTGTCTATTCGCTCTGTTGATTATTTCCTTTGCTGTGCAGAAGCTTTTTAATTTAATTAAGTCCAATTTATTTATTTATTTTGTTTGTTGCTGTATTTGCCTTTGGGGTCTGAGTCATAAATTCTTTGCCTATGCCAATGTCTAGAAGACTTTTTCCTATGTTTTCTTCTAGAAGTTTTATGGGTTCATGCCTTACATTTAAGTCTTTTATGCATCTTGAATTAATTTTTGTATATGCTGAGAGACAGGGATCCTATTTGGTTCTTCTACATGTGGCTGTCTAATTTTCCCAGCACAATTTATCAAATAGAGTTTCCTTCCTCAAGTGTATGTTGTTATCTGCTTTGTCAAAGATCAGTTGGTTGTAGGTAGATGGTTTTATTTCTGGGTTCTCTACTCTGTTCCATTGGTCTATGTCCCTACTTTTATACCAGTACCCTGCTGTTTAGATTATTATATCCTTGTAGTATAATTTGAAATCAGGCAATACGATGCCTCCAGTTTTGTTCTTTTTGCTTAAGATTGCATTGGCTATTTGGGCTGTTTTGGGGTTCCAAAAGAAGCTTAGGATTATTTTTTCTAGATTCGTGAAATATGATGTTGGTATTTTGAAAGGGATTTTGTTGAATCTGTAAATCACTTTGGGCAGTATGGACATATTAATGATGTTGATTCTACCAATCCGTGAGCATGGGATGTTTTTCCATTTGTTTGTGTCATCTGCAATTTCTTTCATCAGTGTTTTGTAGTTCTCCTTGTAGAGATCTTTCACCTCCTTGGTTAAGTATATTCCTAGGTATTTTATTTTCTTTGTAACTATCATGAATGGTATTGAGTCCTTGATATGACTCTCGGCTTAACTGTTATTATAATGGTATATAGAAATGCTACTGATTTATGTACATTGATTTTGCAAGCTGAGACTTTGCTGAATTTATTTATCAATTCCAGGATTGTTTAGGAATTTCTAGATAAAAGATCATATCATCAACAAAGAGGGATAGTTTGACCTCCTCTTTCCTGATTTGGATGCCCATTATTTCTTTCTCTTGCCTGGTTGTTCTGGCTAGGACTTCCAATACTATGTTGAATAGAACTGGTACAGTGGGCACCCTTGTCTTGTTCCAGTTCTTAGGGGGAATGCTATCAAATTTTCCCTATTCAATATGATGTTGGCTGTGAGTTTTTCATTTATGGCTTTTATAATTTTGAAATGTGTTCCTTCTATGCCAACTTTGTTGAAGATTTTTATCATGAAAGGGTGCTGGATTTTATCAAATGATTTTTCTGCATCTATTGAGATGATCATATGGTCTTTGTTTTTGTTTCTGTTTATGTGGTGAATCATCATGTTTATGGATTTGTGTATGTTGAACCATCCTTGCATCCTTGGGGTTAAACCCACTTGATCATGGTGGATTATCTTTTTGATGTGCTGTTGAATTTAATTTGCTAGTATTTTGTTGGGGATTTTTGCATCTATTTTCATAAGTAATATTGGCCTGTAGTTTTCTATGTTTGTTGTTTCCTTTCCTGGGTTTGGTATCAAGGTGATAATGGCTTCATAGAATGAGTTAGATGTAATTCCCTCTGTCTCGATCTTATAGAATAGTTTCTGTAGGATTGGTACCAGTTCTTCTTTGTAGATCTTATAGAATTTGGCTGTGAATCCATATGTTCTAGAGTTTTTTTTGTTTTTGTTGTTGGGAGGTTTTTCTATTCCTGCATCAATCCCTGTGTTCATTATTGGTCTGTTTTGGATTTCTATTTCTTCCTGATTCAGGCTTGGGACATTGTGTGTTTCCAGGAATTGATCTGTTTTCTCTAGGTTTTCTAGTTTGTTTGCATGAGGTTTTCATAGTATTCACAGATAATATTTTGTATTCTGGAGTATCAGTTGTAATGTCTCCTTTTTCATTTCTGATTGAGGTTATTCGAATCCTTTGTTTTCTATTTCTGGTTAATCTGGCTAGTGATCTATTGATTTTGTTTATCTTTTTAAAGAACCAGCTTTTCATTTCATTGATCCTTTCTATTGGTTTTTTTTTCGTTTTTGGTTTCCACTTTACTTAGTTCTGCTGTGAGCCTTGTTATTTGTTTTCTTCTACTAGCTTTAGGTTTGGTCTGTTCTTCTTTTCTAGTTACTGAGATGTGACAATAGGTTAATTTGTGATATTCTATCTTTTCCATGTAGGCATTTAAGTCTATGAACTTTCCCTTTATAACTGCTTTTCCTGTATCCCATAGATTTTATATATATATATATATATTTTTTTTTTTGAGACAGAGTCTGGCTCTGTTGCCCTGGCTAGAGTGCCGTGGCGTCAGCCTAGCTCACAGCAACCTCAAACTCCTGGGCTCGAGTGATCCTCCTGCCTCAGCCTCCCGAGTAGCTGGGACTACAGGCATGTGCCACCATGCCTGCTAATTTTTTCTATATATATATTTTTAGTTGTCCAGCTAATTTCTTTCTGATTTTAGTAGAGATGGGGTCTCGCTCTTGCTCAGGCTGGTCTTGAACTCCTGACGTTGAGCGATCCACCCGCCTCGGCCTCCCAGAGTGCTAGGATTACAGGTGTGAGCCACCGTGCCCGGCCAGATTTTATATTTTTTGAGACAGAGTCTTGCACTGTTGCCCTGGGTAGAGTGCAGTGGCCTCATCATAGCTTACTGCAACCTCAAACTTCTGGGCTTAAGCAATCCTCCTGCCTCCTGAGTAGCTGGGACTTCAGGCATTGCCATGACACCTGGCTAATTTTTCCATTTTTAGTAGAGACGGGGTCTTGCTCTTGCTCAGGCTGGTCTCAAACCCCAGATTGCTGGAGTTTATGCAGTCCTCCCATCTTGGCCTCCCAGAGTGCTAGGATTACAGGTGTGAGCCACTGTGCCCAGCTTATCCCACAGATTTTTGATAGCTTGTGTCATTTGTAATTCATTCCAAGAAATCTTTTGATTTCCACCTTAATTTCATCACTGACCCAAGGATCACTCAGCCACAGGTTGTTTAATTTGCATGACTTTGTGTAGATTTGAGTGTTTCTCTTGGAATTGATTTCTAGTTTTATTCCACTGTTGTCTGAGAAGATACATGGTATGATCTTGGTTTTTTTGAATTTGTTAAGGCTTGATTTGTGGCCTAAGGTATGATCAATCTTGGAAACTCTCCCAAGTGCTGGTGAGAAAAATGTATATTCAGTAGTCATGAGGTAGAATGTTCTGTAAATGTCTTCTAGGTCCATTTATTCTAGAGTCCTGTTTAAGTCCAGTATTTCTTTATTTATTTTCTGCTTCAGTGATCTGTCCAGTTTTGTCAGTGGAGTTTTGAAGTCCCCAGAAATTAAGATGTGACTTTTTTTTTTGCTTAGACATAGGAGAAGTTGCTTTATGAAACTGGGAGCTCCTGTGTTAAGCACATATATATTTAGGATTGTTATGTGTTCTTGTTGAGTTGCTCCCCTTTCCATTGTATAATGTCCATCTTTGTCTTTTTTTTTTTACCACTGTTGATTTAAAGTCTATTTTATATGATATGAGAATGGCTACACCTGCTTGCTTTTGGTTTCCATTTGCATGAAATATTTTTTTCCATCCCTTAACTTTGAGTCTGTGGGAGTTCTCGTGGTTTAGATGTGTTTCTTGGAAACATCAAATATTTGGGTTGTGTTTTTTCATCCATTCAGCCAGGCTATGTCTTTTAAGTAGGGTATTCAGACTGTTCACATTGAGTGTCAGTATTATGTTCAATGGGATGCTGTTCTGTTCATCATATTGGATGATACCTTATTATCTTATTTTTCTTCTTATGCTATTGTTTTATAAGAGCTGTGAGCTATAACTTTTGGGTGTTTTTTGTGCTGGCTGATATCTATTGTGCTGTTGCATATATAATGCACTTTTTAGCATTTCCTATAGGGTAGGTCTAATGGTGACAGATTTCCTTAGTGTTTGCTCATCTGGAAAAGTCTTTATTTCTCCATCATTTATGCAACTTAGTTTTACAGGATACAAAATTCTTGGCTGACAGTTGTTATGTTTAAGAAGATTAAAAATGGGGTCCCAATTCCTTTTGGCTTGTAAGGTCTCTGCTGTTAGCCTTATGGATTTTCCTTTGTAGGTTAGTTGTTGCTTTCATCTTGCAGCTTGCTGAATTTTCTCCTTCATTTTGACTTTGGCCAGATTGATGAATATATGTCTTGGAGATGTTCTGTTTGCTATGAATCTTCTTGGTGTTGATGACCATTTTGTATCTGGATATCTGAATCTCTAGTAATACCGGGAAAGTTCTCCTCAATAATTTGCTCAAATAGATTTTCCATGCTTTTTGATTTTTCTTCTTCTCCCTCTGGAATACCTATAATTTGTTTATTGACTCATATCACATAGCTCCATATTTATCTGGGTGATTTTTCATTTTTCTTTATTCTTTGACTGACTGTGTTAGTTCAAAAGACTTGTCTTCAAGCTCTGAGATTCTTTTTTCTGCGAAGTCTAGCTTATTGTTGAAGCTTTCTGCTGTATTTTGTAATTTCCTAAATGTCTCTTTCATATCTTTAAGTTTTGTTATATCCTTTCTTATGTTGTCTATCTCTTTAGTGGGTTGTTCACTTTTTTTCATTTATGTCCTGAAACATCTTTTTGGCCTCTTTGTGTTGCTTTTCAACTTGCTCTTCAATCCCATTCATTTCATTTGCCATCTATACTCTGAATTCCATTTCTGACATTTTTACAATTTACTTTGGTTGGGGTCCCTTGCTGTGGATCTATTGAGATCCTTTGGCGGTATTGACTACCTTGTTTTTTCTTGTTGCCAGAATTTTTTTTACGGGTTTTTTCTCACCTGAAACCTCTTCTCTCAGCTCAGGTTGATAGGTTTGCAGTACACCTGTTATCCTTTCCCAGGAACTCTCCTGCTTAGAGAGAAAGAGGAGAGGTTCCTAGATAATGCTTTTGTGTCCTATTCTAAGGGACTGATCCAGCAGGAAAGGGATGGATCCACTGAGAGCCTGTGACACAGCTGTCCTCCTGTGTAGTCCCGATCCCCTGTGGTTGTCACAGTCCAAGCCGATGCTGGGGGATATTTGTTCAGATTGATGAATTGGTCCCCAGGCCACTGTGGGAAGCTCAGGCAGGGGACTGTACAAGTCCCTCTCCATGGAGATGGGTGGTGTGACCTTGTCCAATGCATGGGAAGGTTGTAGAACCTTGGTAGGTACTTGGATGTGTCATGGGACTGCAGCCAGTGGCAGGGAAAATTGTGGGTTCTTGTCAGGTGCCTGGGCATGTCACAGGACTGCAGTCAGTGGTGGGGCTGGTTGGGGGACCTGGCGTGTGCCGGGGTGCATCATGGGTCCTTGGCCTGTGCCTGGGCATGTTGTGGAACCTAGGCCAGTGCTGGGGGATCTTTGTGTGGAGCGGTGGGTTTTGTCCTAGGCTGCTGCTGGAAGCTCAGGCAGAGGGTTGGTGAGTCCCTCTCCACTGAGGTGGCCATTGCAGGACATTGCTCCGCCCAGGTCTCCCCATGGAGGTGGCAGTGGATGTTTGGCCAGGCTATCTAGGTGGTGGCCACAGGTATCAGGGCTGGGGGCCTTCCATCCAGGTCTAGGCGTAATGGTGGTATGTGGCTGGGGGCAGCTTGTGGCTAGCGGGTCTGGGGTGGAGAGCTGGACTACAGAAGTGGCATCACACTGTGCCATGGGGGCGTGGCCTGCCAACCGACATGCAAGGCCGGGGGCTTGTTCTGCTGCTTGAGGCCACGGGGCCTGCTGGCTGGTGCACAAAGCCAAGGAATGTGGCCTGCTACATGGCATGCAGGTCTGCAGGGGCATGGCCCAGTGTGGGTGTACGGGGTGGGGCTGTAGCCTGCCAGCGGGTGCACAGAGCCAAGGGGTGTGGCCCGCCACAGGCCGTGCAGGGCCAGAACTATTTTGGGGCATGTGTTTGCTCATTCACTCTCAAATATTTATTGGGCCCTCATGCCTTGCTAAATAGACCCTGGTGAGCGTCTATCGTAGGATGCCAGTGGAAGAGAGAGATGTTAAACAAACCAGCAAATAAAGAAACAAATATGACAATTGCAGGTTGTGGTGGCTGCCATGATGGAACAAACAGGGCGGTTTGCAGAGTAAGGAGGTTGGTGGTGCTTGGGCTATGGAGGCCAGTGTCGGAGCTGAGGCGTGAAGGGTGGACAAGGTCCACAGAGGTGCGCTGTGCCAGGGTGGAGTGCAGGCACAGGAGTCACGTGGGTCCTCCTTTTCCTTCCTCCCCTCCCTTCCTATACCTCTCCTATCAGCCTCCCACTTCTCCTCCCTCCTGCCCCCTTCCCTCTCTCCTCCTGGACTTCTTTCCCTCTCTTCCTCTCCTGTCACTTCTGGGAGATCTGGTCCAAGTGTCCCTCGCTTCGCCTCTCTGCATTGTTCAAAGATACTGTTGAGACTTTGTTCTTGCCCCTCCCACCCTTGGGTGCTTCAGAGCTGCCTCCTCCAGGAAGCCCCCTGGATGTTTCAAGCCTTCTTAGGTCTCCTCCTCAGCTCCCCTGCAGCACTTGCACTACCACAAGGTAAAGAGTTTCTGGAGTATTCTTTTGGGTGTTCTTCTCTTGCTATTTTCCACTTGCCAGTTGGCCTGAGAGGGCTGGGATCTGGCATAGAGGAGCTCTCAGTAGATACTGGTCCAACTTACTGTATTCATTCACTAGGTATTTATTGAGCACTTACTATGTGCCTGGGAACCTAGAGGTTCATAGATCTTATCTTCAAGAACAGGGTTGAAAATTCAAATGTTTTGGGGTCTGGCAAGTAACAGATGAGTGCAGTGGGTCTGGGCTGTGATGTAAGCGGGGTGGGGAGGGCCAGGGGGGCCTAAAGAATACTATTCTGTCTCAACGAAGCTGCCACACTCAGCTCCAGCTCCTTGTTGCTGGATGTGGGATGTGGGCCCAGTGTTGCCAGTTCTACTGAGTTTCAAGAGAAACATGCAATTTGAATTTTTATATTTAGGATCTTTAGGTTTTTTAAAAAAATGCTGGCAAGGAGTTTAAAAATAATTGTGCACTATGTGTGTGAAACAAAACATATACGTGGGCTGGCTTTGATCCAGAGGCTGTGTTTGTGACCTCTGATCTGGGCTGTAGGAAAGCTGCTCTTGGCTTTGGGCACCACTTGAAGCAGAGACCCCTCAGCACTCACGATGACAAAGAACGGGCCCCAGAGAGCAGTGGGTCAGGCGCAAACACCGGGTGTGACCTGTGCTGTCCCGAGCGCAGACACAGGCAACTGAGGCCCTGTTTCTGGCCCAACAGGGAAGTCCTCCTTGGCCACGGCTCTCTTCCGCCTGGTGGAGCCCGCAGCGGGACGGATTCTCATCGATGGCGTGGACATCTGCAGCATTGGCCTGGAGGACCTGCGGTCCAAGCTCTCGGTTATCCCTCAAGATCCGGTCCTGCTCTCAGGAACCATCCGGTGAGTGCTAGGCCAGAGGCCGGCCTGGTGTGGAAGGACAGTCTGCTGCCGGGGTCCCAGGACCAGGATCCCAGTGCTGGGCTGCCTCTAGTTAGCCAGCGGCCAGTGCCGCAGTTCCTGGGTCCTGATCTCTTCTCCGTGTGCTGGGCCGCTCACGCCTGCTCGGCCGGCCTCGCCAGAGCGTTGAGGAGTGAGTGAGGCCGATATACGTAAGAGCATTTTGTAAGCCACGATGACCTAAGCAAAAGCAAGGCATGTTTTTATTTTTTAAAAAGCAGCCAGGCACGGCGGCACATGTCTATATTCCCTGTTACTCAGGAGGTGGAGGCGAGAGGATTGCCTGAGCCTAGCAGTAGGAGTTCGAGGCTGCGGTGCACTGTGATCGTGCCTGAGAATAGCCACTGCACTCCAGCCTGGGCAGCACAGCGAGACCCCATCTCTAAAAACAAAAACAAACCCAGATGGGATTGGTTAGGTTTCAGGGCACCAGTAAGCATTAGTGCTGTGAGTGCCACGTTCTTCCTCATCCAGGTGTGGCTTCTCCTGTCTTCACCTGCTGGGCAAAGGCCTTGGGAACGTTGCTGGAAAGTGCTTCCCCATTGGGTTCACGTTCTGAACGGGGAAGTGAGGAAGTGAGAAGGATCCAGAACTGGACCTTTCAGCCTCTTCCCCACACTTTCTATTTCCTCAGAAGTCGCTTCAAGGACCAAATGTCCCCCACATTAGTGTCGCTGCTGACGATGGGCTCTAGGCGCGAAGGGAGACAAAGGCGCGGGGCCTGAGCAAGACGGGTGCACTAAAGACAGGCCGGACCCCCAGGTCTCGCTGATAGCGAAGGGGCATTCTCAGAGGCAAGAGGATAAACCGACCCCCGGAACTTCATTCATTCAATAATCATTCATTCCTTTATCCTTCCATCCATGTACTGTGCCTTTTCTGAGCTCTGCCGGGTTAGGGCAGAGCACTGGGATGAACGAACGCTTCCCCGCTCCCCGCCCGCACGAGGAGCTCGCGGGGTAGTGGGGAGGGTGTTTAGTGCAGGCGCGAGACCCAGCGCCTGGCAATGGAAGCGGTAGTTGCCGGATCAGAAATACGAGCGACGTGCTGAGGGAGCCAAGAGTGGGTGAGTGACTCTGCCTGGGAGAACCCAGAGCGGCTTCCCAGAGGAGGGGGCATCTGAGCAGTCTTGAAAGACAAGTGGGAGCTCGCCTGGCAGAAAAAGGGCAGAAAGTCGTTCTGGGGAGACTGAGCAATGTGCGCACAGACGTGGGTTTCAGCATGACTTGCGTTGTGTTAGGGGAGTGATAAAACGTTTAATGATGAAACGTTTCATGATAGAATTCTGCGTTAGGTATAACTTGGCCAAATCTATTGTGCCTTGGTAGAAAGAGCAGTAAAAATATGAACTATTATCGAGCATTTATATGTGCCAGCTGTATACTTTAATATACTATCTAATTTAATAGTCACAACAACCCTATGAGGCTGTGTTGTTATCCTCATTTTACAGATGAAGAAACTGAACTTAGAGAAAGGGGACTTGTTTGAGGACACACACGGAAAGGATGAGATACAACCCCAGGTAGTCTAAACCCATAACCGGGGATATTCCCCCCATGGGGCAGGAAGAAATATGGACTGGAATATAGGAGAGCTGGGTCCTCTACCGTGAAGCTTTTGTCTAACTCTGAGTGTCTGTAATTCCAGCCGGATCTCGTACTGACCCGTGATGTGGCCTTGAACAAGCCACTTAAAACTGACAGGCCCTGGTTCCCTCACCAGTGAAAGGGACAGACCCATCTCATGGGCGAGCGGGGGTCAAATGAGCCTCTGTGAAAATACTTGGGAGAGTATCAAACGTCATGCCAGTAAGACGTTCCACCTGCTGCTTCTTTAATACCACTTAGCTCTGCACACGCAGCGTGTGTGGCTGCCGGAACAGGGAAGGAGAAAGCGGCGCCAACAGGTTTCATCAGGGCGTGCGGTTGCATGACAGGGAAGTGTCTACAATGTTGCCTGTCAAATCAAAGTGCGAACCTCGCCGGGTGTAAAGTCCAGATGGGTCCCGACCCGAAGTCAGTTGCCTGGATAACCAATTAGCATTCTTTCCCCTGCAAAAGACAGCAAAGCCAACCCCACCACAGTGAGCTACCGCTTTACACCTACTAGTAAATAATTTTTTTAAAAAGGAAAATAGCAAGTGTTGATGAGGATATGGAGAAATGGGAACAGTGGGAATGGAAACGATATAGCCACTATGGAAACCAATTTGGCAGCTCCTCAAAAAGTCAGACATAGAATTACCGCGTAGTTCAGCAATGTTGCTTCAATTACATACCCCAAAGAGTTGAAAGCGCACACTTGAACAATGCTTGCACACCAGTGTTTGGCGCAGCATTATTCACGGTTGCCGAAAAGTGGAAACAACCAAGTGTGTCAAGAGATGAATAAACAAAATGTGTGTGTACACACACACACACAAACTCACACTCACACAAACTCTCACACTCTCACACTCACACACACACTCTCACACACACATACACTCACACTCACACACACATACTTACACACTCACACACACACACACACACATGCACTCACACACACTAGAACATTACGCATTCCTAAGGAGGAGTGAAGTCTGACACACGCTACTCCACGCATGGACCGTGCAAACGCGTGCGCGGCGAGACGAGCCGGGCGCGGAAGGACAGACACCGCACCGCCCCACTCACCCGAGGCGGCGGGAACAGGCACAGCCACAGAGACAAGGCGGAGCAGGGTTCACAGGCGCTGCGGGGAGAAGGGGATTGTTCAATGGGCACGGAGTGTTTGAATAATGAAGTTTTGGATATAGATGGTGGTGATGGTCATACAACATTGCTGACATATTTAATGCCGCTGAACTGTACACTTACGATTGGTTAAAATGGCAAACATCATGTTACGTGTGTTCTCCCGCCAAAACAAAACCAAACCCAAATGACTTAGGCACAAGAGGCCTCCGTTGACTGATGACACTGGGAAGGCCGAGGCTGAATTCAGGGACCCCGTTTTCCCCAGCCTTGCTTTTGCTTTAAGCTCTACAGGAGGTCCTCGGGGGCTCCCCGCATTCCACTCCTGCGGCAAGACGGTTGTGGTCTCCCTCGTTCAGTCCAGAGCGAAGGAGCATGTCTTTTTCCCTTCAAAGTCCTTCGCCTTCAAAGTCCTGACGCGCTCTGATTGGTTACCTGCCCACCCCAGACTAGCCACCGTGGCCAGGGATTGCCACGAGTCTATTGACTTGTACCTGAGTCACTCGCTCATCCCTGGAGTGGAAGGTGGAACCCCCCAGGAACACATGGGCTTGAGGGCTGGGAAGGGGTGGTCCCCAAATAAAACTTGGGGGCTGCTGCCGGCAGAAGGGATGGGTGCTGGGGAGGTGCAAGAAATGATCACTCATGGTGGTTCCATGAGTTTCCCTGAACCCCATAATCCATTCTAACCCTTCCTGGTGATCCACTGAGTATATAAATGAATGTTCAAAGGTTGCGTGAGGTCATCGAACACTTCTCTTTCTCTCGTATGGCAGATTCAACCTAGATCCCTTTGACTGTTACACAGACGAGCAGATCTGGGACGTCTTGGAGAGAACATTCCTGACCAGGGTGGTAAGTAGCTCCAAGGCCTAATGCTTGGTCTAAGCCTGCATCTTCAGCAGGGGGCTGGTTCTTTGGGGGCCCCTCACGTGGTATTCTAGATGCCGCTGCTTTGGGTCACGGATTAAAAAAGTCTCATGGAGATGAAATGACTTGGGATTCCTAAACAAAGGCCGATGGCACTGAGACGCCACCAGTGCGCCAGGCACTGTTCCAGGCTCAGGAGCACGGCAAAGACAAGGCAGGTAGGGCCTTTGCCCTTCCAGTGCTTATGTTCAATGGGGCAAAGGCAACAAGTAAACGCATGAGATGCTTTCAGTTGGTGGTAAGTGCTGTAAGGCAGTAATGAGACCAAGGGACACCTACCTCAGTGAGGGAAAGAGCTCCCTTCCAGTGGGTGGCCAGGCAAGGCCTCTGTAAGTGACAGTTGAGCTGAGAACAAATGCTGAGGGGCAGCTGGGAAAAGAGCAAACGCGAGGGCCCTGAGATGACAGTGAGCCGGGCCCAGCTGAGCAGTGAGAAGGGCAGAGGCTGGAGTGTAGACAGAGGGCGGAGATTATAAAACGCAGCAGGACAGGCAGGAGACGGGCGGGTTAGGCCTCACCCCGCAGCGGCCTACACGTTGTCTCGTATTCCCCCGTATCATAGATCTCGAATTTACCCAAAGGACTGCATGCAGAAGTTGTGGAAAATGGCGAGAACTTCTCTGTTGGGCAGAGGCAGTTGCTCTGCATTGCCCGAGCTCTCCTCCGCAACTCCAAGGTGAGACTGCCACCATGGGGTGGCCACGGGAAGCCACGGATGACACGTGGCATGGGGAACTGCATTAGCACGGGACGGTGGGCACCGCGCTGCGTGTCTTCTCCAGAAAGAACGCACATCACAGGGCGCAGCGGTGCGCTGAGCGCCGCTCCGCACGCGTCCGCTGCGGGCGGGGCACGGGAGGTGGCGAACCTCGGCCTGGGCCGTCTGGAATCCTCGTGCCCTACAACTAGGGCGAAGTGGTCCGCACTGGAACCAAATTACGATGCTCTTTTCCCAGAAAGAGGCAAAAAGTTAGCGACTTGTCGAGTTAGAAATTGCCTGCTGTATACTCTTCTTAAAGCTTGGTGGCAGGACTCCTTTGGATCCTTATTAGAATTGGGACTCGGATGACGGATGATCCAGGGAAAAACTGCATATTTGAAAATATTTCACGTAACTGTTTCTAGAAGTTTTCCACATATTTTGTCCATAATTTCAGGTATTTGAGCACCTGGGGTAGCCAGGCTCAAACCTGCTCTCTCACAAGTGATGCAGCACACCCCCCCCACACTTACACACGCGTGTGTACACCTCCTCCATACTCACGTTCGTAGACACGCATGCACATGGGTGTGCACCGCCCATCATAATCAACTAATGATAAATGCCAGAAATATTGGTGCAGACTGTTGGAGCTGTGGGGAAAGAGCTCCGTGGGGCCGAAATGGAGGAAAAGGTTTCAGAGAACGCAGGACTTTCCCTGAAGAGAGATGAGCAGAGTTTGCAACACGTACGGAGCACGTTCGTAGCGTCTCAGTTCCTTATTTCAGTTACTTAGCCACTTGGTGCTGACATCGCTTCCTCTGTGTTGCTTCCCAAATTTGAACCATCCCTTCGTGATCTGTGTCGTATCTGTGTACCATCTACACTGTGGTTAACTAATGATACTCCTTTTTTAAAAACAGCCTCATCCTGAACAGTAACATTTGTAAAATCATACTTTCTGTGCTAGTGACAGTGTTCTAATGCATATTTTTAATGAAATAAATACAAAAATGTCAAGCTAAAAAGAATATTTATCCATTTACTGGATAAAGCATCTCGTGTGCCTCTCAAGGTGTGTGCCCACTCCCTTTGGAGAACATGGCTCTACTTTAATTCAGGCAATTAATAAAGTACTAAGTTGCCACTGGGCCATTTTCGTTTCCAAGAACTCAGTTCTCTGGTCACTGAGTGACAGTTAGGTCTTGGCTGAGACCTGCATTATCTTCCTGATGTAATGGATAACTAAGGTTCAGAGTGGCCTTTGAACTCAGCCCAATTCTCTCATTTCCCAGCCAAGGAAATGGAGGGCGGGAGAGGAAGCGACTTGATGAATTAGTGGTGGAAACAGGACTAGACCCAGGTCTCTGGGGCCCGAAGAGGCTGCCTTTACCCCTGCTTTGTGTCCACCAGATCATCCTTATTGATGAAGCCACAGCCTCCATCGACATGGAGACCGATGCCCTGATCCAGCGCACAATCCACGAAGCTTTCCAGGGGTGCACACTGCTGGTCATCGCCCACCGCATCACCACCGTCCTGAACTGTGACCGCATCCTGGTCATGGACAACGGGAAGGTGAGAGCTGCGTCCCTGGGCTGGGGGCGGGGAGGGGGTGGGTGGACGCTCAGCCGCTGTCACAGGAGGCCTTTGAATCCTCCTAGACTGAGCTCAGCTGTGTCCGGCCCCTCCTTTCCTTTCTCCACCTTCCAGGTGGTGGAGTTTGACAGCCCCGAGGTCCTGCGGAAGAAGCCGGGGTCACTGTTCGCAGCCCTGCTGGCCAGAGCCGGTTCTTCGCTGAGCTAAGGAGAAGTGAGACGGCGTGGAGGGGCGGCCGCGCTCAGAGGTTCATCCAGATGCAGCTTCGAGTCTTGCAGCCTATGACCTCTTGTCTAGAGATGGCATCTGCTCCTGGCAGCAGGGCTGACCTGGGGTGAGGGGTGCTGGCAGGGAAAATGAGATTGAGGGGGAAAAACCTGGAATAGGCCATTCTGTGGCTTCCAAAACCTTAGAACCCCAGCACTATTTGAGACCACAGGGTCCAATGATCACGTCTCCTTTTAACTTATACGTTACATAATTTCATAATATCGTAAAAGCTTATTATAGTATTCTGATCTGTGTTAGAAGTATTGCAAATGATGTGTTGATTTTATAAAAAATAAAACTAAGAAAAAGTCACGTTCTTTGTTCTGCTTTCTGTGTTAGCTAGTACTTGTTCACTTGCAAGGAACAGAGATTCCCTCAAACTGACTTCTGGAAAACAGGACTTTCTTGGCTCATGTGATAGAAAGGTCCAGAAAAAGTCCTGGGTTGGGTACCAGTATTGAAAGGCTGTCTGTCTCAAGGTCTCTGTCTCTCTTCTCTCAGCTCTACTTCCATTTGTTTTGGCTTCACTCTTTGGCCTTCTTTGGCCTCATGGTGGCAATATGGTGCCAGTAGCTCCAGGCTCACGTCCTACCTGCTTGGTGCTCCCAGGTCTTCTCGCCTCAGTGATTCCCCTGAAAGTTCCAGTGCTAAATCTCAGGGGGCCAGTTTGGGTCATGAGCCTATCCCTGACCAATCACGTGCTAGGCTGTTGGGATACAGTGATTTGCCAGGCCCAAGTCACATGTCCATACCTGGGCCTGGGGATGGGGTCAGCTGCCCTGAATCAAACAGACTGAGAATACAGGGGATTGTTTCTCCAAAATAAAATTGGGATGCTCTTACTACATAAAGGAGGAATCGTATGGATACTGGCCAGGCCCAGAATAGCTGTCTGCTGTGTTTGTTTACTGATTAGGAGCAATAGTTAATTTATAACAAATGCCAACTGGAAATAAGATCATTTGTTCTCTTTCTCTCTCTTATTCCTGCTCTCCCCCCATATGTGACTGTAGATACATAGATAGGAAAAGTAATTATTTTCAATTTACTTACAGGGAGACCTCATTGTTGGGGGGAAATATGTTTCAAAATACTTTCTTTTTGTTTTCAGATTAAGGTGTCTGATTTTCCCAAAATGCTGTAAGAAAAATCAATTCAGTAAGCCATTATTTCTTACTGTGTTTCTTGCACGTGGGTGGGTGCCAGCTGGGGAGGGAACGATGTCCCTGCCCTCACGGGATTCGGAGCATCATGAGAGCAAGTAAACAGTAAAACAGCAAACAGGTAAACAGGCGGTTCCAGAACAGAGCAGGAGGTCAGGGTGGGGTGCAGGCCACGTGGGCAGTCAGAGCAGGCTTCCTGGTGAAAGGAGGAAAACTGAACAAACGTTTACTCAGATCAAGGAGATTGAGGCAAGAAAGAACGTTCAAGGCGGAGAGAACAGCAAACAAATCCCTGCGGGAACGAACTATGACAGGGGCGGATGCAATCCCCGGACCAAACAGAGAACTCCCACGCCTGGGCGCTGGAACCTTCTACTCTCTCCCTAGGGTTCTCTAGTGGCACCTGCTTCTCCTTCTGGGGCATTTCTCTCTCTTAAAAATCCCTTGCCCCCAGTCCTTGCCTTTTTTCTGGAGGGGGGCCCTGACGAGTACCTGGGAGCCCCACCCGCCACCATCCCACCGCGGCTCTGCGGGGTCACAGCTGCTCATTGGCAAACTGGCGGTGACTCTACTGCCCTGCCCGCGCGTCCCTCCCCGGCCGGGCGCGGCTGCCGCCCTTTCCCCGGGCGGACCAGCAGATGGCAGCCTCCGCCCGGAAATGCGGGAGGGCCCGCTCCCACTCGGGCAGGATCGCCGGGCATCCGCAGCTGAAAGCCGCGCCCTCCGGAGTCAAGGAATGGGAAAGAGTGCCGATTTCGACTCCGTCTACGGGCCGCATCCCACCCGCCCCTCCCCAACTCTAGCAGCAAAGTTTGAGAACCACTGGCTCCCAGCCGCAGGGAAGCAGAATTTTTAGTTGTTAAAACAATATTGGTATTATTTTATTCCTTAAGCTGAGTGGTGGGTGTATGAGGTTTTTTGTTGGTTTTTAATGATCCTTTATACCTCTTTGGGTTTCAGAAATATTTTATAATAAAAATTTTTAAAATTGATATTTGATATTTCAAACACAATACAAAAATAATTGTAATGAGAGAATGCAAGACTTGGTTGCACTTCTTTATGTTTATTTAATGGCTTGTCATTGTTTCCATTTCCAATTCCGTACCAGTGGAGAGGGGATCGTGGTACTGTCGGTGCCTAGGGCTTCTACAGGCCCGAATCTGCGCCGCAGCTGGAGCGATGTGGTCCCAGTGACAGCAGCTGAGGGACCGACAGAAGAGGCAGCAGTCCCACTGGCCTCCAGCTCTGGACACTCCATTTTAAGAGAAACTCTGCTTAAATGGGGGGTCTTTAAAGAACGACCACCGTGGTGGCCTGACGCTGTGTTGTGAGAGGGACCAGCAGGAGGAGGGAAGGGCCCAGACCTCACTCTTCGTGGTCCTGGAGGGATCTTCTAGACGTGGCCCCAGAGGGCACCCCAGCCCTCTGGCCCTGGGAGAGCCCCTCTAGGGCGTGGCTGCCTGGAGGGGAGGGGTTCTCCGTGGCTGGGAGCATTGCTAACTCAGAAAGCTCTGCCTTGTGTAGGGTGAGGCGCACTGTTCGTACCCCCAGGCTGGGAGGGGTTCTGCAGGCGGCTCTGTGGGGACCAGGACTCTGGAATGCAGTTATGGAAATAATAACACCTACAGCAGAGGCTCTCAAAAAGAACGAGTCTCCAAATTGCCTGGGAAGCTGAAGCGCACATTGCCGGGCTGCGCCCTCCTTCTTCCTGACCCTGCGGGTCTGGGTGGAGCTTGAGAACCGGCCTTTCTAGCAAGTTCCCCCGTGTTGCTGATGCTGCTGGTCCCGGGAGGTTGGCCAAGATCACTCTGCCCCCTACGATCTAGACAGGAAGGGCCCAACCCCGTTTTAATGTTCCCCAAAGTTGCGCGCATATCCAGGGTGCTTCTATTTTTATGACCTCCTTTGCTCAGGCTTCCTGAGCATCTCGCTAGGCCACGCGCACTCACCTTTGCTCCAGCACATTGGCCTGGAAGGGGATTCAGCGCGTTCCCTTATTTCCTTCGCACGCGTAGCTGACTTTAATGAAGTTTGGGGCCGAAGGAGGGGTTTCTGTCCCGGCAACGCTGCAGCCTCCAGTTGAGTATCAAACACCCGCCTTCGTGAGCAGCCCCTGCCCATTTCCGCCCCCGGTTTCTGTCCCGCTTCCTCTGGATTCTCCCTGCCCCCACCTCCCAATTCTTGAACTCGTTCGATGCAGAGCAGTTCAGTTCTTGCTTTTGATGCCTTTCCCTGCCAAGCAGGTCGTCAGGTCTCAGAGTCCCCCCCCGAGACTTCTCAAGGCAGCTCTCTAAATAAAAATGGTTTCCACCCCATGAGACCCTCTGGTGCCAACTGTTAAGATTGCAGAATTTCACCCCATTATCCTAAATGTCCCTATTCTGTCCCCAGTCTCATTTTGATAGTTCTATGGAATCCAACTACGTCAGAGTCAGAAGCAACTTTAGAGAGCATCAGTCCATGTGTTTTTAGCCTGTGGTCCATGGACCTCTTGCTTAGATTCAGGGCATCTGTGAATTTGGATGGGAAAAAAATTACATTTTTATTTTTACTAACTGAAATTTAATATTTCCCTTGATTACAAATGAGGCAACAAGCTATGTAGTATTAGCAATACCTGTGCCTTTGTCACCAATAGAAATCATATATTTTCGAATCTCATTTCAATTGTTTCAGGTATTTCAAAATACCACTTACATGCATCAGTGCTTTGAAATTATTGTGGTCATTAGACCTTCTGCTAGATCATGTTATTTCTAGTGCATCAGTATAGAAGCATATATCTTATGATATTCAACTTTTTAAATACATGTTATGATAACCACATTTCCACATAATTGGTTATCTTTGTGGTCCTATGTGTTTCATGCATTAGAAAACCTTTTTCTGAGCGTACACTAGAGTGCCACAGAGGTCCATGGCACAAAAACAGTCTAAGGGCCCTCATCTAATCCAGCTCTTTGATTTTACAGAGCAGCGGTCCCCAACATTTTTGGCACCAAGGACCGGTTTCACGGAAGACAGTTTTTCTGTGGCCCAGTGGGGTGGGCTGGGTGTGGGGAGGTGGGGAAGGTGGAGCTCAGGCGGTGATGCGAGCAATGGGGAGCGGCTGTAAATACAGATGAAGCTTCGCTGGCTCACCCACTGCTCACCTCGTGCTGTGCGGCCTGGTTCCTACCAGCCATGGAGCAGTACCTGTCCGGAGCCCAGGAGCGGGAACCGCAGTTACAGAGGGCGCATGAGTCCTAGGCAAAGGAGATGTCTTGCTTACAGCCACACCACTGGCTTTTAACAGGCTGGCTTAGAACTGGAATCTAAAATAGGAGAGGGAAGAGAGTGAGAGGGAAGGCAGGCAAGCAGTAAGGGCTGGGGATAAAGGCCTCACCCCAAAACCAGGTCAGCACGGTGTGTTTGCAGCAGTGGCCAATGGCTAGGAGGATGGATGTGTGGCCCTTTGCCGAAATTCTGTCTCCGGTACCCGGCCTCCCTTACGCAGTTCCTGCAACACACTGCAGCAACTCTGAGTCGTATTAGGGCAAAACTGTCTCATTAGAGCCAAGAGAAGTTTAATTCCCTGACTTAATAGCTGTGTTCTTTGCCAAATCCTTGGTTGCCCAATGCTTCGTGGTCTGCACTGTACCCTAGAGAGAAACTTTTGTTCCAATATGAGGGTCTCCGTCCCACTTGGTGGCCTTCACTGAAATGCTCCCCGCTGCCTTCTCTCCACACACATAAATATACTTCAGCCTTCCAGGTGTGCCTGTTCACTATTTAGAGCGTATGAAGCACTTCCATGGACATGATTTCACATAAATGCACACCACAAGACTGTGCGTAGGTGCTGGGGATGGGGAGATTTTGCTCTGAGCTCCTTGACAGTTAACGCAAAGAAGGAAACAGGTGTATTACAAGATTGTTACGACCCAATCATTTAAAGAACAAGAGTGGTTGTTTGCAATTGCATGGTTTTCCTGATCCTGAGAGTGGAGAGCAATCGTTCACACGGTGAGGCGCGGCTCAGCTCTCTGGGCCAAGACACGTGCTCAGGTCTTTAAGCCGTCAGTGGTGGCGCTGAGGCCAGAACCCACATTTTCTGCCTCTGAAGTCTTTTTGATTTTTATTACAGAGCTTGTTCTCTAATTGTTACATGCACGTATTTCTGGTGCTCTAATCCTATTATTGCTTTACTTCCACTTACTTCTTCCACTTACTATTTTAAAAGTCCAGTCAAATTCTAAGTTACTTTCCAAAGTTGTGTGGTGTCAGCTTTGTTTGTTTTTCCACCTGTATCTTTCTCCTTAGTTCACTAGGCAAACAAACAAAATGAGAAACCCAAACCCCATCTTTTAGCAGATACTTTGGTGTACTTTCCAACAGACAGATTCGAACAGCAACACTTATTTCTCATGAGATCCGGCTAACTTTTAAATTATTACTCACAAACAATAGCTAAAGCTTATTGTTTACTATGTTTAAGGTGTTAGGGGAACTTCTGAGAAATAGTATTGAGAAACTTCTGGGAAATTCCGCTAAAACCGCAAAACAGTTAAGCAAAGTTATAAGCCTGTCACAAAACAAATGCCTGTAAAAACTACTGCTAATTGGCTATCTTTTGAATCCTGTTGCTAATTGGTTAACCTCTTATGCTTGTATACTATTGGATGTGTGTAACCCAAAAAAGTATATAACTAGATAAAAGTAAAGAAGCGATGCTCAGAATTTGGAGACAAGTCTCCTCTGGGCCCGCCGGCAAACAAAATGCTGACTCTTCAACTCTCCATGTGCCGCTCGGGTATTCCCTTCGGGACCGGTGGCTGTAACACTTGCTGTAACATTGGCACTTTGTTTAGTCACTTCACTTAGATTATCTAGTTTAAGCCTCAATTGATTTACATTACTTTGAGGTGAGTGTTCTCATTTTGCAGTTGGAGAAATTGAAATTTAGAGACTTCAAAGTCACATCTGATTCCAGAGTTCCTACTCTTAGGCACTACATGCTTTGGTTCTATGTAATTCCGCACACCGATTTCTGAGTGCTTCCTGCGGCCTTTGGGCTGGTATCTCTCTGTCTTTGTTTCTGTGTCTCTGTCTGTCTGTCTCTCTCTATATATATACAAACACACACGCACACACACACACACACACACACACACACACACACACACACACACACACACATGCACACACATTTTTTTGAGATTTTAGATAGAGCTTCACTTTAGAATAAAGACTTCATGGAACCTCATGGCTGGGAAAATTCTCTTTCCCACTGAGCGTTAATTTCCACTTGCCACCAAGCACCTCCACAGGTATTTGGGCACAGAGACTCAATATGTGCATTTATGGTCATTTACAAATGATGTACAGGATATGCATGTGTTGGGGTGCAGGAAATGACATCCCAGAATGTGGCTCCTTGGCATGCTGGGTACTGTGGACCAAAGGAGTTTGGAGGAACTCAGGAGCGGCCTCGGAGGCAAGTTCTCTTTGACCTTCTCTTTCCCTCCCGTCTTTCACCCTTCTTCTTGCCTAAAGTCAGTCACAGAAACCAGAATTCCTCTTCCCCAAGGCGGGTCATAGAAACCCTCCCCCAAATCAAGTCATAAAACCTAAAAGGATTGCTCTGATTCCCCCCGCCTTTCTGTGCAGGAGCTGACCATACAGAATTCTCTGACCTGCCTTGTCTAATAGCGAGTCATAAGACCCTCATTCCAGGGGGTCCTGCCCTATACCTGGGAGGAGGGTGTCAAGTAGAGAATCATGAAGTTCGTACATTTGGAAAGGAGAGCTTCATTTCTTATAAAGGGCTGCAGCCTGCTGGCGTCCATCTCGCAGGCTGGAAGCTTAGCCTCAGGCAGGAGCTGAGATCAAGCGCTTGCATGGTAGGGAGGGTGAGACAGGGTTTAAGCTGAATGGGTTAGCTAAGCAGACACGTTCAACAGGCTACAGGAGGAGCCATGAATACTCGCAAAGGGGTGGTGCACACGTGTGTAGTGGACCAATGTGTGCAACGTGTGGCCCCTGTTCTCTCTAGGGCAGAGACTTAACACTGAAATGCAGCACAGTTAGGCCCGCACTGCAACAGGACACAAGGTCCCTCTGTGCACGGCTCCCAGACCGGCCAGAACCACTCCGTAGCTGGTGGTCTCTTCTCAGGAGGGAAGGCTGGTTGGTTGCCATGTCAAAACCGCACAAGAGAGGGACGGTCACGAGGATGGCTGGACTCAGCCGTGCAGCAAGTCTTTCCGGGGCTGGTGTCTGCTCAGCCCTCAGGAAATAAGGTGTGTCCGACCTCTCGTCTTGTCGCGCCTGGGAGCTTGGTTTTAAGGTTTCTCTAGGGTCCCCTTGGTCAAGAGGGAGATCTGTTCAGTTGGTTGGGGGCTTGGGATTTTATTTATTTATTTTTTATTTTTTTATTTCAGCATATCACGGGGGTACAAATGTTTGGTCACATATATGGCCTTTGCCCCACCCGAGTCAGAGCTTCAAGCGTGTCCATCCCCCAGACGGCGCGCGCCGCACCTGTTAGGTGTGAACATACCCATCCCCCCACCTGCCCAATGCCCGATGAACGTTACTACTATGTGTGCACCTAGGTGTTGGTCAGGGGGTTTATTTTTATTCCTCAAAGGAATGCTCCCCAGAGAGGCCGGGAAGAGCCTGGACAGACAGGCCGCGCTGCGCCCCGCCTCTGCCTGCTGCCATCACACGGCGACCGTTCCGTCCAGCCCGTTTCTGTAGCACCGTCCATTCTTCATGGAATCCAGGTGTAAAAATGGGCAGTTTCCCTTGAGTCTGGGCATTCGATTCTGAAGGCTCTCGTGGCAGGTAAGGCTTCGATTACTGTGTTTGTCACGCTTTGCTCCTGTATCTGTCTTTCGCTGTGCAAGTGTCTGCTGGGACCGTGTCACCAGCGAGGAAAGTCAGTCACACCTCCCCCCATATATGTCGCTGCACCGATCTATTCGTACACAAAGCAGGATTTTTAAAGGACAAGGAAAAATGTAGAAAAATTTCCAGTTTTTTCTTCCTGTATTCCGAGGGATTCTGGCGCCCAGCTCCCTGCAGGGCGGGTGCTCCCAGCCGGGCTCCTCTCCCGGCCGGGGCTGAGTCTGTGCACCGTCCGAACGGGAGCTTCTCCACTCTTTGGCCCAGGACCCCCGGCGGAGAGTCGTCGTGACAGCCCGCAGCCTGCGCCCGGCGCGGGATCCCGTCCAGGGGCCCCGCCGCTGCCCGGCGTCCTCCGGCCGGAGCTCGCCGCGCTGGTGTCCGCGGCTGCGTCCGAGCCCGGGCGGTGCGACGTTAAGTGACAGCGGGACCTTTGCGGTGCCGGAGGGCTCCGCAAATGCCAAGGACACTGTTAGCGACGCTCTGCGTCTGTGGGGGCGGGAACGGGGCAGATCAATGGACGCGCCAGACACGCATCAGAAAGCCGCCGTTGCTCAGCCCTTCCAGGCCCGGGCTCTGCCCAAGGCCCGTGTCGCCGCCCCAGCCCGCCGCCCGGCGTCGCGACACCGTGGGTCGGTGGGTCGAGCTCTTCCAGACGGCTAAACGCTCCTTAAATGAATCGAGCTTCGTCGCTTCTGAATCCAGGGATTTTCTCCCTCGCAGCCCGCCCACTGGGCGCCGCCGACTCCTGCTCACCCGGGACCGCAGCTGCTGCGGGCGGGCGAGGCGCCGCAGCGACCCGAGGGGTCAGCAAAGACGCGAGCTCCGAGTTGCGGGCTCGAAGCGTGCTAAACAGGGAGCTTCCGTAGGCAGGAGCCGCTGCTCAAACTGCCCCTCGATTTCGGTCCAGTGAATGGGGGACGAATGAATGAGATTTCCTCCGATTCGAGGTTGGATCCCCTGCCCGGCCCTCACCCTAGGCTTGCTTCACCTTGGCGGGAACCCAGAGGAGGAACCGGGTGCACTGTCAGAGGCAGGCGCCCGGAAGCGGGCGTCAGGAAACTCGGGCGCCGGTCTCAGCTCCAAGCCAGCCATGGAAAGCCTTCTGTCCTTGGTCTCCCGTCTGTAGCGTGGGCGTTGCAGGGAGGACTCCCTCCCCCTCTTCTGCAAAGATGCCTGGTGGGCGACAGGCCAGGGCAGCCTGGCCGTGCGAGCGCCTTGTGGGCTCTGTCACTGCAGGAGCCAGACTGTGCCACAGGCCCATCCCGGGAGGGGTCGTGCCCTTTAACGTGGCAGAGGGAATGTTGGCCCCAGAGTTCCCCCCTCGGATGTGATGGCAGCGGCGGTTGAGCCGGGCAGTTGGAGAGGAGGGCGCCAGGCAGGTGGGACAAGAGCAGCTGAGTCTGCGGGCTGTGGGGAGAAGGAGGCCCAGGCAACGCAGGCCGCGCGGGCCACGCTCCAAGCCCCGTGACTTCCGTCCCCTCCTCCTCTGCCTCTTGTCCTTAGGATGTGAGCATTTCCTGCCCAGGTAAAGCTCCTCTCCACAGCAATTAGCAGCCACCATTTAGTCTGAGGGCCCTTGTCTCCCATCCCTAGGACATGCGGTGGTGGCCACCCACCCACCACTAGAAGGATGTGGGGACCCGAGGGCCCCCAGAGGGCTGGGGAAGCCTCGCACTTCCATTGTTGGAGCCCCCTGATATCTTAAAAAAAAAAGTAGAAATACCAAGACAGGATTTCAAAATGTGTGATATATAAAAGCCTACACTGAATAAATTAAATCCTTTCACACACACACACACACACACACACACACACACACACAGTACTGTTCACAATTTAATTGTGGGCTTTACACCAAAAAAAAAAAAAAACAGACCTTAAATTCGTGGAGCATTACTGTGTGGTTCTCAGAGGTTTAAAATGTGGTTTCTCATCTTTCTTGACTCACATCAGAACATCTCTGTGACTAAATGGGTGACCTCATTTGAAGACGCCATCATAGGCCACCGTTTTAGGCTCCTTGGGGACAGTAGGACTTGGCCAAAGCACCTGAACTTTCCTGTGTGCACTTCCTGCTTCCCTCTACTCCTCGCCCCATCCCCTGGCCCCGGCTACTCCTCGCCCCATCCCCTGGCCCCGGCTCCCTCACCGCTCCCACTCCTCCTCCTCCGCTGGCTGCCCCCACGCGGCCACACGGGTACTGGGGACGGACCACCGGAGAGGTGAGGTGCTTTCCCACAGCTTCCCTCTGTGCTGGGGACGGGGCAGGCCGGGAGGAAGGGGCTGCACGAGTTGTGGGAAAGGTCTGAGACCATCAGATATTGGTAATTTGGGTGGCTTTGAATTAAGAATAGATTTATTAAGAAAGGAGTAGGGCCATGTCTCTTTTCTGGCCAAATTGTTATGATTAAAGCTGTGTCTCCATTTAGCTGACACAGGGGAGTCCTAAGGAAAGGGCTTCCGCCATGGGCACCAAGGCAGACTGGGAATCCAGTTCTCAAACACGAAATTGTTGATTTCCTGGGTTAGAGGGGGCAGAAATGGGACACAACAGAACAACGTGGGCAGGTGTGGAAAATGTTTCTTCTTGGGATGCCCTGCGGACATCGTTTGTTCTCTCACTTTGGATAAAGACAAGGATAGAGAAAACGGTTCCAGGAGGCGCTATAAAGAAAACAACAGTGCAAATGTGATGATAAATGCCAAGTGACCCAAAACCCCTAAAGAAGGGAGGCAGTAAGGAGCAGTGGGGACTGTGACAAACTGCAGCACGTGTCCCCTGCCCAGAGGGGGCTGCTCAATGGGAGTTGACTGTAGCCACGTGAGCATACGAAGCTTGATTATTTGACAAAAGCTAGATGTCTTTTTTTGAAAAATATAATATCTCAATTTTTGAATGTTTTCCACAAATTGAAAAAAAATTTAAAAACTGTATAGGCCAAAAAAAAAAAAAAAAATGGACCTGCAAGTTTTATATGGTCCACAATCCACCAGTTAGTGTCCTCTTCTCTAAACAGAGTCCTTCCTGTTTCTGCCTGTCCAGTCTGTGGAGGTTAGGTTAGGAACCCCCTGCCTGCGAGCAGTGGGGTGCACCAGGGACTTTGTGACATTTCCCACCAACCCTCAGGTGCTCTGTGTGGAAAAAGTCATGCCAAAAACAGAGTCATGACGGCTGCAGGGGCCCTGGCCTGGTCGGGGGCTGGTTCCTCCCAACTCTTCTCCGCTCTTCCGCCGCCCACCCTGGCCCTGACTGCCAGCAAGCAGATTTCTCACCCCAGGCAGCTCCTCAGTCCTGGCAGAGGATGGCGTGACAGACGGGATAGAGACGTTAGCCAAAGCAAGCTTCCTGATTTAAAAAAGTCTCATCCCCCACTCCCTCCTGGGGCTGCCAAATTTAGCAAAGTGCTATTCCAGCTGCAATGCTTCCAAGCCGTCTTAGGTAATCGTAACTTTTCATCCCCGGGAGTGCTCGAGGAAAGTACCTCTCAGCCCCAACCTCCTGTGCACTCTGATGGTCCACCCAGCCCAGGGAGGCCTGGCCTCCCCTGTTCACCACCTTGGACTCAGGACTGCTTGAGATGGAGCTGATGGCGGCCTGCTGCCAGGACCATTTGCCATTGGAAAAGTGAACCCAAAATAGAAGTCAGAGGTAAGAATTCTCCACCAGGGATGAGTGCCACCCTGTGGAAAGGCGGATGAGGCCCCAGGGCCGGGGAAAGCTTAGCCTGCATAAGAGAAAAACAGAAACTGGGGGGCTGGCGGTGAGTCGAAGGAAATGGTGACTGTCCTCAAGTATCAGAGGGCATCGGTGTCACCTGCAGGAGAGTAGGGAAGTGTTGCAGGGAAAGTGCACGTAATTCCACGGAGGGAAAAACATTCAGCCCCTTAGGGCTATTTCTTTAGAAAATGCTTAAATTTTTATTTTGAAATGACTTCAAACTTACGGAAAGGTAACAGGAATAATGCTAAGAAATCCCAACCACTCTCCCCTGAGATTTGCAAACTGGCATTTTGCCACATTTGCTCTGGCATTCTCTTTCTATGAATCATTATTTTTTTCTCCACACATTTGAAAATGTTAATGAATTACAGACGTTTTGCTTTATTATCCCTAAAAACTTCAGTATGTATTCCCCAAGAATAAAGACATCCTCTTGTATAACAACAATTATCAAAATTATTAATTATCAAAATCAGGAAATTTAACTTTGATAAAAGATTATTGTGTAATCCACAGTTCATATTCAAATTTCACCAATTGTTCCAACAGTGTTCGTTACAGGAATTTTAGTTTTCCTGGTCCAGGATCCAATCCAGGATTGAGCGTAGCTTTAGCTGTCACGTCTGTTCAGTGTCCTTTAATCTGGAACGTGTCCTCCCCTTTCTCTGTCGCTCACGGTGTTGGCATTTTGAAGAGCACAGGCCCGTCCTGGGGAATCTCCTCTGCGTCTGTCTGGAGTTTCCTCACCGCTGCAGTCAGGTCGCGCGTTTCCTGCAGAAATACCGCGTGAGGGCCGTGTGGGAGGAAGTGACGGGGGCTGTCGGCAAAGCTCGTTGAAGCACGACGCGGTTGGCCAGAGAGAAATTCTCGCACCGAGAAGCTGTGTTGCCATGTCCCACGTCTTCCTGGATTCTTTAAATTCTTGGATTCTGTGATTCTTTCTCCTCGACATAGTTTCAGTGGAGTTTCTAAGCTTATTATGAGCTCTGTCTTCTTCATCAGCCAATCTGCTCTCCTACCTCTGGTCACCGAGGGCAGAGTGGCACCCAGCAGCCAGTGGGAGGTCATGGGCAGCTGATCAGGGACTGCGGTTGAGTGTCCACCGCGCCGTGGCAGGGACAGGGAGGACGAAAGGTCGTGCCCAAAGGCTGGGCCTGGGTCCAGGCTTCCCTCTTCCTGTCTGTGTGGCCAGGGCTGGAAGGCGTTCGCGCAGCCAAGGACCTGTGCGAGGGTGAGGGGCCAGCGTCTTTACTTTTCTCAGCCTGAACGTCCCTGCAGCAGCTCACAGCCCTCCGCGTCTACCAGCAGCAGACGCAGCAAAGGCGGGGCTGGTCCTGGGGCAGAGAAAGCTGCGAAGGGGTTTCTGGTGAGTCTCCCCAGGGGGACTTTGGCCCAGGACTGGGTCCCCCAACGGCCTTACTGCTCAGGTGCCACGCACAGCCCAGTCTCAGCCAAAGACCTCTGCTGGGCTTTTTCTCAAACCCTTCTTCTCTCCTCTCCACACTTCTCCAACCACGCGCAATAGCCTCCCGCCCCCTCGCCCATCCTCCTCCCAGACCACACTGGCCTCTACACCCTCGGAACTCCTGTAGCACAGGCCTGCATTTCTCAGCGACATCGCATACAGACAGCCTGGTTTCAGGGTTTACATTCTTACAATTATGATTCAATATCACAACACGATGGGAGGATCCCTGTGTAATTTCTGGATCTTGTTTCCCTGTCCCCAGAAGTAACCATCATCTTGAATTTGGTGTATAGCTTTCCCATTCATTTCTTAAAAATAAACTTTATTTTTTGAAGCTGGCTTTAGATTTACAAAATAATTGTGAAGATAGTACAGAGAGTTACCACATGCCCCACATCCGGTTGCCCCTAGTATTAATGTCTTACATTACTATGGTCTGTGTATTATAAGTAATGAACAAGTATTGATACACTGTTAACCGATATTTATGCTTTGTTAGATTTCCGTAGTTTTTATCCAACATCCTTTTTCTGTTCCAGGATCTCTTCCAAGATAGCACTTTACGTTCAGGCTCCTCTTGGCTGCGCTGGTTCCTCAGACTTGCCCTGGTTCTGATGGCCTTGGCAGTTCTCGGGAGCACCGGCCAGGTATTTTGTAGCAGTGCCTCCATCGGGATCGTGTTTTTCTTATGATTAGACTGAGGTTATGGGTTTTTGGGAGGAAGGCCACAGGGGAAGTGCCATTCTCATCACATCATATCGAGGGTTTCACTATCAGCGTGACTTGTCCCTGTTGACGGTGACCCTGTTCACCTGGCCCAGGTGACGTTTGCCAGGTTTTCCTTGTTTTTTCCCTTTTCCTATTGCACTGTACTCGTGGAGGTATCATATTCTAGCTAATTGTTTCTCACAGGGTTATGAGTTGACAATTCTGATACTACTGTACATGTATACTTAATTGAACAATTAAGTAAATAGGTGGCGGATGGGAAGAGGGTTTCTCACTTTTAGAACTGGAGTTTACAGATAAGCAAGGGGGGGAGGCTAGAATTATGGTAATTATGGTAATGGATCAAAGTTGGAGGATCAGTATGAACGCATGGTTAGCTTAAAATACATACAGATGGTTCCACACAGAAATATTTATGGAGATGTGTTTATGCACTAGTTAATATACATGCCTACCTCTCCTCCCCCGTCAGCTGACAGGGCCTGGAGGCAGCCACACACCAGTAACAAAGAATAAACATACCTATCACCAGGATCTTGGTTTCTAATGTCATTCTCCAATAAAAGTCACCGTGTACTTGGAGTACATCAGTACCTGGAGTAGTGAAATTTTACTACAGATATAGTTATTGGTGAATAAAATATATTATTGATTTGAAAGTATGTGGACGTTATACAAATGGTACCAGAGTGTATGTACTTTTCTGCAACTCGTTTTTTCCCCCTCTCAATTTATCATGTGTGATATTCACACAGGTTGATATATGGATTTAGTTCATTCATGTTTAGTGTCAAATAGTAAAATATTGTGTTCACATTATACAATATATTCATCCATTTTTCTATTCATGGGTGCTGAAGGTATAAGCGGAGCTGCTACAGATATTCTTGGATATTTTAAAAGGTATTTTAAATGAGCTTCCATCCTCTGTGGACTGTTCCCTTGTGCTTTCCTCGATTGAACTTCAGTGTTGATGCCGGCGAGTACGAGGCAAGGAAGGCCAGCAAGGTGGGGGGAACCTCGGAGGAGAGTGGGAGGGAGCCTCGAGGTTTGTGGCCACTCTGTATGTGACTGCTTCCGC
>NW_012150374.1:365385-397586 GCF_000956105.1 Propithecus coquereli | reverse complement strand
AATAAAAGTCACCGTGTACTTGGAGTACATCAGTACCTGGAGTAGTGAAATTTTACTACAGATATAGTTATTGGTAAATAAAATATATTATTGATTTGAAAGTATGTGGACGTTATACAAATGGTACCAGAGTGTATGCACTTTTCTGCAACTCGTTTTTTCCCCCTCTCAATTTATCATGTGTGATATTCACACAGGTTGATATATGGATTTAGTTCATTCATTTTTAGTGTCAAATAGTAAAATATTGTGTTCACATTATACAATGTATTCATCCATTTTTCTATTCATGGGTGCTGAAGGTATAAGCGGAGCTGCTACAGATATCCTTGGATATTTTAAAAGGTATTTTAAATGAGGCTCCATCCTCTGTGGACTGTTACCTTGTGCTTTCCTCGATTGAACTTCAGTGTCGACGCCGGCGAGTATGAGGCAAGGAAGGCCAGCAAGGTGGGGGGAACCTCGGAGGAGAGTGGGAGGGAGCCTCGAGGTTTGTGGCCACTCTGTATGTGACTGCTTCCGCTGCAGAATGTCTCCAGGGCACATAGACAATTAAGAGGATAATTGCTGCCTATGTGAGTAAGATGATTTTTAACTTGTCTAGGTAATGCCAAATTGCTTTACAAATTAGGTGCTCAATGTATATTCCCACCAACAGGGTTTAAAAGCTGCTGTGCCCCACACATATGCCAAGACTCACAATTTTTAGGCTTTTTAATAATGCCTACGTGAAGAATGAGAAATGGCTGTTATTGTGATTGTGGTTTTAATTCATACTTCCTGGTACTTAGAGATTGAGCTTTTTTAACTTGGGTCATCTGTCAATTGCCTTTTGCTTACTTTTCCAATTGCTTGTCCTTCCATTGTTGATGTATTGAGAATTCCTTATAAATTTTGTGCACCAATTCTTTGCAGTTAAATGCATCACATTTATATTAGCATGTTGCTTCTCTAAAAAAATTATGTCTTCTGATTAATAGTTACTTATAGTTTCAATGTTGTAAAATTTATTAAGCTTTTACTTTGGACTTGTTTGAATTTGCTTTAAGAAATCCTTCCCTATCCTAAGATCATAGACATATCTCTTGGTATTTACCTCTTACGATAAACTTGGCTTTCCTTTTCCACCTTTCTACTTTCAATCTATGTGTGTCTTTATATGTAAAATATACTTCTCATAGGCAGCAAATCATCTGATTTTGTTTTTATATTCAGCCTGACAGTCTTTGTTTTTTTAATTGAAATATTTAGTCCATTTATATTTAATGCAATTATTGATATGGTTGAGTTTCAATTTATTGGCTTGCTATTTGTCTTCTATTTATCCCTCTGTTCCTACTTGCCTACATTTTTTGGGTTAATCTATTAGTGTTTCATTTTATTTCCTTGATTGACTTCTTAGCTTTAACTCTTTTTTTCAGTGTTTTATTTCCTAGAGCTAACACTATATTATAATTTACATTTTAGTGTGTGTTATTTCTCCCCTTATTGGGGGAGGACTTTTGTCTTAGACTTCTCTCATGCTCATCATTATTCTTTCATTCAAAAAATATGTATTGAACACCTATGGTGTACCAGGGACTGTGTTAGGTATGGGAAATACAGCTGTGAGGCCCACAGTCTGTTTGGGGAAATAGAAAAGTAAGTAGGGAAGTTTTCCCAGAAAAGGAAATGTCTGGACCGAGCCTCGAAGGCTGAGCAGGAATTGGTCAAGTGATGAAAGGGCTATTAGACTGTCCCAGGTTGTGACAGTGGTGAGTGCAAAGACCCCACGGCGGGAGGAATTGGCAGTTTGTTCAAGGAGAGGTTAGATGTTCAGTATGGCCAGAGCGCAGTTAGATGGTGCAAATGGAGGGTGAGGTGTAGAGGGGGATGCAGGTTGGCCGGAAATTTCAGATTCCCTGTTTGGTAACTTCTCACTGAATTAGGAATCTTGAGCTGCATCTGTGGTGTTCACATCAGTGATATACGTTAATCGAATGAAGAGATTTTGAGCAGAACTACTGCCTGTAAAACATGTGCCTCCTCCAGCTGACTATATTGTTTTTTTTTTCCTTTTGGGGGTTTTTTTTTTGGGTTGAGGCCCTTTTGTTTTTCAATTTTTTTTTTAAAAAAACCAAACCATATTACTCCAGAGGAGTGCCTCTCGTAGTGTAACAGCAGCAAAGGGTTTTGCAGGGTTATTGGAGAAAGGAGGGACCAGCTGCTTCCCTGTACCTACACTTCCCTGAATGAGAACGTCCAGCTCATTCTCTATCCACTGTTGAGTAAGTCCTTCCTGCCTCTGGGCCTGTTTCCTCTTCTTTATAATGAGAAACTTGTCAAAGATTGCATCTGGGGACACTTCCAGCCCTGCCATGCCATGGTTTTATTAGTCATTAGGAGTTGGCGTGTGTGCTGCACAGACATGCTAAAAAGCGTCCTCTGCGCCGAGGTTGTTGGTTTTCACCAGGGCAGTGGTCACAGAGGTGTGAAGCCTGTCCAGATGTGGCTGGTCCTGTGGGTGGCTTTGCTGAAGTTCTCGGACTGCCGGATGTCAGGGTGGAAAGGATGTGGATGTACAGGCTCCCGGGTGTCTGACGGGTTCTGAAAGAAGAGGCGCGAGTGTGACTGACTCACTCTGGGTCACTCTGAGACAGAAAATCCATTTTCCTGCGGCTCTTTTATGGGGTCGGAACTCAGCCTTGGCCACTGAGTTGGCTCCCAACGGAAAACCCACAGTAGGCCTTTCTGCTCTCGCCAACCCAGCATGCCAAAGGAAGAGGAAGCAAGAACCAAATGTCCTTACTAATAAGGAAGCCTCAGAGTGGAGTGAAGGGATCTGGTGGGGCTCCTGGCCACGCTCCCCCATAAATGTAAAAGGCCAATTGGTGACGCCAGTTCTGAGGCGTCAAAGCAAGGGAACTGGTCTGGGTGGAGATGGGGCTGCCTGAGCCCATTCCAGATGTCTTCATCTCTCAGCAAGCCTTCCCCATCTCTCCACTGCAGACTGAAAGTGTCCCTAGGCCAAGAGCCCAGGGCTCCATACTGCCACCAGGATGGTGGGTGAAGGCGCCTACCTTATCTTGGATCTGGACCGGCGAGGCCAGCGGAGAACCTTTGTGGAGAGATATGACCCCAGCCTGAAGACCATGATCCCAGTGCGACCCTGTGCAAGGTAAGTCGGGAGGAGGACTGGAGGGAGAGCCAGGGAACGACCTCTCGGAACAGTCTCCGGCCCACCAGGAGAGTGGGCGCCGCCCCCCTCCCCATGCGCTGCTTCCTCTGCTTGTCCTGCGTCTGTCCACCGTCCACTCGTTCACTCATCAGCAGCTCCACTTCCTGCCTCCTCCTGTCCTTCAGAGAGAGGGAGGTAGTGACTCATGTTTAAGGAGAGCTTTCCACGTGCCAGGACCGTCCATGTGCTTTACAAACGCCTTCCCATTTACTCTTCACAACCGCCCTGGAAGTAACTGTTGTTATCTTTATCTGATAGGTGAGGAAACTGAGGCACAGAGACGTTAAGTAACTTGCCTAAGGTCTGCCAGGTAGCCTTGCTTTGTAACAAATTGCCTCAACACTTTGCAGCTTAAAACAACTGCCACTTGTTTAGCTTACAATTTTATGGGTGACCCATAAAATAAAGCAACTTGGGCTGAGCTCAGCTGGCTGGTTCGTTTAGTCTCAACCCCGCTTGCTCAGGAACCTGCGGCCAGCAAGGCGGCTGTGCTTCTGGGGGTTGGCCGGCTGCTGGCTGTGGAGTGGGGCACCTGGGGGCAGGCTACTCACTCCAGCGGGCTCTGGCTTGCCCACGGGGTCGCGTGGTAGGCTTTCAGATGGCCCCACCACTGCACACTCCTTTCACTGCGGTCTACTGGCCAAAGCGGGTCACGAGTCAGCTCAGATTTAAGGTGTGGGGCAACAGACTCCACCTCCTGATGGAACGAGCTGCAAGATCATGTTCCAAGGGGCTGAGATACAGATGGGGGGAGAGAGTGGGGCTGTTTTTGAACTCCAGGATAGGAGTTCAGGCAGCATGATTTCCAAACTCACGTGCTCCACATGGCACTATATTGTATTATTGTGTATGTTATCAACATTACGTTCACCGTAACATTATAAAATCCTGCCTTTTCTACATGGAAAGGGCCCTGTGGCTTGTTTTCTGAGCAACAGAAGGCCCAAGTGACATCTCTTAAGTGAGGTGACACTGCACCACCCTTTCCCAGCACCTCTGGACTACAGATACATACACACGCGAGCCCTCCGCAGTGAGAGGTGAAGGTGGCAGGGTGAGGACGTGGGCTACTGTCCATAGCCACAGGAGACCTCTAACGAGCCACGGTCTTAGCTCGGTTTATAATTGCTTTGTGGAGAGGCAATCTGGAGCGTGCTTAAGAGAAGGATGGGGCCCTGGAGTCAGCAAGCAGTGGGTTTACATTCCTGTTCCGCCACTTAGCAGTGGGAGATGTCTTCACATTTGCAGCAGATGTGGGAAAGTACCCTAACCTCTCTGAGCCTCGGTGTTTCTGTCTATGCAATGGGATTGTAACATTACCCTGCTCCCCAGCTCACAGGGTCGTTGTGAGGATTGTATGAGGTAATGCATGACTTTATCGGGGAAGCCGCCTTTTCGGAAACTTTGACGATGTGCCAGACACATGGTACCTCATGAGTACTGTCTTAGCACGGGTTCTCCCAAACGCAGAGCCTCTGTCCAGACTCTGGATGCGGGTGCTCGTTTGGGAGGTGATCCGCAGAAGCAGGAGGAAAGATTTGGAGGGAGGCAGGGCAGGAGGCAAGGGCAGCGTGAGGTGTGGTGTCAGTGCCACTGCCGGACAGAAAGGACTGGTTCTCCTCCTCCTAGGAAGGGTCCAGTTTCCACCCGAAGGATGTGAGGTGGGGGCTCTGTGGATGCCCCACGAGTCAGGGTTTGCCCTGGGGGCAGTGACCCCCCGCACTCATGCCCCTGAAAAGGCTCTGAGGCAGACGGTGGAAGAGGATGGCAGACACGCAGGTGGACGCAGCCCGGGAGCTCCACCGCCAGGTCGGGGCCGCAGCTGCCACACCTGGAGCTCCTGCAGGGCCCGGGACACACGAGCGCTCGGTAGTTGGCGGGCGAGACTCTGTCTCTTTCATTCTGTTGTAGATGGCTCATTTCTCAGGGGCAAGCACATGGTCTCCTCTTTCATTTCCTGTTCCCTGTTCTTTCTCCTTCTTCCTCTTCTGCCTTTTCTTTCTTCATGTCTTCCTCCCCTCTTCTTACTTCTCCTCTTCCTCCTCCTCCTCCTTTTTATCTTCTTCCTCCTCCTCTTTGTCCTGCTCCTGTCCTCTTCTTCCTCTCCTTCCTCTTCCCTTTCTCCTTCCCCCTCCCTTTCGCCCCCTTGTCTTTCTCCTTCGCCCGACAGCCAATGTCTGCGTGGCTCTTTGCACGTACTGCCCACGGAGGTCCTCGCGATAGGCGGTGAGCGTGCCCCAGCCCTTGCCGCCTTGCAAAAGGCACGCGCCGGTCCGCCTGGAGCTCACCTAGCAGGTCTGGGTCTGCTCACTCGTGGAACAAAGCCGGCGCCCTCTTTCCCGTGGGGCGGCTCAAGCACCGGCGGCTGTTCGGCCCCTGGCTCACGGGAAGCACCGTTGGTGTGTAGCACTCACCCATTTTTATGGTGCGAATACGCCCACCTGGGCCGATTTCAAGCAGCGACCTGGCATCCCTGGAGGAAGAGTTGGGAAGAGGGGCGCAGCCGCACAGCGCACAGCATCCTGCGGCATTTCCACTGCGGGCTACGCGGCTGTAAATAGCCCCAAGGGCACACGTAGCACAGAGCCATTAGGAAGTGATGAGTTTGAGTGTTATTGCCTTTGCCTGTAAGTAATTTATTTAAATGTGTGTAACTTGGTTTTGAATATTGGCTGTTTAACAACTGACGTGCAAAATTACTGAAAGTCTAGCACTCGGCTCTCACCAGCTGGCCCCAGCACACGGTGGCTCACAGCGCTGACGGGTGCGAGTGACGGGCCCTGCGTGTGGCTGCGGGTCTTGCCGTGGTTAAAATCCAAGCCAGAGAGAGTCGGGGCAGCGATCCCGACCCCTGGTGCACCGAGCACCCCGTTGTCCGTAGGTTGGCGCCCAACGGGGTAGACGACGCGGGGCTGCTCTCCTTCGCCACGTTTTCCTGGCTCACGCCGGTGATGCTTGAAGGCTACAAGCACACGCTGACCGTGGACGCCCTGCCCCCGTTGTTGCCGTATGACTCATCTGACACCAACGCCAAAAGGTACCAGGTTCACCTGGGTCACCTCTGAAGAGGAGCCCACCCTAGGGAGGGGTCCTGTAAGCCCTTTTGTATGCTCCCCAATTTCCCCGAGATGGTAATTGACACCCACGGGTGCTGGGGACCCTTCTCGGTGGCTGCTCTCTGAGACTTAGGCTGGACTGCCTGACCTTCTCGACCCAGGCTCCGGGGAGGTGAGTGTTGGCAGAGTGGTGGGGCGAGCGGCAGCCCGTGGCTCAGGACCATCTGGCTGGGCTGTCGGCTGGCGTGTGGGAGGCACCATCAGGACAGAGGCTTGTTCTGTGCTGGCCAGACCCCACCTGGGATCCTTTAAAAACTGTTGTTGGACTTTCATATCGCAAAATATATTTAGGTCGATCCAAACGAAACTGCCAATATTTAACAATTTTGACTTGTAAAAATGTAAATGTCATTGGTCCAACCTAATTCATATTCATTGTAAAAATGTTAAAGCGACAGAAGTTCAAGCAGTGGAAGTATCTCTGCCGCTCCTGCTCCACTCCCTAGAGGCCGGCACTGTTAAACTGTCAGTGCGGCTCTGTCCGGAATTTTTCCACTCTGATTAAGCATGCCCTGGGCCACCATCTTCTACAGACCGAAACTCTTCTTCCTCCCGACTCATAGGTCATGTGTTTAGAAATTTAAACAGAAAACGAAGCCTACCGTATAATTGTTGATGGCTTTGCTCTTTTCAGCAAAGGGTTTATAAAGACGTCCACTTCATCCTTCCCGGCAGCTGTGTTGACGTCTGTGGCTCTGATGACCTATAATGTTGAGAGCAGTGGACATGGGCTGGGGGTGTTAGTCACAGCCTTGCAATTGCTTCTAGACTTGTACTTCCCTCATCCGTGCCCTGGAGAAGTCTCAGCTAGTGGTAATTTCCGAAATCTGCACTCTGGAGACGGTTGCCAGGGAGCACTGAGAGAGCTGCCCGGCGTCCCTGGAGCCCCGACCGGATTTTCCCTCCACCCTCTGGCCAGTGCTGCTCCCTCGACCGTGTGCTTCCTGTCATCTGCCCAGCGTCAGCTCGGACCCTCCTCTCTCCCCTGCGGTGCTCTCTCCCGTGATCTCCTCTCCAAAGGCTCAGACGCAAGCATGAGCTGAAACCTCCGTCGCATGTCCCTCTGCAGCCCATGTCTCCCTTCCAGACCCGAATCCGCGTGCCCCTCCAGCTGGACAGCCACACCTGGACTCCTCACGAGCATGAGCATGTCATTCCTGAAGCTGTGCCTATTCTTGCTCCCCAGCCCCAGGCTGACACGGTTCTCCTCCTCTTTTCCCTGTCTCTGTAAACTCCGGCCACACACGTGGTCAGGCAGGGACCTGGGGTCCGTCCTCCACCCCCTTCTCCTCCCCTGTCTGACGCACAGGTAGTCCTGTCACTCTCCATCCGCCTCTCCTCCCACCCACTGCCGCCTCCATGCTGATACGCTGCGCCTCTTGCTCTCCGCTTTGATCTCCCCACAATCCATCACCCTCGCAGCAGGGCCGACTGTCTTTCAGCAAAATCATCTTGTCACATCCGCTTAAAAACCCGTGGTGGCCTCCTTTGCGTGTGGAATGAAACCTAACCTTCCTGAGGCCCTGAGGTCCCCTGGGCTTCCGGCCGGCCCCGCTCCCGGCGCCAGCGCCTCTCCTTGGCGCACCGCACTCCCGTCACTCCGGCCTTCTCTCAGCTCTTCGCTGCACACATGTCCTCTCCGCCCTGGGGAAGATTTTTCTCTGAGCTTCTCTCTTGCCCCTGTCTTCTTATCAGAGCTGAGAGTGAGGCAGAGATGGGCGGTGGTCAGAGGACAGGAAGGCCTGGCAAGGGCCCAAATACCACGTGGTCAGGCCAGCTCGTGCCTAGGCCTTGCCCGCACCCTCCTGGATCCCCCCTGCGCAGGAAAAGAAGAAAGGAGAACCAGCGTGCTTTTCGGGGCACCGCTGCCAGGGAGGAGGGCCGCACTAAGCACCTGGCAAGGGTCTGTCCACCAGGCTCACATCAAACAGCAAGTGGAAGTATCGACCCCTTTTTCTCTTCCTGTCCTTTCCTTACAGATTCTGTGTCCTTTGGGATGAAGAGGTAGGAAAGGTGGGTCCTGACAAGGCCTCTCTGGTCCGAGTGGTCTGGAAATTCCAGAGGACACGTGTTTTGGTGGATTTTGTGGCCAACATCCTGTGCATCGTCATGGCAGCCATAGGACCGGTGAGTCGGGGGCCTTCCTCTGCTTTGTCCCCTGGTCCCCAGCCTGGCAAAGAATGCCATTAGTTGCTTTCTCTACGAGCTGGTGAATTTAGTGCGTTGTCATTATCTTTGTGCTCCTTGGGGGCGAATTTTCATACAGCTAGTCCTTGTCAAGCACAGCAGCAGCCACCGAAATTAATTAAAAAGTTTGCCTCATAAAGTCAGCTTGCTGACATTATCTAGGCCTCCTATGCCAACTACCACCCCCGGCGGCCCCCCTCCCCGCTGCACTGTTTTGCAGACGGTTCTCATTCACCAAATCCTGCAGCACACAGAGAGCACCTCCGGGAGCGTCTGGGTTGGCATCGGCCTGTGCGCAGCCCTGTTCGCCACCGAGTTTGCCAAAGTCTTCTTTTGGGCCCTTGCCTGGGCCATAAATTACCGCACAGCAATCCAGTTGAAGGTGGCCCTCTCCACCCTGGTGTTTGAGAACCTGGTGTCCTTCAAGACCTTGACTCACATCTCCGTTGGCGAGGTAAGCTGGGCCAGAAAAGGTTCAGCGCTAGAAGAAATTAGTCCCGAGTGTTTTGGATGCGTGTGAGATGTGCTGCTTGGACGGAGCGTCTGCCTCCCTTTGCTCGTCTGCGTCCTGCCCATCGTGTGTCATCCCCCTGCTGAGGGAGGTGACGGCCACTCGGAACACGGGGTGGTTCAGTTCCAGCTGGAACAGGGCACAGGGGTGACTTTGCCCAATCCTTTTGCTTGCCAGTGAGGTCACCGAAGCAGTGCAGAACACACTGTAGGCACGTAATGAAACGGATTGACTGATGGGTCCAATAATTCCAACTGTGTAGTACTGCGGGCGCCAAAGCCGCGATAAGGACCATGCCTGCTGGACGTCGGAGTTGACATCTTCTTAAGCCCTTAATCTTTAGCAATAAATCCTCATCACTTAGCCAAAAGATAGTTTCCTAATCAAGGGCCCCAGGAGGTGCGAGGTAAGATGAAGGACTGGCTGCTTTCTTACACCCGCTCTTCCAGCGCTTCCTCTGTCAGTAGTGATCGGACCCAGCTGCATGTAACAGAAAACCCAAAATAAAAGTGGATCGAACAAGATGAATTCATTTCACCCTATGTCAAAGGAGCCTGGATCCCAGCAGGCAGTCCAGGGGCTTCCAGAGCCTTCCATCTTTCCTCCTCGCTATCCTAGCACATGGCTCCCATAATGGTTTAAGGAGGATGCCAGGGCTCCAGCCATCCCAACAGTGTCTCGGACAGCTGGCAGGAGGTGGGAGAGAACAAAAGTGGAGTGCCTTCCAGGTTGAGCCAGTCCCCTTTAAGAATTCATCCCCAAAGTCCCAGTGGACACGTTGGCTTAACATGGTGGCATGGCCACACCCCTTCCACACAGGAGGCTGGGAAATGCAGTCTTCTAGCTGCCCGCTCTGCCCTGAATAAGGCAGAGCCGTGTTCAGGAGGAGGCCCGGGAAACGGACACAGGGCCGGCAGCAGCAGTCTCCCCTGCGTGCCCTGGTTGGTGGCGTGACCTTTAAGTCTTTCTTCACTGGGATTCTCAGTCCTAAAAGACGGGCCTCTCGTAGTCACCCCAGAATGGGACCCGTAAACTCGCCATGGCAGGGCCCTGAGGGCTCCCTCCCCTTCAAGGCAGATCTTCTCTTCCCTCTCTGCACGCCTCGTCCGTCCTGGAAGCCTTCAGACGGCGACACGCTCGAGCGGCTCTTCCGAAGCCTGGCCCCGTGTGCTTTCTTCGCAGGTGCTCAATGTACTCTCGAGCGACAGCTATTCCTTGTTTGAAGCTGCCCTGTTTTGTCCCTTGCCAGCCACCATCCCTATGCTAATGGTCGTTTGTGCGGTGTACGCCTTTTTCACTCTGGGGCCCACGGCTCTCATCGGGAAGTCCGTGTATGTCGTCTTCGTCCCCATCCAGGTAACGGCAGGCCTTGGCGCGGAAACCGCTTTACAGCCGCGTGTCTGGCGCACACTGTCTCCGAGCTGGACAGAAGGCTCCGTTCCCCGCGTGTGGACCGAAGCCTGTGCCCCGCTCTGGGCTCTCAGGTGTGCCTCCCTTTGCCGGCACAGGGCAGTTTTTGAAAAACTTGGCTGCTCTGGGGGAGGGGGACGTGCTTCTGCACCTTGCCAAAGTCGCCAGCACTCCCATCGCACCCTGGCAATTCCCGCATCGGCGCCGCCTGCCCGATGCCCAGTGGCGTCGCCAGACTGACCGTGTCGGCTGCCACCACTCAACGGAAGGGCTGAGAACTTTTCTTAGAACTTTCCTGGCACACAGACTCCGATCCCTGGATGTTTAGGCCAACTGCAACTCAGCAATTCTCTCTGAACACAGTGTTTGTACCTTGATTTCAGATGTTTATGGCTAAGCTCAGCTCAGCTTTCCGAAGATCAGCAATTTCGGTGACAGACAAGCGAATTCAGACGATGAATGAGCTTCTGACCTGCATCAAGCTGGTTAAAATGTACGCCTGGGAGAAATCTTTTACTAACACCATCCGAGGTAGGATGCGAGCAGCTGCTGAAAGAACCCCTTCCCGTGTAGGATGTGCTTGTCTAAGGGGCTCTTAAGGCTCCCGGGGCCAGGCGTTCTAGAAGGAGGCTGAGGGGACCCGCTGAGCTGCTCTGTAGGTCAAAGGATTTTCAAAGGATTTGGAGATTTTTTAGTAGACCCAGGCATCTGTTCTGGTGAACCCGAGGGTGACTGACGCGTGGTTTCCCACGTGGATCCTGGTACTGACCGAGAACCTTCACAAAAATAATCTACTGAAACCTTGTGAGCAGGGCAAAGGCTGTCTCGGCAATTTCCTTGACTTAGAAGTATCCACACACAGACGCACGCACACGCACGCACGCACACGCACGCTCACCGTGTTTGGGTGCCCACTGACTCAACATCCCTTGGGAAGACATGAGGATGCATTTGCAGTTTTATTTTGTTTTTTTTAAGATGATATGGAAACCATTTCAATCAAATATAAATGCAAATCTAATTGCAGGGACATTCACATAATTGCTGACATAGACTCAGGTGGTTCCCTGGCTAATGACCCGAACCCCTGTTACAGTTGACTCTCTGGGTCCCCAATTACACTTCCGCACCAGCACGCCACTGGGGCTGACTGTGCATCGCGCTCCAGGGAGTGTGCCAAAGGCAGTGCCCCAGGGCGGGACCCCGGCCGCCCTAGGGGACCCTCTCTGAGGACCCAGAATCATCTCCTCACACTCTGAACTCACGTCAATGCCATTTAATTTGATTCGATCAAATTTGATTCCATTTGACTTAATCCCGTTGAACCCAGCTCAGTTTAACTCGTCAGCTTAATTCAGTAAATGTGTACCAAGTTCCTACTACGTGCAAGGCCACGGAGCTACACAAACGGTCAGGAAGACATTCCTGCTTTTAAGATTAAGGGGGATGAGGTAACTAAACTCAAAATGGCCACAAGTTTGTTGGCTCTACGTGCAGAATATATCCAGAATCCGCCTGCTTCTCCCCGTCCCACCGCCGTCCCAGTCCGAGCCAGCATCCTCTCCCTCCTGGGCTGTGGCAAGAGCGCCTAGGCGCTCCCCCCGCTTCCCCTCCCTCCTGCAGCCCGTTGTGCTCTCAGCAGCCACGGCGACCTTTTAAGAATGTCAGTCAGACCCTGTTTCTCCCCTGCCAGAAAATCTTCAGTGGCTTATCACACTTAGATTGTTCAACCTTAGGTCTTTTGAATGAAATCCAAATTCCTTCACCTGGCCTATTAGGTTCAAGGTGATCTAGCCCCTGGTGACCTCTCTGACCTCATCACATTTTACCCTAGCCTTGGATAATGCCGCTCAAGACCTGGAACCTGCGGTCTGTTTCTAGAACAACATGTCGCTCTCATTCGTGCCTCAGGATCTTTGCACTTGCTGTTTCACTTCCGTGGAAATACTCTCCTGCTAGATGTTTATGGCGACTTTGTCTTGGCTTTAGGTCTCTTCTCAACATCCAAAGAGGACTTCTGGACCGCGATCCCACGCATGCCCACACCCTACCTCCCAATCACTTCACCCTGCTCATTTCTTTCCTGTCACTCAACACAATTTGTAATTATTTGATTGTTTCTTTCCTTCTTTCTCATCTATTTCCCCCACTGGAAGTGGGCTGAGGCCCTGTTCACTCTTGTACTCCCCCGCACCAAGCGCGGCACCTGGCATATGGTAGACGTCAGATTCCAAGTCACTGAGCGAGTGAACACATGACTCAGCTACTCTGCAGGGTGAAATGGGGACAGTGCCACAAGAGGAACGGAGAGCAGCCCTCAGGGCTGCACACTCGGTTGGCGGGATCTGGCGACACTTCCTGGGGGAGGTGGATTTCAGGTGGGACAAAAGAACAGGAAGGATTTGGACTCAGAGCTGGGGGAGGCCCCCAGGGAGGAGCAAAGGCCTGGAGGTGGGGATGGGAGGGTGCACTTGGGGAAGAGGCGGGGCTGGGTGTTCTTTAGGTGAAGGGCGCGTGGGTAGCAGAGCCTTGGATCCCAGCAGAAGCGGGCTCCAGTCCTGCCTGGATCACTTAAGAGGCAAGTTGCTAAACCTGCCAAGACTGTTTCCTCTCCCGCCCAAAGGGCACAATGACAGCCTCACTCTCAGCACACAGTGGCGGGGACGTTCTACTGCGCGCACTCGGTAAGAACAGCTATGGCTGCCCTCTTGCTGATGGGAACGGGCTTTGCAGACGAGGCTGGAATTGGGACGAAGACCACAAACACCAGGGAAGGAGGCTGGAATTTAACCCGTGAGCAGCGCGGGGCCGTGGGCATCTTCCGGACTTGGGAAAGGCAGAAATGCTCTTGAGTTTCTGTGGTTGTTCTTGGGACACCAGGCAGGCGCCCCCCGTCTAGCAGCCTTCAGGCCAGCCATATGTGTTTGTCCCCTGCAGTACAGTATTTAAAAACTTTTTTTCAATGAGTTTATAACATTCAAAGGTAGAGAGATGTCTTGCAAAAATCGGATCTCAGACTTTGGCATGGTTGACGGTCTGGGAGCGCCAGGCCCCCTTGCACTGAGGAGCGGCTGCCCCCTCGCTGAGGCACGTGCTCCCCACTCTGCCGTGCTCCTCAGCGCCCCTCTGGTCTGCCGTTCATTGACAGTGCGTGCCTGGGCCCCCAGGGGCCCCACGTGCCGAGCGTCAGGGCTGGGAGGGACCTTGGAGCCCACCCAGGACGGGCCGCGGCCGTGCACCGAGCTCCTGGCACGGCTGGGCTTGTGCTTGCGGCCTCCTGCCCTTCCTCTTGTTTCGGCTTCACGACAGGCGCCACTCACACTCCTCTGGAGGAGGATCAGGCGGGGGGTGCATTTCTTAATGCTGGTTCTTGATGTGCAGAATTAGACCAGCTTGGACTGTCTTCTATTTTGCAGATATAAGAAGGAGGGAGAGAAACTTGCTGGAGAAGGCTGGATTTGTCCAAAGTGGAAACTCGGCCCTGGCCCCCGTTGCGTCCGCCGTAGCCATCGTGCTGACGTTCTCCTGCCACATCCTCCTGAGACGCAAGCTCACCGCCCCCGTGGTAAGAGCCGCCCCAGGTCTGGCCTCTTTTGCACCCGCCCCTGGCAAGTCCCGGGGCGGACCCCCTTCCTACCTTTGCACGACACCTGCATCAGAACACCCAATTGCAGGAGGCCAAACGACACCTGAATTCAAGCCCAACTTTTAAAAACAAGCGTGGGGCCCGACAAGAGGCCGGACAAGAGGCCCGGCAGAGCCTAACAGTGATTCTCACCTGGTCCATGGCGGGCAGGGCAGTTAACGTTGGAACCCATGGAAACCAAACGGGCACGTGGCTGTTTTATTCATATATACACAAGAAGGAGAGTTTGAGAAAGTCCTCCTGGCGGGAGGATTTGCAGGTCCGGGGGGAGGCGGTGGTGCTGGTGCCAGAGTCTGGGCTTAGGAGCCAGGTCTGCCTTGTTTAAATCCTGACCCTACAGCTTCCTGGCTGTGACAATGGCAGGTCATCGAGCCCCTCTGGCTTTGGTTTGGTCACCTGTAAATGGGGTGATCGTAGTCCCTGTCGGCACAGTTGTGAGGGCTGAATGAGTTATTTTCTGAAAAGCATGTGCAACCATCCTGGCTCTTAGGTGCAGCGTAAGTGTCAGCTGTGCTTAGCGGCCTGATTCTCACCTGAGCCAGGCCAATGAGGGCTGAGGGCCTCAGCGGGAGGACTGGGATGAAGGCGAGATGTTCATGTTGTAAACAAGGGGCCTGAGATTTACAGGGAAAGAAGCACTGAGCTAGAGAGAAAATGGCCCTTGGCTTAGATAAAGGAAAACCAGCTAAGGCATGAAACCAAGGGCAGGTAGCTGGACAAGATCAAAGAAGGCAAGAAAAAAAGAAAGGGAGAAGGAGATGAACACAGGGAAGCTCTCAGGAAGAATCGCAGCCCAAGTCAGGGACCCCAGGGGCAGGAGTGGGGGGACGGCTGTGAAGCCAGGGTGCTCTTCCCAGGCCTTTTGCGGGGCCGTTAGACCCCGTCACCGCCCTCCGTTTCCGGGTGAGCCGCTTTCGTTTCCTCTGGTCTTTGGGCAGGTAATAGCTCAGGTACCCTTTGCTCTCACCTGCTCCAGGGCCGCGAGCCCAGCTGTGAACCGAGAGCCAGGGTGAGCGAATGAGGTGACGCAGCGGAGCCTGGAAGGAGTGCTGCCCGATGATCGCGACAACTTTCCATGATCCCAAACACACACACATTTTTTGTCCAGCAACACATCAAGCAAACCAATTTGAAACCAGATGGAACACACGCAGTTAATATTTTCTAACACAATGGCTTAGAAGAAATTTAGACCAAAGCCAAATTTCCTGAATGCGAAGTTCTGGTTTCTTTGGATTCAGAATTCCTTGCAGTCACTTCCTCTGCTAGGGCCACACCGGTCGCTGGCCGGGCCCAGGGCACTCGGTCACATGAGGCAGCCCAGGTGCTCTGTCGGCCAAGGCCTAGGCCCCCCCGAGCCCAGGTGATACTTTGGGAGCTGCAGAACTGAGCTCCCTTTGAGGATGTATTTAGGACCAGATGTAATGGGACCGTCCTTCGTCATCCTGTAATGAGGTGACCAGGATTAGGTGAAGCCTGGGGCCCCGTCCACGGGACCCATTCAGCAGCAGGCAGGATCACTCCGGATTTGTTGAAGGAGGTTGCGTTACTAATGTCTTCAGTGGGTGGCTGGGGAGAGGCTGCTAATCTGAGAGATCAGGTCATGCACCCCGGGGCACGAACTGAAGGCAGCAGACTTGTCTTCACTGGGGCTGTGCGGTGTTAACTACCCGCCAGGCGGGGCTCGGTCGAGGAAGCCCCAGTGAAGAGACGTGGTATTCTGAGGACTGCAGTTGAACAAAGGCTCTCAAATCTGGCCCGGGTGCGAGGGGTGGCAAGGCATGGGGGCCGGGTCCTGGGAGCTGGAGGCCCCTTTCCCTCAGCCAGCGGGAGCAAGCAGGTCCTTCCGGGGAGCGTCGCCTTCATCCCTGGGGCCGCGTGCGGTGCGTGCTGTGGAGACGGACGCTCCAGCTTCGAGGGTCACATACCTCTAAAGACCCGAGAGCGGGGATGACGCAGGTCTCGGCTCGAGTAAGGCCGTGTGGGGATGGAGGTTTCCAAATGTGCTCATTTAGAGGCCTCAGAGCCTTTCCCTTCCGGATCAGCACAGACAGGGGAATATATTCTCCTCCATTTTGGTGAAAATCCAAAAGCAGAATAGATTAAGATGCCGCTGGCCCTGATTCGCCAACCCACGGTTTCTGAGCCATGAAATGAAAAAATTGTTCCTCTGCGAATCCCAACTGGGCCACCGTTTCTCGTCTCGATAAGTTTAACCCCCATGGGTGTAACGGTTGGGAGCCAAGGCAACCTCCCACCCTAAACTTCGTACCTCTCTTCTGTTCTTCAAGCATTTAGTGTGATTGCCATGTTTAATGTAATGAAGTTCTCAATTGCAATCCTGCCTTTCTCGGTCAAGGCAGGGGCCGAAGCCAGTGTCTCCCTGAGGAGAATGAAGGTATAACTGGCGCTGGGTGAGTAGGGAAGAGAGAGCTCATTTCCGGATGGGAAGATGCTCAGATGTGGGAATGCTGTACCAACCCACTGCAGGACTGTGTCATTTTTGGGGCTGACACTGGGAGAAGGGCCTCCTTTCAGAGTTGGCTCAACACATGCGCGTGGAGGAAGGACCAGGCAGAGTTTTACAGGGGGTTCGCCTTTGTAGGAAAAGTGAGATAGAGTCTCCGTACATGGGGAAAATATTCCTGACCCTCTACCCCCATCCAAGCGTTAAATCTTACGTTGTTCCAGGAGAGGGGTTGGGTTTGCACTGAGCCATCCCCCTTTGTCCTGTGATGGGGGGGTAGAAGCGATGCAGAGGGTGGGGGACCCACATTTATGCTCATCTAGCTGCTTCACTCATCCATTTTTCCACTCGTCGAAGGCTCACTGTGCGCCTCCTACAGCTATCAGACCTGTGGGAAATGCCGGTGTGAGGAAGAGAGAGTCTTTCCCCTCAGAGCCTCTGTTCCAGGGTCGGACCAGGCACCCTCATAATTCCCGCAAATGGGAAGGATGTTTGTGACATGCAAGAAGGGCAGATAAAGTGTTTTTAAAGTTCAGGCAAGGAAAGGAAAAGAGAGAAGAGCGTTCTAGTCAGGAAACAGCATGTTCAGACGTCTGCGAATTGGCTGAAGGATCTTATTTGCCCAAGCCAGAAATCTGGAAGTCGCCTGAAGCATCCTCAGCTCCTGCACCCTCCCCTCACCTCCTGTCCACATCCAGCCAGTCAAAAGCCCTGTTAAATCACCCCCTGATTACTCTGGTCCTGCAGTTTTTTTTTTTTTTGAGACAGAGTCTCACTCTGTTGCCTGGGCTAGAGTGCCGTGGCGTCATCCTAGCTCACAGCAACCTCAAACTCCTGGGCTCAAGTGATCCTCCAGCCTCAGCCTTCCTAGTAGCTGGGACTACAGCGGGCACCACCATGCCCGGCTAATTTTTTCTATATATTTTTAGTTGTCCAGCTAATTTCTTTCTATTTTTTTTCAGTAGAGATGCGGTCTCGCTCTTGCTCAGGCTGGTCTTGAACTCCTGACCTCGAGCGATCCACCCGCCTCGGCCTCCCAGAGTGCTAGGATTACAAGCGTGAGCCACTGCGCCCGGCCTAGTCCCTCAGTTTTAAGAGCCACCATTGTAAGACTGGATTGGAAAGTGCACTGTTATCACTTTTGAACAAAGCATAAAAATCAACAGCATCCCATTAATTGCACATATTATGATATCAGGAAAAAATTAAAGATGCTCCTTAGACTGGAGGAAGGATGGTCTTAATGACTTCGCTCTGTCCCTGTTGCTGTCACCTTCAGGAGGGGCCTCCATCAGCTCTCATCTGAACTGTCACAGTGATTTATGAACCAACCCTTCTTTTTCCAATGTCCTCCTCAAATCGATATTACACTCGACCCCTGGAGAGCCTTCAAGATATTGATCCGACCACTGATACGTCCCTGCTCAACATTCTTGAACCCTCGTCCCCTCCAGGACTGAACTCGAGCCCTCCGTCTGTGGGTGCTCAGTTTCGTCTCGACCTTGTCTCCCGTCCCCGTCCTACCTCGCGCTCTGCACCCCAGCGGTCCCGAGCCGCCCCAGCGGACCGCGCTTTTGCACTCTTCCTCGCCTTCGCTGTGCTGCGCCTCCAACAGCACGCTCCCCTTCTCCGCCCTCTCTCATCTTTGCCCGTATGGCACCTTCCAGACTCAGCTGACACCAGCCACGTGCACCTCCGAGATGGGGTGCCGAGCGCCCCTTCCCCGGCAGTCAGAGTGCTCTGTCCACGTCACGTTTCGCTGAAACGATCTGCGCCTGTTCCCATCTCCCCCTCGCAGATCGTAATCTCTCCAGGGACCGGAACAATGCCTTATTTATGTTTGCATTTCTGCTGTTTGCCCCAGAGTCTGGCACAAGGTAGAGACTCGGCAAATGTTTTGTCGAACCGAGCTTAGAGGGAACCTAGGATGAGGACACAGCAGAGACTGAGCACATGATCTTGGTTTCTTTGGGTCTTTGCCATTTGTGCCAAACAGCGAAGTCCACCGCCCAGGCTGGCAAGGCTGACTACATTGGGCACGAGGGTGAAGCGTAGCTGGATTCTCCGACTGCGTGACCCACATGAGCCTTGTGGCTGAAGAGGCATCTGCCCCAGATGGTAGGAGCTAGCAAACCATTTCCGCTGCAGCTTCTCCTGAGGGAAATAACTGCAGAATCTCTTTCCTGGGCGTCCTCGGTAGAATTGCCAAAACTGTGATTTGGGGTCATTAGAATATATACTGGGATGATTCTTCAAATGGCTGATGTCTACCCAGTTAATTTTGTCTCTTTAATCTTAGAAAATTCTCATAGATAAAAGCCCCCCATCTTACATCACCCAACCAGAAGACCCGGATACTGTCTTGCTTTTAGCAAATGCCACCTTGACGTGGGAACAAGAAGCCAGCAGGAAAAGTGACCTAAAGAAAGTGAAGAATAAGAAAAAACATTTTTTTAAGAAACGGAGGCCGGAGACAGGCAGTGATTGGAGTCCACCAGCCCAGGGAGTCGCTGGCGCAGAGGAACAAAGCGGCGGCCCCAGATCAGTCCTGTGCAACATCAGCTTTGTGCTTAGAAAGGTGGGTGTGTGCTCCGTCCTTCCTCCCTGTGCTGCACAGCTGTGGCCTTCTCGTGGCCTAAGACACTTCAGTTAGAACTGGGGTGGTGGTGGGATATCTTCAACCAGGGTCTCTGTTTTTTCCCCCAATTTTAAAACTATGTACAAGAACCTCATAGACATCCTCGTCAAGCTCAGAGAAGGGAGAGTGGTTATATTAGTATTGACTTCCAACGCCTCCCTTGGGTTCGGTTGCAATTTTGAGTGGACAGTCCCCTTCAGGCAGCTGGGCTGTAACTGACTAGCTTTCATAAGTCTTTCTAGATCTGCTCTTGATTCCACATTGCAGTATTGTGATAGATAATAATGACTGAAGATTATGAGCACTTACTGTTTACCAGGTACGCAGTTACCTCATTTAGTGCCCCGAAACCGTGTGCGGCGGCACTGCAACTGCCCCACCTTGGGACCGAGGAGCCCGAGGCTGAAGAAGGTTATGTAACCTGCCCAAGTGCGCACGGTTGGTTGGCGAGCGGCAGGGGAGGGCCTCACGCCCAGGGCGCCAGAGTCTGTGCTCTTCACCGCCACGCAGGGCGGCTCTAGTGAGGAGCAGAATGAGACCGACAGGCAGCCCCGCAGAGGTCGCCAGAGCACAGCCGGCCAAGCCAGCCAGGACTGTCTGCTGCTCCCGCCCCTCAAGCCTGGGGGCTAGAGTTTTAGCCGAAGCTGTGGATTTAGGAGTGTCTGGCCTTCTCCTGCCTCTCCCCCGCACATCTTCTCCCTGTGCCGGGGACGGGGCAGCAGCTCCCGGGGGGACAGCATTGATTTTGTGCCGAGGGCTCAGCGTGATCTTGTGCTTAGCATTTTACTCTCCCGTCTTGTTGACTGGCCCTTTCCCTGCGTGAGCGCTCTAGGGGAGGGTCTTGTTTGTCATGCACTGTCGAGCTCAATCGCCGGCACGAGAACGGTACCTCTTGTAGGTAACAAGGCTGTTGGCCACGTCTTCGTTGGGACTGTTTGGTCTGCTGAGTGCAGCTGAGCTCAGATCTCAATTAAGTCCTGCTAAGTACCACTCACTTTGCCTTCTCCTTCCTGTCCCCGCACCTGTGTGGTGCAGCACCTACCTTCCCAGTTGTTTCAGAGAGGCCTCAGTGAACTGCTCTGTGTTCTAAAGAAGCTGCTTTTTCCCTCCGATGGCTTCACTCCTAATGCTCTTTGCAGTGCATTGGTAATGCCTGGATTAGTGCATCAGGGACACGGCCAACATTTTGTGAAATAAGTTGAAGATACAGTGGGGACAACACAATGTCCTGTGGATTCAGGGTATGTTTCTGGAGCTTGGTGGACCTCCCGTCCGTTCAGTTACCAGCTGCTGGACCTCGGGTGTGTTGGATTTTATGACGGTACCATTTCCCAAGGCGGTTGTGAGAACTGAGGTACCATGTAAAAATGCTAAGCCCGTAGTAAGTCTCAACTGTGTTAGCTATTGTTGTCACCTTTTTCCTTCAACCATCATTTTCAGCTTAAGTGCCGCCCTCAAATGGCCTAAATTCAGGGCATCCGAGTTTTTCCAAGTTTTGCTCCATGATTCCAGTAGACTGCCTCCTCCGTGAACTCAGAGTGTGCTGTTCACGGTTACGTCCTTAGCACCAAGCCCAGCACCTGGCTCAGGGGTTCCCAGTAACGTTTGCTGAATGAACAAATAATCAGAAGCTCAGAGGATGCAGGCCTCATGGGTTTTCTGCTGAAGGCAAAGATGAATCTAGAAGGCTCTTACTGGCCCCAGGAAGTAGACAGGACTCAAAGGAGAGCCAAGTACCTAGTGAGGCTGGATCCAAACCTGTGGTCTCTTTGTCCCAAAGTCTCTATGACGCCCCAATCCCTTGAAGTCGTTTTAGTGGAATTACAAAGAATCAGCCTCATTTACATGCAGCTTCAACGACAATGTGGGCTCCGTAAAGGTGGGGACCGCAGCCACACCGATCACCGTCTTACCCTGGTGCCTGGGATGACACCTGGCTTTCAGTAAGGACTTGTCTAAGGAATCACTGATGACAGGCGGCAGCCTTCGTGGGCTGGGAGTGGCGGACAGGAACTGCGCCTTTCTGGTGTAGCCTGGGCTGGGAAAGGAGCCACATTTGGCCCCATGTTGGGCCTCCTCACCCTAAGGGATTGCAGGGAGCAGGTCTACACGCGAGCGTTCTTGGGTGTCCCAACTGCCGTGTTGCACCGCCTGCTTGAACACAGCAGGGGCCACGCTTCCACCCCGGCGTGCCCGCGTGGGCTCTCCTCTGCCCGCAGGGGCTCTCCCCAGGTACCTCTGCGGCTCCCCCCCTCGCCTCACTCGGGTTTTATTCAGACGCCATCTGGAGCGGATGCTGCCCACGCCCATGTGCTTCACTGTGCTCTGTCTCCCAACTGCCAGATGCGCGTCTGTGCCGGGGGCTCTGCACGGCACCCGCAGAGTGCTGGGTAACAGCCTAGGAGCAGCCCTCAAACAGTGACCGTGGGTGGCAACACCCCAACGCCCTCGGACACTGGGTAGGCTGAGACTATCCTCAGTTTCCCTGCAGGATTGAGCTTCATCTGCCTCGTGAGCGAGCTGACCTAATAGGACGCTCCTTATGGGCCGCCTTCCCTTTCCGGTATCACTTCCCCTCTTCCCTCCTGCTGTTCCCTGCACCTCCCAAACAAGCCCCTGGCAGCCAGATCCTCTATTCGAGGAGGACTAAAGCCGAGACATCAGCTTTTCCAGTAGGGCTTTCTCTGTGCCCCCCATACGTCCCCCCACTCCCTGTCTCTTCCCGGCTGTGTTTTTCTCCCCGGCGAGCGTCACTGTGCCCCACGTTTCATGACGTCTCCTGCCTCCCGCCCGTCCCCTCCATCTCCAAGCGGAGCTCTGCGAGGGCAGCCCAGACTGCCGTCTGCCGTGTTCGTGCTGCGTTGTGTTCTTGCTGGCACAGAGCGGGCTCTGGTAGTAACAAGTAAGGGTTTGTTGGTTGAATTAATAAATCTACAGCTGTAGAGTAATCCATGAACCCAACCTGTTAGAATATTTTAACTGCGTGGTTGTTTCCGATTGAGTTGTTATTGTAAAGGCATCTATAAAAAAATGACTTTTGAAAAGCGCTCAGCTGCCCACTCTTCAAAGGCTACGCTTGTCCCCTGGATTGTGCAGCCTTTCCCCTCCCCTCGGGTTTGCCTTTCTGGAGTCTGGGCACAGGACGGCCCTCGTGTCCAGGGCCTGTGTCTCCCAGACCAGCACGGGGCTGTTTCACGTGAGTGATCACATGTGATGTCCAGAAGCCCTCTGGGCCCTTCGCTACGCTGCGCCAGCGCACGCACTTAGTTAAGACTCACACTCCTGTGTCCACCCAGGCTGTGTGTACCGAGGTTGGTGTGTGAGGCAGCAGCCGCCACCCCACAGAGCCAGCAGTGACTCCTTGGTCCCTGCTTGGCTTGGCCAGCACAGTTTGGGAGTGACACCTTTGGCCCAAGCCCCTCTAAGAGCTGGGAGAGGGACTGTGTCTTATCTCTATTTCTCCGGCAGGGAGAGGTCTTGGGAATATGCGGGAATGTGGGAAGTGGGAAGAGCTCCCTCATCGCAGCTCTCCTGGGACAGGTAAGCTGGGTGAGTGCCCTGGGTACGGAACGTTGGCGTGACAGGGAAATGGTCCCTTCCCGCCGGGCTTGGTCCTGAGAGCCGGGGGCCCAGTGGGTGATCTCGGCGGCACTGTGGTGGGGTTCACCACCATTTTCGCGAGGTTAACACGCTTGGCAGCTCCACACCCCTTCGCCAGACAAGGCTGAGCTTTCACACACTCCTGCGTTTGTCCCCGAGGACGGGTGTTGAACGGTGACCGCTTTCTGGGTCAGAGGAAGAGATGGGTCACTAAACCCCTGGTTTTTCCCGTGACTCAGGCTGTCCTGATTTAGGAAAGCCAGCACGGCCGCTTGGTGGGGAAGGCCCTGGAAGTCTGGGACCCACAGTGACTCTCAATGTATTTTTGCCTCGTTCATCTCCGCATGCCCAGCACCTGCGCCAGCGTCTGCCGGAGCAGATGTTCGACCACTGCCTCAGCGAAGGGTGGTGAATCCGTGCGTGAACCGAAGTAGCACGTCCCCCAACTTCTCTGCAAACCTTGCTGTGGGAAGAGAGAGGAACCTGGGTTCTTGTCCCTTCTCTGCTACCTTTAGCTGGGTGACCCCATTTACTGTATTCACAGGCCTCTATGTTGCCATGGTTTCTTGATTGCATCCCATGTGAATGAGAAATTTTCTGGGAAAAAAGGATTACGTTCTTTTTCCTCACTCCACTGTTCCTAAAGAGAAGTTTGGGCAGTCTGGACTGTCTAAAGCAAGAAGAAAGATACCTCTGAAGAAACCAGGCTCGGAAGGGCTCAGAAGGGGTGCCAAACAGGGTGGGGGATGTGTCTTATGAGCTCCAATGCGAGTGACTTCTTTTGGCCTCAGCCGACTCATCTGTAGAAAGAGTGATGACTCCTTTCCTGCCTGGAGGTGGAGGCAGGGGCTGAATTGGGTGAGCTCCTGAGGTCACCCATGCTCTGGGGTTCAGTTTGTGTGCCTCTGCGATGATCCTGGAGTTGGCAGGTGCCGCACAGGTGACCCAGCTCAATCCTATGCCTAATAATGTGATCCTCTTGATGGCATCCTATATAAAAGATGTTCCAGCCTCTGCTCGGATATCTCGTGGTGCAGAACTCATTATTTCACAGCCTCTTTCCTCTGTGGAGAGTTTTGACGTATATTGGAGTGAAACTTACCTCCTTTTAACTTCTATCCTTTGGTCTGCTCCTTTGGAACTTTTCAGAGAAAAATAGAATCTATCTGCCACGCAAGAGTGGTGGGATCAGGCCTCTGCCTGTGGTCACTGGGCAGGTAGGATGGCACTCTGGCTGGCCTGGGTTCACCCACCATGTCTCGGCCATGTGCTCACTGTTTAACGGTGGAGAAGTAATTTAACCTCTCAGAGCCTTGGTTTCCTCAAATCTGTAAAATGGGGCTAAGGAGAGTTGTGGTGAGGATGAAAGGAGATAATTCATGCAACAGTTGGTTATAAGATAATTTGCAAGGCCAGTCATGGGGATAAGCATCTATTATATACTTAACACAGCGCATGGAATGTGCCCTACACATTTCAGCCACTACTCATGTTACTGTTATTGTTATTATCACTGTCTCTTCTCCACGTTGAATTCTCTGTCCCTTGGACTATTCCTGAGGTGAAATGGTATCGCATCCTTTGACCACCTTGGCTGCTCCATCCCTGCTCTCAGACACACTGCTGCTGCTGACCACGAGCCTCAGCCCTGGGCACTGTGGCCTGCCTGGCACATCCCCTCTCCTGACAGCTTTGAACATTGCATCACCGCTAACGTCTACCGTTGTCCTTGCACGGCACCCACCGCGCAACCTGGTTGAGGCTGCTTCCTTAAGATGGGGCATGCCAGGGCCACCGTCCACGGTGGTGCAGGCTGTGCCCTGCTCCTGGGGCTTGGCTGAGGAGGGTCGGATCCAGCCAGTGCCTCTGGAGGAAGGGCCTCTCATGGTTGGTCTGTTCAGAAGGCATCTCGTGTTGGCGCACGGGTGCCGTGTGCTGGAGCAGCCCCGCGGCCTGTGCCCTCCAGTTTGCAGCGGGACTTACCGCTGCTTCTTCTCTCGTGCTCCCTGCCTAGCCCCTTGCAGGGGTTCGACTTTGAGACCCTCCATCTGCACAGTTGGGCTTTCTGGCAGGTGGGCAAGACGTCCTGTTGACGTCTTGCACCGTCGTAATCAATGCTCATGGAATGAGCACTGGGCTCTTGAAGAAAAGTCCTCGGGGCGGGGCTGCTTCTGAAGGTCCCCTGTGTTGTCGCTCCAGATGCAGCTGCAGAGAGGGATCGTGGCTGTCAGCGGGGCCGTGGCTTACGTCTCCCAGCAGCCGTGGATCTTTCACGGGACCGTGAGAGAAAACATATTATTTGGAGAAAAGTATGATCACCAAAGGTAATACTGACTGTTAAAGCACGAGGCCCTTTAGTGTCTGGTGCACTGTGCTACAGATGCCGATGCCACTGGTAGTGGTTGCTAAGTGGGTGCTTAACGATTTCCGGTTAAACATGCAGCAGGTCCACACAGGCACTGGGTTTTCTCTTCTCGACCCAGAGTTCGGCAGAGGCGGCTTCTGCAGACATGGGACTGCTCATGGGAAGAGAACAGAACCGGCACCTTATGCCCAGGGCAGAGTAGCACGTGTTCCGAGGTTCTCTGTTAGAGGGCATGTGCTGTCTGACTAGGGAAAAATGAATCTGGCAATTTCGCTTTAGACTGAGCAACCGAAACTTTGCTTGAGATCGTGAGTGGCAAGTATCAGGAATCAGCCCTGACGCTCTTAGTTGACATCTGAGCTGTCAGCATATGTTGCTGTTAGTGTCCTCAGAATGATCTAGTGAAACAAAAACCAAGTTATAATTGTTTGATGCACCCTGGACCATTCTTTTTAAACTGTGGAAAGCAGTATCTTCCGTGGTTCTTTGCCGAGTGTGGCATTGCCACGTGTGTTCTGTCATGTAGGGCCGATGGCCACCTGTTTAGGGGATCCTGGCACATATCCTGGTTTTACAGGTAAAGAAACTAAGGCCCAGAAAGGTGACTTGACCCACCTGAGGCATTAAATGCCATTAAATGTCAAACAGCAAATGGGATAAGTCTTGGACTTATGTCTTGAACTCTGGACCAGCGTCATTTGTTCCCGCTGGGGCTGCCTGGCAGCTGGGTCACCCAGAAACCTCCCAAGCATCCCAGCGCTGAAGTGAGAGAGATGGGGTTGGTCTTAGGAATCTGGCTGTCACCTCTCCCTTGGTGGTTTGTCCTTTCTCATCTTATTGTCTGAACCTACGAACTGTCCCTGCCGGCTGGCGTTGGCCAGCATGTGGGTTCTCAGCAAGAGGCTGTTACATCACCTCCTCCTCCCTGGCCGTGATGTCCTGTCACCAGGAGGGTCAGGTGTGGCAGGAAGGTCTCCCTTGGCACCAGCCAAACTGCTCTGCTCAGCGTGTCCTGGCCCCAGCCCCTCGGCCCGTGCCTCCCCCGTCCCCCGGAATGCCTTCTCTTTCCAAGGAAGGAGGCAGGAAGGAGGGTTCCTTTATTCGTCAATAAGGACCTTCAGGGGGCAAATATTCACCAAATGCCGGCAGCATGGCGGCCACCACGGGGACACAGAGATGGCTCAGGAGTATCCTGGCCCTAAGGTGCTTAAGTCTGGAAGGGGCTGCGAGAGACGCTCAGAACTGACAGCGCACCAAGGAGGAACGTGCCAAGTGGCAAGAGCCTGCAGGACAGCCGTTCGCGCTCTGCGGCTTTCTCCCTTGCTGCTGCCCCTTCGCTGGGAGGTGCGTCTTGCAAGGCCTGAGCTGTGAGGCCTGCCCATCGTCATGCGCTGAGGAAAGAGGGTCCCGTGATGCTAATGATATTGGTCGATCCATCAATCAGTCAACCCGCCACACTCCGCGGAGGCAGGTCACCTGCCTAGTGGGAGAGACACCTAGGGTCCGTCGCGGGGCAGCTGCTTGAATGGGGCACAAACCTGAACGGCTGCCAGGCCTTCCGAGCAGGAGCCGGATCCGAGGCGGCCGTCCGTGCGGGGTGCTGCGACGCCTGGGGGAGAGTCTGTCTGCGCCGGGCGGTCTGGGTGCGTTAGCGGTGCAGAGAAAGCTGGGGGAGCCCGCGCATCTCACTGACCGCTGACGCTCCTAGATCCCTCGGTGCCTGAAGTCCCCAGGGGTGGGCTTCTCCCTCAGTGGAGGGGTCATGCCCGGTGGGGCGGCTGTGCAGCTGAGCCCTCGGCGTGGCTGCCCTTTGCAGGCTGAGGGGCAGGTCTGTCAGACTCCCCGCGCCTGGGCCCCAGGGCTAGGCCGAGCGCGATGCTGAGGGGGCAGAGCGGAGAGGCCGGGAGGCCCAAGGAGGAGGTGCTGCTCCCGCTCAGCCTCGTCCCCTTAGGCAGCACTCTCTGCCCCAGCGTCCGCAGCTGTCCCGGGGGAAGGAAACCCTGTTCTCTGCAGCCAGGTAGGAGTGACGGGCGGGTAGAGCATCTTTCTGGAGCAGAAGGTGCCGGGCAGATGGCATGGCCACCACCTGTGATCACCTGGCTGTGCTGCCAGCCTCCCCCCACACACCTCCTCTCCTCCATTCGTGGTCTGGCTTCAGCCCTCCAGGCAGCCCTCCCCAGCGGCCTCGGCCCACGTGGTGACCCGCCCCGGCTCCCACTGGCAGCGCCGGCAGTCGGCACCCACAGTGCTCCCTTCAGGGGTTTCCCGTGTGCCGATGTCCTCTTGCCTGTGTGGTGGGAGCCCTGTGATGGGAGGGGAGGGGTAGGGCGGGTGAGAATGTTAGTGACAGGCACAGTTTTTTGTGAGAGCTTGGGGACACAAAGATCAGTCGCTGTCCTTGATTGGAGGAATGTGCGGACGAAGTTTGGGCTTCGTTTCACTGTTCTGATTTCTGCAATTTTACTGTAGCAGGGGAGGGACCCAGGGGCCAAGGGGTCGCTGCCCTTGGGACACTGAAGACCGAGCAGGAGTCCAGAGAGCCTGAACACGGCACCCGCTGCTCATGCCTCGCCCTGGCGACACGGGCAGCACCGCAGGAGCGGCGTGGGCAGCAGCGTCGTGGGCTTTCCCAGCCTGCTGACTCCCGGCCTTTGTCGCCACAGGTATCAGCACACGGTCCGCGTCTGTGGCCTCCAGAAGGACCTGAGCAGCCTCCCTTACGGAGACTTGACCGAGGTGAGCAGAGCTGGGGGTGCAGCCACAGGCAGCCGCTTGCCCAGGGCCACATGCTCCGGGGACAGAGCTGTCCTGGGAAGTGTGGCAAAGCCCAGGTTCTGCCCATCCTGAGCTCCACACTTGCGGGACACCACGGCGGCCGTGGCCCCAAGCCCGCTCGTGCTTGGCACAGTGCGGTCACTTCCCGGCTGCTCCCAATCTGCCTGTCATCCAGGAGAGGTTTCTGGTGAAAACGGCTTCCTCACCTTGAGGGCTGGCTCTGTCCCCCAAAGCAGGGTCCAGGGGTACCGCATGTGGCTGGCATCTCACTGGCTCTGCCCAGGCCAGGAGCGTAGGGGTAACCTCCAAACACGGCCCCTGGGGTGCTTGTCCAAAGCTCTGGCTCAGTCCGCGGCGGAGCCTGCCAGCTCACGTGATCCAGGGGCACCATCTTGCCCTCTCGTTGTGTCCCCGTCCTGCACAGCCTTCCCCACCTTGCCCGGGAGCCCCAGGGAGACCAGACGGCCAGTCCAGAGCACACTGCCCCTCTCTGCTGTGCCCTCCACCGGCCCGTGCAGGAAGCGGCCCCCACAGACCTCCTGGCCGGCTTTCGAAGACTCCACCGGCAGCCCTGGCCGTCCCTTCTAGGTCGGGCTTCTGCCCACCCCTCCCTGCCGCCAGAGTGTCCACTCGCCTCCTGCCCTCTGAGTCTCTGCCCTGCTATTGTCACCACCCTTCAAGTTCCAACCCCAACCCCCTACTTGAGGAAGGTTTTCCAGAGTCACATGGGCTGAGGTACTTTGCCCCAAGAACTTGGTTTACGCTTTTCAGTTGGCACTTGCTAAACTCTGCTTTGTGCCATTATTATGTATACAGCTGACACCCTGCTACACTGTGGGCTCCGTGGATGGGGGACTTTTCCTGCCCAGCCTCATGTGTCCCAACCCTGGTGCCCAGCTCAACGCCTGGCTGAACACGGGGTTCACTTTGGGTCTGGCCGGACAGAGTCTCCCGGAGTAAGCAACCCAGGCTTTTCGTCCTTCCAGTAAATATTTGCTGAGCACATTTCCGTGCCCGGCGCGGTGCCAGGGCTCAGGGGTGCGATGACGAACATGGCAGACAAGGCTCCTCTCTTCGTGGAGCGCAGAGCTGCCTGGGGGGACAGTCGCTCCCCAGTAAACCCTTTTCTGTCTGCTCCGAGCAACCGTCCCCTCCGGGTCACTGCTCGGTTCTCCCGGAGCCTCTGCGCAGACGACGCCCTTTGGTGTTAAGGGTCCTCCCCGTGGGGTGTGCCTTGGGATGGGGCGGCAGGCGGCAGGCCCCCCTTGCTCGGTGTTGGGAAGGGCTCTCCCCAGGTGCCACTGTCCACGTGGCTTCCAGGGAAGGGGAGGAGTGGCGCTCTTCCACCCGCCGCAGGGTCTCGTGTGCTCGGGGGCCCCGTCAGCGGTGGGGGGCTTGGATGTGCTCACGACCAGTCTGTGTGCCTTTCCTCTGCATCCTGAGAAGCTTCGGGGAGCTGCCGTTCTCCAAGAACTGCAGGGTGGCCCGATGACGGCAGTAGTGTTGTCCCTGTCCGCAGATCGGGGAGCGGGGCCTCAACCTCTCCGGGGGGCAGAGGCAGAGGATCAGCCTGGCCCGAGCCGTCTATGCCGACCGTGAGCTCTACCTGCTGGACAACCCCCTGTCGGCCGTGGACGCCCACGTGGGGAAGCTCGTCTTTGAGGAGTGCATTAAGAAGATGCTCCGGGGGAAGACCATTGTCCTGGTGACCCAGCAGCTGCAGGTGCGGGAGCAAGCAGAGTCCGGGAGGCCACACGGACGTGTGGCATCTGGTGCTCTCAGAGCCCCCTCTCCTGCCTGAACCTGCCTCTCCTGGACAGGACGGGGAGGGAGCAGGGGACACCGAGACACGGTTTCCCGGCACAGCCGCTCCCAGGAGCCTCCTGCTCCTCCCTGTATGTGGGGCCAGGACCTTTCCTCCCCCGAGTGCAGATTCTCCAGGAACTCGAGTCCCACCTTTAGGGCGGCCCTGGGCACCTCCTCTGGCTCTGAGCTCCGGTGGTGAGGAAATGGGAGCCGGGGAAGCGACTCAGACCCCATCCTTCCTCCAGCAGGGCCGGGCAGGCTCGAAGCCAGGGGCATCTTGGCAGGGATGACAGGGGTGGTGGCCCCAGATATCACACCCCAGGGGGAAGGGGCTTGAAGCCAGGACTTTGGGGCCAAGGCTCAGGCTTTGGGGAAGCTCCCTCTGCTCAGGGTCACTCTCTCAGGCTTAGGAGCATGAATCTTGCCAAAACCTGAGTGAACTTGAGGATGTGGCAGGGTGGGGACAGTCCTGGCCGCGCCAGTCCCACATAACAGGTACTGAACGCCTGGTCGGAATCCGAGACCCTCCACCCTGAGACAAGCCAGGTTTCCCCTCTCTCCCATCATCTGCCTCTCCCCTCTCCACGGGGAGTCCTCGGAGATGTGCGTGTGTGCGTGTGTGTGTTCGTGTGTGTGCATGTGTGTGTCCCCTCCCGCAGGAGAGGTCCCATGGGGCTGACCTCTGTTGAAAGCCCTGTTGGGCAGGGCAGAGGACTCCTGTCTTCTTCACCCTCCTCCCACCGTGGGGAACGTGGGGCACATGTAAACAGGAGCCTGGTCTGGGGGCAGGAGGCAAGGCTCATTGTCTTGCAAGCCTAAGTTAAGCTGGGGTGAGGGTGGGGGATGGCAACAAGTGAGGTTGCCGTGGCTACGGGATGCTGCAGCCAGCATTTTCAGATGCTCTAGCGGTGGCCAGGAGGAGCAGCCTGAGGAGAGGGGAGTTCCTCAAAGATGCAGGAAGCCGGGGCTTTCCCATGGCTGTGGCGCCTCCCCCAGCCTGTGCCGCCCTTCACCAGGGCTAGACTGCTGGCTTCAGTCAGCCTCTGAATTTCGCCCACGGTGTTGTCTGGGTTTCCTCCGAGGGGCTCGAGCACCCAGGAAGCGCCACGCTGGGCTGGTGAGGACCAAGAGCTCCAGTTCCTCTTCTGGCCAGGAGTCAGGGTGGACAGAGGTTGGCTTTCTTCTGCACGCCCACGAGGCGACGGGGGATAAGCCCAGCCAGGGTGCTAAACGTGGTGACCACGGCTCCGTGCCGGGATGTCCAATCCCTGGAGACGGCCCGCAGTGGGGAGGGCTGTCCTCCTGAGGGCTCCGGGGATCTGGAAGGAGACACCTCATACCTGCCCGGTGTGGGTCAGAGCTGTCCCTTAGGACTTCTCCTGGAGGGGATGATGGCCTCTGTCCCGGTCCAGCCTTGGAACTCACCAGCCAGCGGCGTGGCCGTGGGCAGGAACTGTTCTTCTCCCCAGAGTGCGCCTTTCCCCAGGATCATTTTCTCTCACGTGTTGCACGTTGGAAAGTGCAGGCAGCCTCCAGGTGGCACAGGAACTCGGTCCGGCTGTTCCTGGTCAGGGAAGAGGGGACTCAGAGCCCAGAACAGGAGCCCCGGGGCTTTGCAGGAGTCTTTCTCTGCTGCTTTTACTCCTGGGCCCACAGGTGCTCCAGATGCTTCTGAGCCGTAGGGCTGGACGATCGCCCTTCTGTCACTCCAGGAAATAACTGGAAAGACGCTGGCATTCGCAACAGACCCCAACGCGGGTCACGTTTGCAGAATGAAGCCGCGCAAATCTGCCTAGTCTCGCTGGAGTGGGCTGCGGGCTCACTGGACTCCACCAGGAGCTCGGGGGGCTGGAGTGTGTGCCCTGGCATAGGCAGAGAAGGCTACGGGACTGTAACAGGCCTACGGTGCCTCAGTTTCCCCACCTGAATCAGCTGATAATCAAGCAGCTTGCTCTCTTCACTGGGTTGCGGGAGATGGAGAGATAAGAGATGAGATCAGGCTTTGAAAAGTTGGGAGATCTGTGCAAAGGCGAGGGGTTATTTTGTGGGAAAAAGGCTCAGAAAATGTCATAACTGGACATTTAAAGCCAGGCGGTCCCTGCTTGGGCCGTGCGGGGAAGTAGACAGGGAGCTAGGTGGCGAGTCGGAGGGAGGCGTGAGGGCGGCAGCGGTGCGCCTGTCCTGCGCCCACGCCTGCGCATACAGCGGCCGAAGGCGGCTACTTCTTTCAGGCGTCTAAGCCAGAACAGCAAAGGCCAAATGGTGCTTGGAGGGGCCTGCAGCGCAGACGCCGCGAAGGCTGCCTTCCTGCCCTCGCCTGAACCGTCTAAATCTCACAGCGTCTTGCCCGCCTCTGGGAGGGGCTTCCTGCCCTGAGGTGGTCGATCCTAGGGGAGAGCGCAGGGTGGCCCGATGACGGCAGTAGCGTTGTCCCTGTCCGCAGATCGGGGAGCGGGGCCTCAA
>NW_012150374.1:356544-363682 GCF_000956105.1 Propithecus coquereli | reverse complement strand
AAAAAAAAAAGAAATGAAAGGAAACCCCTCTGAGCAGAACTCTTTGATCTCAGGAGTGATATGGAAATGAAGGGAATTCAAATTAAGAAAACGGAAGTGCTCTGGGCAATCATGGAGCCAACATTAAATGTAGCTGCATTTCCAGCAAACTCCCCAGGCTGAAGGGGGATGACGGGGGCGGGGGCGTAGCCCTAACAGAGGAGACTAGTGCAGAGATCACGTTGCCCCTCCCTGCCACGCCTTGGCTGCAGTGACTGTCAGTTTCGTTTTCCAAATCCCCACGATCGGGTTTCTAAGGAGGGCAGCTCATTTAGGGAGCAGGAGCAAAGGAAGATTCGAGGGCCTTCACTGTGGCAGCGAAAGACCGGGTTTTGTACTCAAAGACCCGTGGGCACTAGATCGGTGGTTCTCAGCTGGGGGCCATTTTCCCCTCAGGGGCTTTTGGCACTGTCTGGGGACATTGGTGCTTGTCACAACTGAGGGAGGGTGCCACTGGCATCTAGTGGGCAGAGGCCAAGGAGGCTCTTAAATATCCTGCAATGCACAGGACCGTTTTATCTGGCCCCTGTCGTCAGTAGTGCCAAGGCCAAGAGCCCCCTGCTGGCTGAGCCCGCTGAACCAAGCTTGGCGTGGTTGCTCCTGTCTCCCTCCGAGGCAGAAGTTCATGGAAGGTCACGCCCATGTCCCTGCAGTTCCTGGAGTCTTGTGATGCAGTCATTTTGTTGGAGGAAGGCGAGATCTGTGAGCAGGGGACGCACCAGGAGCTAATGGAGGAGCGGGGCCGCTACGCGAAGCTGATTCACAGCCTCAGAGGGCTGCAGTTCAAGGTAACTCCCGCACGCTGCGGAGCCGGGCGCCATCCCTGGGACTTCTGCCAGGCGGAGGTTCTGTCATTCTGCTTTCAGGAGCAATTTCATTTTGTCTGCAGGATCCTGAACACATTTACAATGCGGCGATGGTGGAAGCCCTTGCGGAGATCCCTGTGGAGAGAGAAGAAGATGCTGGTACAATCAGAGTTCGAATCCCGCCTCTCTTGCTGTCCTTGGCTTGTGAATGGACGCAGATCTCTCTTTATTTCTCACCCTAGTTTTGGCTCCAGGACATGAGAAAGAGGAAGGAAACGAACCTGGAACAGACTCAGAACCTGTAGACACAAAAGGTGTTTACCATTTGCACTCATTCTCTCCGTCACATGCTCTTTAGGACGCGCTGGGCAGCCCTGGTTTGGGACGAAGGGCAGCACGGCGGGAGCCATTGCGGGGCGGCTGGAATCGTGCGGTCTGCTGCAGCGTGAGCCTGAGTCCAGATTTCGGCTCCCCCGTTTACTAGTTTTGTGATCTTGCGCAAGATACTCGACTACTCCGAACCTTAGTTTCCTAGTCCCTGAAATGAGGAAATGATGTACCAGCCTCATATGTTCTCATACAGATTAAATGAGAAACGTACTTAAGGGGGTTAGCACAGTTACTCTCGGTGGTTATTGCTCTTGGTTGGAGAGGCCGAAGCGAGGCACAGGGGCTGCGTCTCACTCTTTACGGGCAGCATTGAGCAGGGATTGTGAAGCAGGGAAGGGGTTGAGGTGGGACAGTTATTCATTCTTTCAACAAATAAGGACTAAGCACTCTTACTAAGTGCCAGGTACTACGCCGGCCTGGGGTGAGAGAGAAGAGAAACCTGTGTTCTCAGGGTCTTATGGCCTGGTGGGCGTCTCAGGTGGATGGATAATCATAGGAAATGGGCAAAAGTGATGGAGAGTTGGGGTGTGAGGAACAAACAAGTCAGGGAGGGCTTCACAGAGGGGGTGACCTTGGGACTGGTCCTTCATGGATGCGTAGGAGTTTGCTGGGGACATTGCAGTGAGAAGGTGGGAGGGTGTGAGGTTGAGGGCAGGAGGAGATTCCAGGAAGGCAGGGAGGTGGGAGGTGAGCCCGGCAAGGGCCAGGCTGGTCAAACCGTCTCTCGCCCTCCTTGCCCCCTGCTGCCCTTTGCTCTGGCATCCGTTTCACATTCCGGGAGCACCCAGCCGTGCCCTGCCCTGGGCCACACTGAGAGGGCAGCAGTCAGCATTCCTCAAAGCGTGCACAGCCAGGTGGCTTTCCACGTTACAGTTCTGTTCCTCAGTAATGCGTAGCTGAAAAAAGGAACTTAGTACTTTCAGTCAGATTTACGATGCCATGTATTTTTTTAAGAACACTATTATTTTACCTACCACTCGGAAAGAAAAAATATCTCTGCCAATTAAACGTACTATCGATTGGAAGGCGCATCCAGCTCTCAGAGATGTTAAAATGTGGGGAGGAGAAACGTGAGTGTTTGAATCGATGCAGTTTGGCACCATGGACGGCGCCTGTGACAAACGCGTGCACGTTGGGAAAGACCACGAATTTCCCCATTCCGGAGGCTTCCGAGGCTGAACTGAAGCACCCAGACGCCTTTTCAGAGAAAGCTTCGGACTACCCAGGGTTTGGGGTCCTGTGGAGGGAGTCAGCCCTGCTCCTCATTTCCCCGCCACCCACCCTCCCCTGGAGAGGAAGGTGAAATTGTGAAATTCGACTCTGGAGTCATGCCTGGTCCTCAAGCACAAACAGTCGGACTGTCCAGTGCTCTGAGCTGTAGGAAGCGAGGACGCTCATGACGCGTGAGCCGTTGAAGCCAGCGCTGCCTGCTGCCCACTGCTCGGCACCCGCTACCCGCTGCCCACTGCCCGGCGCCGGAGCGCCTCGCGCAGCGAGACGAAGGCTGAGCAGAGCGCCTGGGCCTGCGCGCGGGGTGCCGATCGTTGGGCTCTGCCCACGCACAGAGGCGTCGCCCCCATTGTGCAGCGCCCGAGTGAGACACAGCAGGCGAGAGTCAGGCTGAACGTGTTCAAAGGCGCACGGGTTCCCAGGTGAGAGTGTAACGGCGGCTCTGTTCAGCCGGGTGCCTTTGAGGAGCGAGAGCCGTCCCCGTCGGGGCGGGGTGCAGAGCCCGCAGGCGGGGGCGCCCCTCTTCTCACTCTATTTGTATCTGTGTTTATGAGAGCCAGGCATGGCTCATGATTCTGCTTGGAGCTGGCGTTCTCATCTTCTCCGTGGAGAGGGAGGACACGTGCGTTTGCACTGGCTGCTGGGAGCTGCGTCCGCCGCATCCCTGCTCCTCTGCGGTGCTGCGTCGGTGGGAGCTCGACAGTCATTCCCCCTTCCCTGGGGAACGGCGAGGACTTGGGACAGCTACGTGGAGGCAATCAGGTGGCCCTGCAGGTTTTCTCCTGCGTGGTGTGAGCTCTGAGAAGACGGGAGCCGCCTCCTTCTTTGTCGCCTGTAGCAGGTGATGCGGGGGCCTGACCATGTCAGCCTGTGCGACCCAGCTGCCACCTCTGCCTTCCTTTGCCTGGGGCCCTCTCCAGGAGCTGCCAGCCACAAGTCGAGCTGGAAGTGCTGGGGAATTAACACCCCCAGGGGAGTGATCCTCACCGCATAGCCAATAAGAGCTGGTATAGAAAAATCCCAGATCCTTCCTAGCATGTGGAAAAACCCTGAGGTGTCGGTCTACACTGGCTCTGAGATTTCTCCACATGGGATTAAGCTCTAGTTTTCCACAGTGGTTGCTGGCGGGGTGATACACCTTTTTTTTTTTCTCGCTGTGTTGTCCGGGCTAGAGTGCCGTAGCGTCAGCCTAGCTCACGGCAACCTCAAACTCCTGGGCTCAAGCGATCCTCCTGCCTCAGCTTCCCGAGTAGCTGGGACTACAGGCATGCACCACCATGCCCGGCTAATTTTTTCTATATATTTTTAGTTGTCCAATTAATTTCTTTCTATTTTTTTTTTTTTTTTAGTAGAGATGGGGTCTCGCTCTTGCTCAGGCTGGTCTCGACCTCCTGAGCTCAAATAATCCGCCCGCCTCGGCCTCCCAGAGAGCTAGGATACACCTTTTATTGTTGCCTTCCTTCCCAGCTCCGTTTAGCTCCCAAATAAACTATATGTACTCATATCCTCTTCTTGGGTGCTGCTTCTGGGAGGAACAGATCAAGGCAACCCCTTTTTCCCTAAGGCTGAGCACATAGTAGGTGCTTAATAAATACTTCTTGAAAGATGGAAAGCCTACTTCACAGGGCCGTACTGAGGATCAAATAGAGTAAAACGAGCAAGAGTGTGTTGGGAACTCGAAAGCACAGGGCAGATGAAGGCGGGCCCTCGGTGCCCTGGGTGGCGCCATGGGGTGTGCGGGAGGGCGTGCCTGCCTCAGTGGCCCCACACGGCTGCCAGTGCCAAGGCCTTGTGTTTGTCTCTGCAGTTCCTGTGCACCAGCTCGTCCAGACCGAATCCCCCTGTGAAGGAGCCACGACCGGGAAGACGTTTCACACCTACATTAAGGCTTCTGGAGGTTCAGTATAAAACAATGGGTTTCTTGATTTAATTTGCATTTTAAAAATCCTGTCTTTAAACTGTTGGGTTCACATTTTATGATTTCTTTAACAATTACTCTCTTTATGCTAGAGCCATTTATCAATGCTTTTATTTTTTTCCTCCCTCTAAAAACTAAAGTCTGATAATACAGCCTTTTAAATGGAATCATTCTTTATCTCCATTAAAGCTGCCAGACTCTATTTTATTGAAGCGAGTGAGCAGCGGCGAGAACTGGCTACGGTTCTTCCACACCCTCGCGCCCCCACCGCCGGGCGCGACGGCAGGCAGCCCGCTGCCTGCTCTCCACACAAGCGTCCCGTCTCGGTGTGCAACACGTAGCTGCATCCCTGTCTCTCCCCAGCAAGACTGGGTTTTTACTGGTTTGCTTTAAAGACTACAGTGTCACTTGTATGAAAGTGCGTGTTGGTGGTTTTTCCAATATGTTCACAGTATGGACCCATTTTCCAACCAGGTGGCACAGATGTCCCCCCTGGGGTACAGGCTCAGCACTCAGATGTGTTGCATCAGCCTAGAAGGTGGTTCCCAGGGGCGGGGGTCCTTCTCCTGAAGGCGTTGAATTTCCCGTCAGGGTTGGGCCCCGAGGAAGGCAACGCCACGGCCCTCTCTCCTCCCCTTGCAGGGTACCTGCTTTCTCTCTTCGCGCTGTGCCTCTTCTTGCTGATGATCGGCAGCTCCGCCTTCGGCAACTGGTGGCTGAGTCTCTGGTTAGATGAGGGCTCCCAGGTGAGTTTCCCTTTGGCATTGGAAGCGTCGAGTCTGTGTCTTGGAGTGAAACGGCTGCTGATGGAGCGTCCGGCGCAGCCCGCGCCGCACACTGAGGTTATTTGCACCCCTCTCCCCTTTTCAAGAAGCTGAGTTTGGTTGTTTGTGCCACGTGACTCAAACCCTGAAATCCCCTTCGATTTTTCCAGACAAGCAGGACGTCTGGATTTTTAGATGCCAATTTTAGATTTTAAAAGGGTTGGCTGAAAAAGGCACATGCCACAGCGTGTCTGCGGGGTCCAGCATGCACAGGACGGAGTCAGTCTTGCCGCCTCTGTCGTGCGTTCCCTCCAGGAAAGCCTAACGCAGCCGAACACAGATTCGTGTCTTCCTGCCTCTTAAGAGAAGCTGGCATCTTGTCATGGGCGTTGCCCGGTGCCAGAAGGGTCTGCATGGCTGCCTCCCCAAAGTCACTGCTACAGGAATGGGATGGGCAAGCATCAGACTCAGGCCCCGCAAATGCCAGAGGACCACCAGGGCCTTTCTCTGCAGGGCCTCTCTGGGGAAGAACTCATAAGTTTGCTCTCCCTCGAGCTTGCTGGAAGCTCTCCCAGCTTTTGGCCTATGGTTTCAAAGCTTTTCCGGAGCCCCAGAGAATGCCGTGGGGACGCTTGCCCATCCACCCAGATTACATTTGGTACAGTCCTGTCGCTACGACACTGGGGCACTGGGAGACCTGGGCAAGGAGAGGCTGTTTGGCACGAGCTGCCTGAGGGCATTCCCAAGGCTGGCCTGCCCCGTGCAGAAATCGGGAGCCACCCCTGGAATAGATGTATTCTGTGTATTCAGATCCTCACTCGCTCCTGAAGAGTCCCTTCCTCGGAGAGCCCGAGGTTTAGGGTCAAGGTGGAGCCTGCTCCCAGGCTTGCTGCTTCCCTGTAGGCCGGCTGCCGCGGCAGATTGAGCACGCGGTGGCGGCGGCTGACCTGTGTGCTGGCCCCGATCCCCCGACACTGTGGGCTCAGCCCAAGCACAGCAAAGTCTCCCCTTCAGGCCGGGCCTTTCCTCAGCCAGCTCCCAGGGATGCTTTTGCTGTCACGGATGTCACCCATGAGCCACCTCTGGTTTACATTTCTGCTATTACTGAAATCAGCGAAATGGCATTTAGAAGAAAGATACTTGTTTGCTCCCCAAAGGCAGTCTTGACTTTTCACACACAGCCCAGAGAAAAATGGAACTGCCAGTTTCTCAGGGGGAGGAGATGCCTCTTCCCAGAAATGCTGGCAAAATTGCGCGTCTCACCGGGCAGGATAGAGCCGCGGTTTCTTCGGGCCTCTGAGAGCCCCGTGTTCCCCAGGCTCCTGCCCCCCCAGCTGGGGATTCCAGGCAGTGCTCCCGCCCCCAGCCGGGGATTCCAGGGCAGTGCTCCCGCCCCCAGCCAGGGATTCCAGGGCAGTGCTCCCGCCCCCAGCCAGGGATTCCAGGGCAGTGCTCCCGCCCCGGGGGGAACTGACTTGATTTTACACACCTGACTCATTCTCAGCAATTATGCATTTCTTTTTAGTTTCTTCTCTGCGGAAAATTTCCATTCTCCTGACAGTTTACCAATTCTTGGTGCTTCTCTTGTTTTTCTCCAAAGATGACCTGCAGGCCCCTGAGCAACAAGACCGTGTGTGAGGTTGGCGCAGTGCTGGCGGACGTGGGGCAGCACGTGTACCAGTGGGTGTACGCCGCGAGCATGGTGTCCATGCTAGTGTTTGCCATCACCAAAGGCTGCGCCTTCACCAAGACCACACTGAGGGCGTCTTCCGCGCTGCACGACAGCGTGTTTGACAAGGTACGGCCACCAGGCGCATCCTGTTGCCCAGGCCACAAGGTTTTTTGACACTCATTGTGTGCCAGGCACTGTGCTGGGCTCTGGGGACAGACACAGCCATCATGGAGAGTGTAGCCTAGTCTGGGAGGAGTGTCCCAAGTAGCTCAGTACCAGCCATGAAGGCAAATTCCGGGGAGCTGTGGGGTGTGTCACC
>NW_012150374.1:345432-346019 GCF_000956105.1 Propithecus coquereli | reverse complement strand
TATTTTATATTCTTCATAAAAACAATTTGTAAAGGCCACATTTCACTTCAATTAGTGTTTCCTTCTTTTTAAAATGTGGGGACTAGATTAGTAAATTTCTCTGGACGCCTACAAAATTCAACATGAAATGTATCGGCGACAGCAGGCTCGCCGCAGTGACAGCCCCGGACCTCAGGGACTTCACACGGTGAATGCTCATTCTTCCTCAAGGCACAGTTGTTGAGGGTCTGTGGGGAAAAGGGATGGGGATTCGGCCTGCACTAGGCACTGTCTCTTTCCGTCTGGGGCTTTTCCATCCCAAAGGCCTTGGGGTCTTCTCCAGGAAGCTCTGCATGTATCTGGAAGACAAGGGGAGAGGGCAGGAGGGGACCCATGGGAAATTTCTATGGTTCAACCCCAGCAAAGCGTCTCAACATTCCTGCCATCGGTTGGCCAGATCTCAGACCCTGGGCTCACCTGAGTGCAGGGCAGGCTGGGAAATGGAGTCCAGCTGTGTCCACGGGAGGACAAGGAAGTGGAGTTTGGTGGCCCTGTAGCAGTCCGTCCCACACAGATGTTCTTTTTCCTGTCTTTTCCTTCCTTAGAAA
>NW_012150374.1:342794-345382 GCF_000956105.1 Propithecus coquereli | reverse complement strand
GTCGCCTGACCAATGCTTCGTGCCCTGGAGAAAAGGTCAGGCCCTGTGCTCAGGATTCTAGGGTAGCCGGGGTTCACCAAACGTGCGCCTTGACTTGTCGGAGACTCTCTGCTTTATCCACAGATCTTAAAGAGCCCAATGAGCTTCTTTGACACAACTCCCACTGGCAGGATAATGAACCGTTTCTCCAAAGACATGGACGAGCTGGATGTGAGGCTGCCGTTTCACGCGGAGAACTTTCTGCAGCAGTTTTTTATGGTGATATTTATTCTCGTGGTATTGGCTGCTGTGTTTCCTGCTGTCTTGCTCATCGTGGCCGGCTTTGCTGTGGGCTTCCTCATTCTTTTACGGTAGGTCTATGCACTATTTAAAAAGGAGCAAACAACATGTGCTTGCTCTCACACACACACACACACACACACACACACACAGGGTTCACTATGCACGATGACCGGGTACATGTCAGGTGATATCGAGCACTTGCTGTCTTCTCTGATGGAGAAGCACATTGATTTTTAGCACTTACTAAACGCCAGGTGCTGTGCTAAGTGCTTTGCATACATCTGGCATTCTAGCCTCTGAGCAACCCTGAGACGTGGAAATTATTGGGGGTTAAGGCGCTGGTTGCAGGCCAGGAAACTAGTAAGCAGGATTGCTGTCTGTCTGCTGATATCTTCTTAACCAGGGGCTGCGTCATTCCTCCTGCTGGAGAAGAGAGAGGAGACCTATCCTCAGTCACTCTGTGCTTTGAGAAATCGACGTGGTTAGAGAAAGGCCCCAGGCAGCTTTGCGCAGGGGATTCTTGCCGTGGCTGTGCACACCCACCCTGGCAGAAGCAGGAGGGTGGCGATGATCCCAGCCTCCCAGCAGACCCGGCCCCTGCATCCCTAGGGTGAGCTGGGCTCCCAGCAGAGAGCATGGTGGATCTTGAGTGAGGGCAAAGCATTGCAAATCGGAAAACTTTGCGTTACAGCTCCTGCTCTGCCACAAAACTCGCTGGGGGATCTTGGGGACGTCAGAGGAATGCTGCACCCCTCAGTGTCCGCTCCCCAAAGTGATGAACACTGAAGTACACGCCTCACCTGTTTCAGAGAGCACGTCACGAGGCTCAAATGAGACTACACGCTTACAGATTAAAAATGGACTAAAGCGCTATGCAAGAGTATCCATAAAAATCAGTAACAAAAAACAATCATTTATTATGCTCCCAGATGTGCCCAGTCCTGGACTGGACATTGAGGATCTTAAAGAAAGTCCCCCAAATTATAAAAGCTTCCGCCCACAAGCCCGGAACCTGCCTCCGCCTGTGAATAGGGCTGTTTGTTTTTGCCCAGGGACACCACATTGAGATCTGGGCTTCGGAAATATTGCCTTGGCCACAGTGTGGAGGAGGGTGGAGCCCCCAAAGATCAGGGCCGGCTACGAGGTACAGTCTGTGTGAGGTGACGAGGACCAAACAAACATAAGCAGGAACAGAAAAGAATGGCCTCGAGAGCCGCCTCCAAGTCCAGGGCAGTGTGGTCAGGGTTTCGTGATTGGCGGAGTTTGGGTGCTGGGAGATGCGGAAGGCCAAGGTGGTGCCGAGGCGGAAGGAGAAGCAGTTGGGTAACGAAAACCGCGGGTTCCGTTGTGGATGTTTCAAGTCTGTTCATCGAGTGCGCAGACGGCGCCGGCTACCATGGCAGACGTGGGTGGGGGATGCGGCTGGAGAGCCGTACCTGGCCCCTCTGGGAGCTGGCGTGGCCGTGGGAGGTAGCACCAGTGCCCGCGGAGTCAGGAGGGCAAGACTCTCGCTGTAGTCTCCCGCTGGCCCCGTGGTGTCTCCGAGAAGGGACACGTGGCCTCCGTCTCCAAACTCAAGGGCTTATTGAGATGACCAAATAAAAACCATTTCTGAAAGTCCTTTACAAAGATACGAGCATGTCCTGGATGTCAGTTCTCAAAACGGGTTCCCTGGGCTTGTGTTCAGTTTTGTAATCACTCTGTTTGACACTGCTCCTGTCCGTTCTCTTGTTTGTGCTGTTGGTTTACTTAGCAAAAGCTCTTGCTCACTGCGCTCCCCAATTCCTGCTCCCAAGACAAGACAGACCAGAGCTGGTACTGGCCAAGTTATCCAAAGGTTTCCAACCAACTTGAGCTCTGAACTCATGAGGTTTCCCTCCTTGTTCCCCGGAGTTAGTTTGAGCTGAGAGGCAGGAGGCCTAATCGTTTTCTCTCTCACGGGCCAGCTGGCTAGTGTGCCCCGGAGGTCCCGGAGTTCCCATGTGAAGGGGAGCAGCACCCTGTGGGGGGTTCGGTCTTAAGTCAGCTCCTGCGGCTATTACATCGTGATGTTCGTTCAAAATGACCTTGACGGCTGGGCACGGTGGCTCACACCTGTAATCCTAGCTCTCTGGGAGGCCGAGGCAGGCGGATTGTGTGAGCTCAGGAGTTTGAAACCAGCCTGAGCAAGAGCGAGACCCCGTCTCTACTACAAAAAAAATAGAAATTATCTGGACAACTAAAAATATATAGAAAAAATTAACCGGGCATGGTGGCGCATGCCTGTAGTCCCAGCTACTCGGGAGGCTGAGGCAGGAGGATCGCTT
>NW_012150374.1:322459-331559 GCF_000956105.1 Propithecus coquereli | reverse complement strand
GGATTCCAGGGCAGTGCTCCCGCCCCCAGCCGAGGATTCCAGGCAGTGCTCCCGCCCCCAGCTGGGGATTCCAGGGCAGTGCTCCCGCCCCCAGCTGGGGATTCCAGGGCAGTGCTCCCGCCCCCAGCTGGGGATTCCAGGGTAGTGCTCCCGCCCCCAGCCGGGGATTTCAGGGCAGTGCTCCCGCCCCGGGGGGAACTGACTTGATTTTACACACCTGACTCATTCTCAGCAATTATGCATTTCCTTTTAGTTTCTTCTCTGCGGAAAATTTCCATTCTCCTGACAGTTTACCAATTCTTGGTGCTTCTCTTGTTTTTCTCCAAAGATGACCTGCGGGCCCCCGGGCAACAAGACCGTGTGTGAGGTTGACGCGGTGCTGGCAGACGTGGGGCAGCACGTGTACCAGTGGGTGTACACCGCGAGCATGGTGTCCATGCTAGTGTTTGCCATCACCAAAGGCTGCGCCTTCACCAAGACCACACTGAGGGCGTCCTCCGCGCTGCACGACAGTGTGTTTGACAAGGTACGGCCGCCAGGCGCATCCTGTTGCCCAGGCCACAAGGTTTTTTGACACTCATTGTGTGCCAGGCACTGTGCTGGGCTCTGGGGACAGACACAGCCATCATGGAGAGTGTAGCCTAGTCTGGGAGGAGTGTCCCAAGTAGCTCAGTACCAGCCATGAAGGCAAATTCCGGGGAGCTGTGGGGTGTGTCACCAGCCTTCAGGCTGGGCTGCGGGTGGAGGTGGAGGAGGCCACTCTGGAGCAGAGTTGTGCAGGCCAAGAGGGCGTCTCCTGCCCCAAAGAGCCCAGAGCACAACAGGGGCCCGGAGAGGTACTTCTAGCCCCTCCTCATTCTGCTGCTGTGGTGGGCGGCAGCCACTGGCGTGGGCGGCCTGGGCACAGCGTGTCGGTGGGTTCCACGCCTTGGGGTAAAGAGACTGAGTGGAACTTAGCTTCCTATTGCCCTGGGGCACCAAATTTCTCCCTCCTCCAAAGGCACCAGCCTCTCCCACCCCCAGATTTGGGGGGCAGGCCTGCCCTGGGGGCTCTCCCTGGACCTCCTCACAGAGGCCGAATCTCCTGCATTCACCCTCATTCCTGCTGGCTGCGAGAAAGGGAGCATTCTCCCTTTCTCAAGGTCGCCTGACCAATGCTTCGTGCCCTGGAGAAAAGGTCAGGCCCTGTGCTCACGATTCTAGGGTAGCCGGGGTTCACCAAACGTGCGCCTTGACTTGTCGGAGACTCTCTGCTTTATCCACAGATCTTAAAGAGCCCAATGAGCTTCTTTGACACAACTCCCACTGGCAGGATAATGAACCGTTTTTCCAAAGACATGGACGAGCTGGATGTGAGGCTGCCGTTTCACGCGGACAACTTTCTGCAGCAGTTTTTTATGGTGATATTTATTCTCGTGGTATTGGCTGCTGTGTTTCCTGCTGTCTTTCTCGTCGTGGCCGGCTTTGCTGTGGTCTTCCTCATTCTTTTACGGTAGGTCTATGCACTATTTAAAAAGGAGGAAACAACATGTGCTTGCTCTCACACACACACACACACACACACACACACACAGGGTTCACTATGCACGATGACCGGGTACATGTCAGGTGATATCGAGCACTTGCTGTCTTCTCTGATGGAGAAGCACATTGATTTTTAGCACTTACTAAACGCCAGGTGCTGTGCTAAGTGCTTTGCATACATCTGGCATTCTAGCCTCTGAGCAACCCTGAGACGTGGAAATTATTGGGGGTTAAGGCGCTGGTTGCAGGCCAGGAAACTAGTAAGCAGGATTGCTGTCTGTCTGCTGATATCTTCTTAACCAGGGGCTGCGTCATTCCTCCTGCTGGAGCAGAGAGAGGAGACCTATCCTCGGTCACTCTGCGCTTTGAGAAATCGACGTGGTTAGAGAAAGGCCCCAGGCAGCTTTGCGCAGGGGATTCTTGCCGTGGCTGTGCACACCCGTCCTGGCAGAAGCAGGATGGTGGCGATGATCCCAGCCTCCCAGCAGACCCGGCCCCTCCATCCCTAGGGTGAGCTGGGCTCCCAGCAGAGAGCATGGTGGATCTTGAGTGAGGGCAAAGCATTGCAAATCGGAAAACTTTGCGTTACAGCTCCTGCTCTGCCACAAAACTCACTGGGGGATCTTGGGGACGTCAGAGGAATGCTGCACCCCTCAGTGTCCGCTCCCCAAAGTGATGAACACTGAAGTACACGCCTCACCTGTTTCAGAGAGCACGTCACGAGGCTCAAATGAGACTACACGCTTACAGATTAAAAATGGACTAAAGCGCTATGCAAGAGTATCCATAAAAATCAGTAACAAAAAACAATCATTTATTATGCTCCTAGATGTGCCCAGTCCTGGACTGGACATTGAGGATCTTAAAGAAAGTCCCCCAAATTATAAAAGCTTCCGCCCATAAGCCCGGAACCTGCCTCCGCCTGTGAATAGGGCTGTTTGTTTTTGCCCAGGGACACCACATTGAGATCCGGGCTTCGGAAATATTGCCTTGGCCACAGTGTGGAGGAGGGTGGAGCCCCCAAAGATCAGGGCCGGCTACGAGGTACAGTCTGTGTGAGGTGACGAGGACCAAACAAACATAAGCAGGAACAGAAAAGAATGGCCTCGAGAGCCGCCTCCAAGTCCAGGGCAGTGTGGTCAGGGTTTCGTGATTGGCGGAGTTTGGGTGCTGGGAGATGCAGAAGGCCAAGGCGGTGCCGAGGCGGGAGGAGAAGCAGTTGGGTAACGAAAACCGCGGGTTCCGTTGTGGGTGTTTCAAGTCCGTTCATCCAGTGCGCAGACGGCGCCGGCTACCACGGCAGACGTGGGTGGGGGATGCGGCTGGAGAGCCGTTACCTGGCCCCTCTGGGAGCTGGCATGGCCGTGGGAGGTAGCACCAGTGCCCGCGGAGTCAGGAGGGCGAGACTCTCGCTGCAGTCTCCCGCTGGCCCCGTGGCGTCTCCGAGAAGGAACACGTGGCCTCCGTCTCCAAACTCAAGGGCTTATTGAGATGACCAAATAAAAATCATTTCTGAAAGTCCTTTACAAAGATACGAGCATGTCCTGGATGTCAGTTCTCAAAACGGGTTCCCCGGGCTTGTGTTCAGTTTTGTAATCGCTCTGTTTGACACTGCTCCTGTCCGTTCTCTTGTTTGTGCTGTTGGTTTACTTAGCAAAAGCTCTTGCTCACCGCGCTCCCCAATTCCTGCTCCCAAGACAAGACAGACCAGAGCTGGTCCTGGCCAAGTTATCCAAAGGTTTCCAACCAACTTGCTTGAGCTCTGAACTCATGAGGTTTCCCTCCTTGTTCACCGGAGTTAGTTTGAGCTGAGAGGCAGGAGGCCTGATCGTTTTCTCTCTCACGGGCCAGCCGGCTAGTGTGCCTCGGAGGTCCCGGAGTTCCCACGTGAAGGGGAGCGGCACCCTGTGGGGGGTTTGGTCTTAAGTCAGTTCCTGCGGCTATTACATAGTGATGTTTGTTCAAAATGACCTTCGCGTTGCCTTTAGAAAGGCTGCACGTTGCCAGTGGATGCACTGGGTTTTCCTCCAGAGTTACAACAGATCACTTTTTCCCAAGCTGGGCACCAAAAAGTGGTTGGCTTCTACTCAGGGGCGGCGCCGTGCAAGAAATTCTGGTCTTTGAAGACTGGAATCACATCTCGTGCAGCGAGACATCCCTGCCATGAGACGCAGGAGTGAGACCACGCGAAGGGGAGACTGTGGTTTCTCAGACTCTCCCACGCCTGGGTCCGCACCCCAGAGAAGACTGGCCGACCCGGCCCGTCCCCAGCCAGGCCTCAGGGTCTCTGCCTTAAACTCGGTCTCGCGTGCCGGGCCGGCCCGCTGGGACTGCACTGTGAGCCCTCGCACCTGTCAATTTTCCCGCAGCGTTTTCCACCGAGGCGTCCGGAAGCTCAAGCAGGTGGAGAACGTCAGCCGGTCGCCCTGGCTCTCGCACATCACCTCCTGCATGCCGGGCCTGGGCGCCATCCACACCGACGACAAACTGGACGAGTGCGTCAGCAGGTGAGCCCTGCGCCGGGCCCCTGAGCCTGAGCCGGAGGCGCAGGAACAGACGCGTCTCTGGCTGTGGGAGGGAAGTCTGGGCTTTGGGACTGGCCGCAGAGGAGGAGCTGGCCGAGGCGGGGAGGAGCGCGCCAGGACACGCCTCTTCCCAGAGCCTGGGGCCCCAGGAGACGGGAGTGAGCGGAGCTCCTTCAGTGACAGCCCCAGAATGTGACTTCCGCCATCAGAAATCAATTCAGGAAAATAGGGCAAAGCAAAAAAAAATCACTCATAAGTCCCAAACCCCAATCCTATTAATATTTTCATATATTTCCTTCCAATCTTTTTTTGTTGGTCTATTCATGGGGTTTTCTTTTTCTTAAGAATTTATAATCATTTTTTAAAAGTTTACTTAACATTTAAAACAAACATTTGACATATTATTTTATATTCTTCATCAAAATAATTTGTAAAGGCCACATTTCACTTCAATTAGTGTTTCCTTCTTTTTAAAATGTGGGGACTAGATTAGTAAATTTCTCTGGACGTCTACAAAATTCAACATGAAATGTATCGGCGACAGCAGGCTCGCCGCAGTGACAGCCCCGGACCTCAGGGACTTCACACGGTGAATGTTCATTCTTCCTCAAGGCACAGTTGTTGAGGGTCTGTGGGGAAAAAGGGTGGGGATTCGGCCTGCACTAGGCACTGTCTCTTTCCGTCTGGGGCTCTTCCATCCCAAAGGCCTTGGGGTCTTCTCCAGGACGCTCTGCGTGTATCTGGAAGACAAGGGGAGAGGGCAGGAGGGGGACCCATGGGAAATTTCTATGGTTCAACCCCAGCAAAGCGTGTCAACATTCCTGCCATCGGTTGGCCAGATCTCAGACCCTGGGCTCACCTGAGTGCAGGGCAGGCTGGGAAATGGAGTCCAGCCGTGTCCACGGGAGGACAAGGAAGTGGAGTTTGGTGGCCCTGTAGCAGTCCGTCCCACACAGATGTTCTTTTTCCTGTCTTTTCCTTCCTTAGAAAGCTAACACGCTCCTCAATGTTTGCATCTAATTTTTGTCTCTCGCTCTCCCACATCACCACCCAGAATCTCAGTGTAATGTGACGTCACAACTTGTCTTTAGTTCAGTCAGCGGCTAGTCCTGTTCCTAGTGTGATCTGAACGTCATTTGTCCAGAGTCCTGTATCTCATGTAGAGCCTTCCGATGTCCTGGCCATGGGGAGAGTCCCCGGGCTGTTCGTCTACTCACCCATGGCAAAAAAACAAATCCAAGCTTTGTGTTCCTGCAGGTCTTCCTCCAAGATTCCCAGGAGAATCCCACAGAAAGCCGAGCAGGATGAAGGGGCTTCCCCTTCTTTTAATATTTTCTTTCCAGAGGGCTTGGGCTTCCTGATGTGTATGGCTTTTGCCACCGACAAAAATTGCTGCAGCATTAAAAATAGAAAAGATTTGAGGTCACTTTCCAATTTGATCTCAGCTGGTGATTTTGTTTCTGCACAAGCTAACCGACCACACAGATGAGAAAGAAGGGAGATGACTTCTAAGCCATTTAAGCTGTCGGTTGAATTTATAGGCCGCAGGGCTGCATGACAGAACAACACAGTGTTGGGAAGAGTATCTGGACTGAGCTCTGGGGAAAGCAAGTCAGATTGGAACGGAAAGAAGGAGGCTGTGGTACAGCCCAGGCCGCTGGCCAGAGGTGCCCCCAGGCGGATCCTCGCAGGACTCAGGACGGGGCGGAGCAGCGATGCCCAAGAACGTTCACGACCGGCCAGGGACTGTCACTCCCTAGGGGTTAAACTCTGAAAGGTTTTTATTTTTTCCCGATAATTTCTACCAGTTGTTCTGATGAAGCCTCTTTCCCACTGGGTGAGGGACCCCTCGGTGGAGGTCGAATCTGATGTCTCCTTTGGTTAATGGTTAGTTCAGTCCGGTTGAAATTTCAGTCTTGAATATGTTCAAGTCACAGCTTTCTGTTCCCCTTGGAGGCTTGGTGTGGCAAGGCTGTGCGTGCTGTGTGTGTGTGTGCATGTGTGTGTGCGTGTGCGCGTGTGCTGTGCGTGTGTGCATGCGTGTGCGTGTGCTGTGCGTGTGTGCTGTGAATGTGTGTGTGTGCTCCCGTGTGTGCGTGTGTGTGTATTATGTGGTGTGTGTGCATATGTGCTGTGTGTGTGCATGTGTGTGCTGTGTGTGTGCGCGTGTGTGGTGTGTGCTGTGCGTGCGTGCTGTGAATGTGCGTGTGTGTGCTGTGTGCGCACATGTGCATGTGTGTGCGCGTGTGTGTGCATGTGTGTGGTGTGCGTACGTGTGTGTGCCCGTGTGTGTGCCTGTGTGTGCATGTGTGTGTATTATGTGGTGTGTGTGCATGTGTGCGTGCGTGTGTGCTGTGTGTGCATGTGTGTGCTGTGTGTGTGCATGTGTGTGCTGTGTGTGTGCGCGTGTGTGGTGTGCGTGCATGTGCGTGCCTGTGTGTGCATGCATGTGTGCTGTGAGCATGCGTGTGTGTGCTGTGTGTGTGCATGTGTGTGCTGTGTGTGTGCGTGTGTGCGCGTGTGTGCTGTGTGTGCGCCTGTGTGTGGTATGTGTGCATGTGTGCATGTGTACGTGTGTGTGCTGTGTGTGCATGTGTGCGCGCGTGTGGTGTGTGTGCGTTTGTGCACCTGTGTGTGGTGTGTGTGCTGTGTGTGTGTGCTGTGCATGCGTGTGCGCACATGTGCATGTGTGTGTATGCGTGCGTGTGTGCTGTGTGCGCGTGTGTACATGTGTGTGTGCGTGTGAGTGCGCATGTGGTGTGTGTTGGGGGGCGGGCTTGCAGTGGGGAGCACCGGCCTGTTCCCCTAAACCCCTCTCCCTTCTCTCTCAGCCTGGTCCTCAGGGGCTGGCCAGGGGAACGGGGAGGGCGGGCAGGACACAGGCTCAGGCAGCCGCCACCCGCTTCCTTGTGTCTGCTCCATCGCTGCGGGGAACGGCAGTCGGGCCCCAGCGGGCCCAGAGCCCCGCAGCTCTGCTGGGCATTGCTGCGTGAGTGAGACTCGCTGCATCTTCAGTGGGTTCTGCCGGCAGCCCTCACGCTGCGTCCGTGTGCCGTGGCGGCCCCTGCCTCACGCCGAGGAAGACCATAGCCCCAGATGTCGTCTTCCCTCTGCGCTCTCCGCTCTAGGAGCCGCTCATTCCCAGAGGATGAACTCCAGGGTGGGTCCCGCCCGTCTCCTGGCTGTGGCATCCCTCCGTCACCCTGCGTGTGCCCCTCCCCTCAGCAAGCCCTCTGGCTTAGGGGACACGCGGCAGGGAAACAAGATGCCAGATTCCTCTCCGTGGGGAGACTCCCCGCTTGACAAGCAGTTATCTCGAAACTTCTATCTCTGATACAGGGCGGGGAGCCAGGCACGCGGCTCCTGCCCTCCTCTAAAGGCGATCTGCTCCACGCCACACTGCCTCCCTCCTTGTAGAGCGAGGGGACCGGCTGTCAGCTCCACGGCCTCTGCGGAGTGGCTGACTCCGAGGCGGGGTCCTTTGGCTGAGTGCGAGGTCCTCGGCGCCTTTTCTTCCCAGCGGCGGGCTCCCGTTGTCAGTTCTGGGAAAGACAGGAAGAGCCCACTTAGCGCCACACTCCGCTGCCGCGTGGGATTTCTCAGAACACGTGCGAATCAAAGGTGTCCGCGGTGGCAGATGTAAAGAGCGTAGATACGTATAGCTGCATGCTACCTTCTGTGAGCGTCTGCTACTGATTAAACCTTCCCTTGCCTCACTTCTCCAAGCCCAACCCCAAGTCTATGGAAGCACAAGCGGATCTTCTACTTTATCTAATTTTCTTAATTTTAGGTTTAAGATGCTAAATGACAGAAACTCCAGCCACCTCCTCTACTTCAACTGTGCTCTCAGGTGGTTTGCCCTAAGGATGGATTTCCTCATGAACATCGTCACCTTCATTGTGGCCTTGCTGGTGACCCTGAGTTTCTCCTCAATCAGTGCTTCGTCCAGAGGCTTGTCATTGTCTTACATCATCCAGGTAACAACTGTGCAAGGCTGGGCCTGGCCCGGAGGCTCTGGATAGAATATCTCAGGGAGTGTGCGTTTGGATGGACATAACGAAAAAAAGCCAACTCAAATAGGTTTAAACAATAAAGGGAGCTTAGCTCACATCATTCAAAAGTCAGGCAGTTGTGTGGACTTCAGGCACAGTTGGATCATGGCGCTTTGCCTTGCCCTCCCCTTGTGATGGCTTCCCTCATAGCCTCTGGGATCTACAGCAGGAAGAAAGCACGAGGAAAGCCTTTCCTGCCCTAGCCACTGAGCAAAAGCCCTGAGCTTTCTCTTATTGGATTACTTTAGACATCCCAGAGCTATGGTTTGACGGATTGGGATAATTGATTGAGGCTAATGGATGGAGTCACACAGCTGCTCCACAGTGGGGGAAGGGAAATGAATGCTGGACAGGAAATCACAATGTCCTTGGCAAATAATAACTGACTTTTCTTCTTGGTTTTGTTTTTCTTTCTTTTTAATAACAACAAAGATGAATGTGGCACTGACTATGATTGGCTTTGGGCACTGTTCTTTACCTAAATTAATTCAGTTACTCTCCCACAACACTATGATACTGCCATAACCCCCATTTTGCAGATGAGGAAACTGAGGCCCAGAAAGACTTGCCCGAGATCATGCACCTGCCATGTGTGAGAGCTGGGATTCGAACTCAGGCCATCTCTCCTGGTTGTCTAAATCCTGTTCCTTGATATATGCCTCAGTTTTCTTTTTGGAAACTTTTCTGGTGTGGTCCTTATCCTTGTTGCTCTGAAACTCTAGGGCTATGTGTCTGAATGTGGGCCTTTTTTTCATATAGTCTGTTTGATGCTTTGGGTTCTTTTACATTAAAGTCAAATCTCTCTTTAGCTTGGAAAAATTTATCCTTTTTCTACTTTATTTTGACAATTCCTCGTCTCTGTTTTTTCTTCGTGTGACTTATGTTGGTTGAATGTTGGATTTCTTGCATCAATTCTATGTTACTTTTCGTTTATCTAAAAGTTTCCATTTTCTTGTCTTTTTCTCTTTATTCTCGGAATTTTCCTTAGCTTTGGCATTC
>NW_012150374.1:320846-322409 GCF_000956105.1 Propithecus coquereli | reverse complement strand
GTGTCCACGGGAGGACAAGGAAGTGGAGTTTGGTGGCCCTGTAGCAGTCCGTCCCACACAGATGTTCTTTTTCCTGTCTTTTCCTTCCTTAGAAAGCTAACATGCTCCTCAATGTTTGCATCTAATTTTTGTCTCTCGCTCTCCCACGTCACCACCCAGAATCTCAGTGTAATGTGACGTCACAACTTGTCTTTAGTTCAGTCAGCGGCCAGTCCTGTTCCTAGTGTGATCTGAACGTCATTTGTCGAGAGTCCTGCATCTCAGGTAGAGCCTTCCAATGTCCTGGCCATGGGGAGAGTCCCCGGGCTGTTCGTCTACTCACCCAGGGCAAAAAAACAAATCCAAGCTTTGTGTTCCTGCAGGTCTTCCTCCAAGATTCCCAGGAGAATCCCACAGAAAGCCGAGCAGGATGAAGGGGCTTCCCCTTCTTTTAATATTTTCTTTCCAGAGGGCTTGGGCTTCCTGATGTGTATGGCTTTTGCCACCGACAAAAATTGCTGCAGCATTAAAAATAGAAAAGATTTGAGGTCACTTTCCAATTTGATCTCAGCTGGTGATTTTGTTTCTGCACAAGCTAACCGACCACACAGATGAGAAAGAAGGGAGATGACTTCTAAGCCATTTAAGCTGTCGGTTGAATTTATAGGCCGCAGGGCTGCATGACAGAACAACACAGTGTTGGGAAGAGTATCTGGACTGAGCTCTGGGGAAAGCAAGTCAGATTGGAACGGAAAGAAGGAGGCTGTGGTACAGCCCAGGCCGCTGGCCAGAGGTGCCCCCAGGCGGATCCTCGCAGGACTCAGGACGGGGCGGAGCAGCGATGCCCAAGAACGTTCACGACCGGCCAGGGACTGTCACTCCCTAGGGGTTAAACTCTGAAAGGTTTTTATTTTTTCCCGATAATTTCTACCAGTTGTTCTGATGAAGCCTCTTTCCCACTGGGTGAGGGACCCCTCGGTGGAGGTCGAATCTGATGTCTCCTTTGGTTAATGGTTAGTTCAGTCCGGTTGAAATTTCAGTCTTGAATATGTTCAAGTCACAGCTTTCTGTTCCCCTTGGAGGCTTGGTGTGGCAAGGCTGTGCGTGCTGTGTGTGTGTGTGCATGTGTGTGTGCGTGTGCGCGTGTGCTGTGCGTGTGTGCATGCGTGTGCGTGTGCTGTGCGTGTGTGCTGTGAATGTGTGTGTGTGCTCCCGTGTGTGCGTGTGTGTGTATTATGTGGTGTGTGTGCATATGTGCTGTGTGTGTGCATGTGTGTGCTGTGTGTGTGCGCGTGTGTGGTGTGTGCTGTGCGTGCGTGCTGTGAATGTGCGTGTGTGTGCTGTGTGCGCACATGTGCATGTGTGTGCGCGTGTGTGTGCATGTGTGTGGTGTGCGTACGTGTGTGTGCCCGTGTGTGTGCCTGTGTGTGCATGTGTGTGTATTATGTGGTGTGTGTGCATGTGTGCGTGCGTGTGTGCTGTGTGTGCATGTGTGTGCTGTGTGTGTGCATGTGTGTGCTGTGTGTGTGCGCGTGTGTGGTGTGCGTGCATGTGCGTGCCTGTGTGTGCATGCATGTGTGCTGT
>NW_012150374.1:319441-320796 GCF_000956105.1 Propithecus coquereli | reverse complement strand
TATGATGCCCTTACCCTCCCTCCCCCCCAAGTCCGAACTTCAAGTGTGTATTTATCAGGTTCTTGTTTTTATGCCACTGGTTTTGTTCATCTGTCTCTTGATCCATCTGCAGTTACGCGTGAGGGGCGGGGTTGGGTTTCAGGGTTTCCTCTGCCTTTGCATCTGCTGAGCCGGAGCCGGAGACGGGAAGTTTAGTAACTGCAGGTGTGTGGATGGGGAGGCTGGTTTCACTTCAGGAGAGCAGCAGGGAGCTGGCCTTTAGCACCCAGATGCTAGATTTAAAGGGGTCTTTATCTAGGGCACTACTCTGGGGGCCCCGTTCATCCCCCGGTTGTTAGTTTAGTTTCTTTGGAGAAAATCGTGTGTGTGTGTGTGTGTGTGTGTGTGTGTGTGTGTACGTGTGCATGCGTGCTCCCATACCTAGGGACAAAGTGTCCAACTACCACCGATTGGAAGAAAGAAGGGGGTGAGGGGTAACTGGGCGTGGCGGGAGTACTTGTCCACACACAGACTGTCAATCGGCCTCTTTGTGGCCCCTCCTGGGGCCTCTCCGGGTCCTGCGAGAGGGAAGCTCGGAAGCCCCCGCGGCACATTCTGCTTCCATTGTATCAACAGGCTTTCTTCCGCCGTCCGTCTCGCGGAGATTGGTGCCTCTCTCTTTCACCGACGCCTCTTCTCCACCCCCTTGCTGTTAAAGGTCTAGTCTTTTTTGAGAATTTCTCTGATATCACTTACATGGTACTTCGGGAAGGCAAAGGGATAAAAATATATTCTCAGTACTCTATCTTAAGTGGGGAAAAAAATGAATTTTCCTTGGGTAGCCAGTTTCCCTTATTGAAGGATGTTTTAATTAGTCATCTAGTAAAATGTCAAACAGATGATGTTGGGCAGTTTTGCTTAATTGGCTCAAGCAAACCGGCTTTCCCCAACCAAGGTCATATTTTTCATTTTCCAACATTGCTGTGAGGTCACAGGAGAATGTGCGCGCTCTGAGATCCGGGGGCACTTGTGCTCCGGCTGGCTTTGAGGCTGTGTTGAGCACACCCCTCTAGAGAACGCAGACTCCAAGCGACAGAGCTTCACTTGAGGCCGGAAGAGGCTCCCTAGATGGACGAGAAATTGGTTTGAAATCCCACCGAGCAGAAAGAGAATGCAAAGTGACGTCGTACAACATTACAGTGGAGAATAAGCAAGGTGCTGTCGTGGGGTGCGGCCCCGGGAGGGCCCCACCTTTGGGAGCTGATCCCCGTGCATTTAGCAGAGCACGATGCGCCCTCGCACACGCACACGCACACGCACACGCAGTGTCGTTCGTCCACTGACCAAATATCCACTGAGCACCTGCCACGAGCCAG
>NW_012150374.1:297171-319391 GCF_000956105.1 Propithecus coquereli | reverse complement strand
TAGTCATCTAGTAAAATGTCAAACAGATGATGTTGGGCAGTTTTGCTTAATTGGCTCAAGCAAACCGGCTTTCCCCAACCAAGGTCATATTTTTCGTTTTCCAACATTGCTGTGAGGTCACAGGAGAATGTGCGCACTCTGAGATCCGGGGCACTTGTGCTCCGGCTGGCTTTGAGGCTGTGTTGAGCACACCCCTCTGGAGAACGCAGACTCCAAGCGACAGAGCTTCACTTGAGGCCGGAGGAGGCTCCCTAGATGGACGAGAAATTGGTTTGAAATCCCACCGAGCAGAAAGAGAATGCAAAGTGACGTCGTACAACATTACGGTGGAGAACAAGCAAGGTGCTGACGTGGGGTGCGGCCCCGGGAGGGCCCCGCCTTTGGGAGCTGATCCCCGTGCATTTAGTAGAGCACGATGCGCCCTCGCACACGCACACGCACACGCACACGCAGTGTCGTTCGTCCACTGACCAAATATCCACTGAGCACCTGCCACGAGCCAGGAACCGTGCTGGTAGCTGCGACCCGGCCGCGCAGTCTGGACAGGTCCCTGCCGGGTGGCGCTGACATTCCGGTGTGCGACCGGAGTACGTGAGGGGCCCGCGCACAGACCAGAAGCCTTCGGAAAGCATTCACGCGTTCTGAAGACAAACAGTCGGCTAATGTGACTGTCGGGGACGGAAAGCAGCGTGACACCCGACAGTCAGAGGAGGCTGTGGTGGGGGGGAGGTGACTTCAAGCTGAGAGCCGAGTGGTGAAGCACCAGCGAGGGGGACTGCGGGAGAGCGCGGCAGACAGCGCTCAGGGAGGGCTCCGCGGTCCCGCGGGTTTGAGAAGTCCCCGTGGCTTGAGCAGAGCAGTGGAAACGAGGTCTGCGGGGCTGGCAGGGGTGGAACCCGCAGGGCTTCGTGCGTCAGGGGCGGGGTGTGGCCTGTATTCCAAGAAGGGGTTTCTCAGCCTCAGTGCTGTGCGCCTTCGGGCTGGACAATCCCTTCTGCGAGGGGCTGTCCCGGGCGCTGTCCCCAGTTGAGCAGCGTCCCTGGCCTCTGCGTGTGAGGTGCAGTATTGCCTTCATCCCCCACAGCCCGTTACGACAACCCAAATTGTCCCTAGATGTCGCCAAATGTCCCCTGGGCACCCAGGCCAAGAGCCATCACTCCGAGAGGAGGGGAAGGCCGCGGCGGGGGCTGCTGAGAGGGGCTCTGGGGCCTGGACCCTCCTTCACCGGCTGGCCTGCTGCCTCCTTTCTGTTCAGGCCCCTGGCTTCCCACCAGAGCGTGCTCGCCCAGAGGCTGCCTGGTGGGCTTCTTCTTGTCATACGTGCCTCTGCTCATACGCTCTTCCCGAACCAGCCCGTCCAGGCCAACTCCCCAGCCCCAGCCTCGCTCCCCGCCGCCCTGCTTGGTGACAGCCTCGTCGTTCCTGAGCTCCCTGGCGCCATCCGCCGTCTGCTGGGAGGAGAGCCCCGCAAGTGCAGGCATCTTGTCTACAACCTTAGACCCCTGAACCCGCGTCCCGACCCGGACCTGCGTGTCCCCGCTGCCCAGTAAACGATGTTCCCTACTGAGTAAGACTGGCCCTGCCTCTAGCCCACTTGGTGACAGATGCTGCGGCTGCCCCACCCTTCCCAGGCAGGCCAGGTGGCCCCTACAGCCAGTCCAAGCCCAGGTGGGGCGGGAGCAGCCTCGGCAGTGACGGAAGGGCGTTGTGCGCGCCAGCGTCCTTGGCCTGGCGGGGGACAGCGCTGGGGTGTGCTCCTCGCAGCAGGACTGGGCCTCAGCTGTCCCCAGCGCAGCCTGTCACGCGCACGCCTGTGTGGCTGCCCGTCCTCCCGCCTCACTTCTCCCACCCCTCCTGGCGTCGCCACCCGTGTCAGTTTGCTAGCGCTGCTGTAGCAAGCCTGGTGGCCCAACACGACAGAAATTTATTCTCTCACGGTCCTGGAGGTCAGAAGTCCAAAGGCAGGGTGTCGGCCGGGCCACGCTGCCTCTGCAGGCTCCGGGAGACTCCGTTCCTTCCCTCTCGCAGCTCCCGGTGGCTGTCGGCCATCTGCGGCATTTCTTGTCTTGCGGCCGCCTCACTCTAATCTCTGTCCCTGCGTCTTCTCCTCCTGTGTCTGTTATAAGGACATTGGTCATTGTCCTTAGGGCCCACCCAGGTGATCTGGGATGATCTCAAGATCCTAATTACACCTGCAAAGATGCTTTTTCCAAATGAGGCAACATTCACAGGTTCCAGGGATTCGGACGTGGACACAGCTTTTGAGGGTGGGGGACAACCTGCCCTCATACAGTGTTTGCAATCAAATCTCAGGGTTGGCTTCTGGGGGATCCAGGCCAGAGGTGGGTGACCTCAGCAAGCCACATGCCCCAGTCTGAGCCTGACGTCCTCATTTCCACAGCAAGCAGACGGGCTGGATGGTTTCCTGGTCTCTTTGGTGATGGGGTTTTCAGTAGCTTCTTGGCCAAGGTGATGGTGGTGGGAGGTCGTCGAGACGTGGGATCCCACCAGGTGGCAGCAAGGGGCTGACACCCAGTGGATCTGTGGCACCCAGGGAGAATTCCCACTGCTCAGAGGCGTGTGACCAGGTGGCGCTGTGGTGGGATGATTCCGACCATCTGGAGTGCCAGGGAAATGCAATTACCGTTTGTTTTTAAATACAAAGGAAGTGTTTAAAGGCAAAACACCCCAACAGGGACGTCTGTACTTCTGGGCGCTTGGCTGGGAGCACGGGCCTGTTTGCGTGGTCCTGCGTGAGGCAGGGAGGCGGTCCACAGGGGCACCCCCCGAACGTGGAGTGCGAAGCCCTGGGGAGGACGGGCTCTCACGCGGCTGCCTGTCCCCCACCCCCGCCAGCTCAGCGGCCTGCTGCAGGTGTGCATTCGCACGGGAGCCGAGACCCAGGCCAAGTTCTCCTCCGTGGAGCTGCTGCGGGTGTGTATTGCGGTAAGAAATGAGTGTCCAAGAGGAGGGAGAAGTTACCCCTGGCGGGACTTAGGCAAGTGTTAGCTCCTTTTACGTGTGGGAGGGATTGTTTTGAAAGCCCAAATCTGACCAGTCACTCCTTTTCTTAAAACCCTTATTTACAATACAATTTAAAGTCCTTGATGTTGAATGTGAGGTTCTTTAAAAAAAACAACAAAATTCCTTAAGGGCAGTTTCCATACACAGAAAAAGGCAATTCAGTGGCTTAATTTGGTTTCTAAACATTAATATTTGAGTGAGTAACGTTGTAAATTAAAAAAATAGTCTAAATCTTCTTTAAAAACTTTTATATTCAACTTATAAATCTCACTATTCTTTGAACAGAAGTCTAGCCAATTCAAGTAATGGCTTTTAAGGGCCTTTGAATAGTGTTTGGTCCCATTTACAAACTTAATTAAACACTTTAAAACATTTTAAACTGCATTTTAAAATTTAATATATTCAATTTCCTTTTTAAGTACCACAATGATCTGATTTAACAAACAACTTTTTCTGAGTTTATATAAATCTATTAGGTTAAACTTATAGTGAGCTTTAAGTTCTCATGACAGTTCCAATGCCACATGTAATCAGTAAGCTTTTAACTTAAAATCAGGTTTCAATCAATTTTTAAATTATACATTTTAAATTAGAATCACAAGCCCAGACTCTATTAATATTGTGAATACTTGAAACACCAAGTACTCAGATTCCTTAACTAAAAATATTACTGTTACAGTTTTGCTTCTCTTAAATATTTTTGTTCTTAATCCTAAATCTTCTAGGGGTTAAAAATACTCTCTGAGAATACAATTATTTTCTCCCCTAACGGAGGTTGCTTATTAACCAGAGACTCGAGCCGGTCGGCCACCCCGACGGGCACACGGGGTCCCTGTGTCCCAGCTGTCAACGGCGACTTCGCGACTCAAGAGCAGGGCTTGGTCCTGTCAAGAAGCCGAGCTGCTCTCTCCTTAGTCAGACTTTGCATTTCTTGGACTCTTGGGAAACTTAAATGTCTTTTCTGCGTAACTCTAAAGAGACCCCTCAAGGCACCATCCTGCATTCTTGTCGTCTTTCTGCTCTAGCACCACGATGACTCTTGAGAATATTGAAATTATATTGGGTTGAATTCTGCAAATCTCAAGCCTCTGTGTGGCCCTGTCACCCAGCTTCAAGGCCGCACTGCTGACCCCTGGCCAGGTCCACGAGGCCAAGCTGTCCTTGCTTGTCCCTCTAGGTCATCCATCCCTCTATTCATTGAGCTCCAGCCATGTGATTGTTCTTTCTAGTCCTCAAGTGGCCCAAGCTCGCTCTGGCCTCAGGGCCTTTGCACTTGCCATCCTCCCTTTCCTGGAAGGCTCTGGACTGGCATCATCCCCGCATGTCAGGTCCCAGCTCCCACGTCACACCCTCACAGATGCCTTCTTCAGCCCTCAAGCATCACGCTTTCTGCCTCTTGCCCCTGCCCACCGCACAAATCATATCCTATATTGTATTACAATACTCTGTTTCACTGTCTTCATTTCTGAGCTTTTTCTTGTTTATCATCTGACATACCCACTGGAATGTGAGTTCTTTGAGCTCTCGGTCCTTGTTGGTCTAGTTCACCGCCGTGAACGCCAACACCTAAAACTGTGAATGAATGAATGAATGAATGGGAAGACAAATGACTATTAACCTGTGCTTGGTTATTCTCCTCTTCAGACCTGTGTTCCCGAATGCACTGATCCCCTCAAAGTGGGGGCCTGTCCCAAGGGCTGGCCCAGCTGTGGGGAGATAACCTTCAGCGACTATCAGATGAGATACAGAGACAGCACCCCCCTTGTTCTCCAGGGGCTGAACTTGAACATACAAAGCGGGCAGACAGTTGGGATTGTCGGAAGGACGGGTTCTGGTGAGGACAAGCTCTGCATTTGTTTCTTTCAGGTTGTTTTTTTGAATTTCCCCTGGACGCGCCGGTTACGCCACACTGGGAGTGACGTGTGTGTGTCGGGTGGGCTTTATCTTCTCTCAAGTCTCTTTGCCGTAAAGTAGCATTCGGGTCGAACAGATGTGCAGAGATGGAGCAAACACACGCCAGTCTTTGCATTAATTAAATGAGAATCACGCTGGCGAAACAAGGCGCAGAGGATGGGCTGTGTGCTCAGGCCCCTGCAGGGGCGACAGGTTAGCTGCATTAGGGCAGCCCGTCCCCCTGCCCCCAGAAATTTCTATCTGCGCAGTCACGCGCACAGAGACATGTGCATTGCGTTGAAACTTCCCTTTATTGAACACTTGGATATCACGGAAGTACAAACTGCTGTTTGGTTTGTTCTTGCTTTCACTGTTCCCAGGAAAGCCGTCGTTAGGAATGGCCTTGTTCCGCCTGGTGGAGCCAGCCAGCGGCAGGATCTTCACTGATGAGGTGGACATCTGCACCATCGGCTTGGAAGACCTCAGAACCAAGCTGACTGTGATCCCCCAGGATCCTGTCCTGTTTGTAGGTACAGTAAGGTAGCTGTTTTTGATCATTGTGCATTCCTATTTTTGGAAGGTGAAATCAGACTGACCAAGAACTCTGTGATGTCCCCAGGACGTGGCAGGCCCGGGGCTGTTCTCCTGAGGGAAGCAGCTTCCCTAGGTGCTCACAAGCACTGCCGGCGCCTGTTTCTGGGTCAAACCTTGGGAGGGCTTGGGATTACCTGTATTTAATAAGCACATTATTAATAATTAAGTAGGCAAGATACTTATATACATAGGCTGAGCAGATATTCTGGTGGCTCTGGACAGCCTCCTTCATGACTGTGTCTCAGATTCCAACAGGTTTGGCAGTGGCCACTCTGAAAATTGCCCCAGTTTGCACAAGCTATCCCTTGGGAAGGGCATTAATTTATTCGCATTATGGAGTGAACAGAAGCCGTTTCAAGTACAAGAACAGTAGGGTTGCAACTTCTATGGGGCCCGAGATCCGACGTCAGGGCCTAAGGGGAAAGCCACGGTCCCTCCATTAGTGCAGTGCAGCGGCCGTGCCACTCACGGAAGGAACATCTGTCCTGTGGAGGCCAGATGAAGTCGGGGAAGAACTGTGTTTACTGGAGTTCGCGGGATGAAAAATACATCTTGCCTCGTGACTCATTGGACGCACACCCTGCACCTGAGGTGCGCAGCCCCTGCCCGGCCCTGGAGCTGCGCGCTCCCCGTGCCCCCGGGGGCCGAGCGAATGCAGAGGCGGGTTGAGTTGCTCGCCCCCCACCTCTGGCTGCCAAGGCTTTGTGGGTCGGGTCAAACCACTCTGCTGCGCCGGGCTCTGGGAGGCCCTGCTGTGCCTTTCTCAGCACCTAGCTCAGTGCTGCCTCTTGGCAGGGTTTCCCACGTCCCCGCTCGCCTCAGTGGTCCTGCTCCATCACAGAGATGTGGGTCTTCGGTCTCCTGGTCGGTATTTTACGGACCGCGGTTCAGGCTGAGCACGGCCCTCGGAGCGCAGGGTCAGCGTGTGCCGCCTCCAGCTCTGCCCAGCGCGCTGCAGAGAACCTGCCGCATCCAGCCTCCTGTCCTCGGCGACGCAGCTGCCTCTCCTCTCCTTCGTTGCAGGTACAACTTGGATCCTTTCGAAAGTCACCCCGACGAGATGCTCTGGCAGGTTCTGGAGAGAACGTTCATGAGAGACACAGTAAGTCCTGGGCTGTTCGGACGAGCATTTCCCAGCACCACTGGCCTAGGTTTGGGTTTGACGGGTACCTGGGCCAGGCTTGGCCAGGCTTACTTGTGGGCACCACAAAAGTCAGTGGAGTGCAATTGCTGGCTGCTGTTCATTAAAGCATCAGTAGGGCTGTGCCACGATCCCATCAGGACGCTACATGCATTACCCTCTGAGATTGGCACTCTTACCCCGATTTTGAAGATGCAGAAATGAAAGCTAAGGGAAGTAACATGTCCAGGCTCGTGTGTAGCAGCATGGAGACTCGAACCCAAGCTCATCTGGTTCTAGAGCAGACGGAATGTGCTACTCCTCTGCCGATGCCTCCTGTGCTTCTCAGACAGACAAACCACAGAAAGACGAGGGGGTGCGGGATGTTCTGGGAATGGCAAGTATGTCTGGTTTAAGGGACTGAATCATCTGTGAGAGGGGACCCTGTCCTGTAAGAGCTGCGCCCGGCCGGGGTCAGCAGAGGAGCATGCCACCTCTGCAGCCGCGGGGGGTGCTTTTCCAGGATCCGGAAGGACGGTGAACATCTCCCAAAGCCACTTTGATCCGGACCTGTCCTGCCCTTCCCTGATGCCCAGGAAACTTCCCCTCCCATCTCTAGTTTTTCCTCGGAAATAGCGAGCCTGCAAGTCGTTTCTGCTGTTTGTGTGTTCTCTGGAACCGCGTGTGCAGCGCTTGTTCTCGTTTGGTGAGTTGTCCGCGAGGTCCTGTGAACCACGCTGCGATTTTCAATCGGTGACGTCTGCCTGCTCCCCGGTCTTTCCCTGGTGCCTGTTTGCAAATTGCAGTGATTGTTGTTTCACACTTTCTTTTCCACAGTAAAATAAAGCAAGCTGATGAATGCTAGAGAGGGGGGCAATCAATACAGATGATGTAGGACAATTTTGTAGATCATCAGCACAAATGTGGCATTTTCTGTGTTTTATAGATAATGAAGCTCCCAGAAAAATTACAGGCAGAAGTCATGGAAAATGGAGAAAACTTCTCAGTGGGGGAACGTCAGCTGCTTTGTATGGCCCGAGCGCTTCTCCGTAATTCAAAAGTAAGAAAACAGCACGGAAAATGGATTGGTCAAATTTTGGATATTTCCTGTGGCGCCGCTCAATCCAGGAGGCAGAGCTGCGCGTTTGTCTTTCAGCAAAGAGAGAGCAATTGAGCCATTTAAAAACCAATCACTTTTTCTTAAGACAAAGTTGTGAGGGATAAAAATTGAAAAATAACAGCCATTTACAGCAGTAGCACCTTCCTCCCATGGGCTTCCCCCTGGGAGGTCTTGCTTAGGTATTCTTTCTGCTCTCCTAAGTGGTTTGAGTTTGAAAAATCTGCCTCTCATCTTTTTCCCTCTGTCCCCGAACAATTCCCCGTCTTGATAAACAATACCCAGGACAGCCGAGGCCATCAGAATGGCAGGGTATGTGAAACGTAAAATTCAAAGTTATTTTTCTTAATGACTTAGCCACCCTTGCTTACTGATTTCCGGGAAGGGATTACTGTTGCTTTAGAAATCCCGTTCTCTGAATCCTCACCGAAGGTGCAGCCCGTTATGCGCTAACGTCAGGGGACAGGGAATCGGCATGTACTCGGTGCCCACTGTGGCACTTGTCGCTGCTAAGTGGTTCATGTGCCATCTGCATGTCATGCTCATACTAAGGCACGACCCCCTTTCACATATGGCGGACACAGCCTCGGGGAGGTTAAGTAACGTGGCCAAGGTCAGCAGAGCAGGGGGCTGTGTTAGTTCATTCTGTGTTGCCGTAAAGGGAATACCCAAGGCTGGGTAATTTGTAAAGAAAAGAATTTTATTTGGCTCATGGTTCTGCAGATGGTACAAGAAGCTTCACACCACATCTGCTTCTGGTGAGGGTTTTAGGAGCTTCCAGTCCGGTTGGCAGGTGAAGAGGGAGCAGGTGTCACGTGGCGAGAGAAGCAGCAAGAGAGGGACGCGGTGGTGCCAGGCTCCTTTAAACAGCAGCTTTCGCGTGAGCTGACAAAGGGAGGGCTCACGCAGTACCGCAAGGGTGGCGCCAAGCCATTCCGGGGGCACCGACCTCCGTGACCCAAACACCCCCACCTCCAACACTGGGGATCCCATTTCAACATGAGATCTGGAGGGGCCAAACCTCCAAACCTCCAGGCTAAGTTCAAGTGTTCTGATTCGCAAAATCAAATCAGCCCTGTGACGGGCAGAATAATATGCTCCCCAACCTGCCCTGTGCCAGATGTCCACGTCCTTCCTGATACCAGGACCCGTGAACGCCTTACCTCACCTGGCAGCATGGCGATGGGACTCTGCAGATGTGGTTAAGGATCTGGAGACGGGGGCCTGTCCTTGGATCTGGGCGAGCCTAGCGTATCCACCTGGGTCTTTACGAGAAGGAGGCCGAAGGGTCGGAGAGAAAGAAGGGGATGTGACGCCACGAAGGGGCCATGGGCCGAGGAAGGCAGGTGGCCTCTGGAGAAGGCAAGGAACCGCTTCTTCCCTAGAGCCTGCAAAAGGAACGCAGCCCTGACAACGCCTGGATTTTAGGACTTCTGACCTAGAACTGTAAAATCATAAACTTGCATTGTTAAGTCTCTGTTTGTGGTAATTTGTTACCGCGGCAATAGGAAATGAATATAAGTTTTGTTATCATGCCCCATGCCAACTCACGTTAGCACCGCGGATACAGCCTGTGCAGTTTCTTCCTACCAGTTTGTAGGGTTAGAACAGCCCACTTACAAAGAGGAGTAAAGAATATGCAACCACGTTCCTCCAGCAAATTCCTCTGAGAAAGATGAGGTGGTGTGATGTGACTTTTATTTTGCTCTTGTTTTTCTAACTTTTTGAGATGAATGCTTAGCTCCTTAACTTTCAGCTCTTCCTCCTCCTCCTCCTCCTCCTTCTCCTTCTCTTCCTCCTCCTCCTCCTCTTCTCTCAATAAATAGAACCGGTAGTACCCTCTTGGCATAGCTTTTGTTTGGTGTGAATCCCACAACATTCCTTCCTCGACAGATCGTTCTCCTCGACGAAGCCACCGCCTCCATGGACTCCAGGACTGACGCGCTTGTTCAGAGCACCGTCAAGGATGCCTTCAAGGGCTGCACGGTGCTGACCATCGTCCACCGCCTGAACACGGTCCTCAACTGCCACCGAGTCCTGGTCATGGAGAGTGGGAAGGTGCGGGAAGCTGCCGTGGGCATTGCCTCCCCGAGGCTTCAGTGGTCTGGGACGCACGCTGGGTGGATCTTTTCTGACAATTTCAGTTCTTCCTCTCTGACTTACAGGTGATCGAGTTTGACAAACCCGAGGTCCTTGCTGAGAAGCCAGATTCGGCATTTGCCGTGCTGCTAGCAGCAGAAGCGGGACTGTAAAGGTCCCCGAGGCCGGCTTTGGAGGGGGAGGAGGCCGTGTGGGATGGGCGGGCTGAGTCGCAGGAGGGGCTGTCATCCCAGCAGGCAACCCTCCCCCGGGCCCTCCCTCCTCTGGGGTCCAGGCTGAGCTGGGCCGAGGCTGCGTCGCCTGCCTCCCCCCGGCCCCGGCCCGCGCCACCTCGCCTTGCTTGGTGGGCCTGGTTGGTTCTGGGTGAACAGAGGCCGACGAAGCTCGTGGATTAAAAACCTGCCCTTCCCCTTCTGAAACCCCAAGGGTCCCTCCTGTGTCCCAACCAATGCCACCTCAGCGCTGGGAACGGAAACACTGTAACTCGCAGCCAGAAACCTGTCAAAGGAAGCAGAATGCCCAAGGATGGAGTTTGCAGAGGTTTCCTTGCCTGTTAGAAGGGAAAAGAGCAGAATTTTCTTCCTGTTTAACTCGCACCCACTTCTGTCTTGACTGCATGACAAGTGGTAACTACACAGATCCGTGGTAGGAAAGACTCATTACCGAGTTTGGCCAAAGCATTTTTTTAAAATCATATCGTATGTTCCAATGGACCTATTAGAATAGCCAGGAAAACAAAATGCTGGAGTTTCTCTATAAATGACATTTTTGTATCTTCTTTACTGATCATTAAAATGCAATAGAAAATTAAACTACCTGAAGTGTGGCCTTGCGATCATTTTACTGACGGCATTCCGACCTCCGTGCCGTTTCCGCTCAGAGACCCTCGCCACCTTCTCCCTCGACTCATGGTAAACGTTCCCGATCGCTCGCCAAACGCAAGGCTTTCTCCCAACCCCTAGCTCGGCTCTGGCAGATGCAGTAAGGTGTATTCCCAGGAGCCCAGGAGTGAGTGCTGCTAATTCATGGTGACATTTGAGAAAAAACAAAAAAACTAGACAGGCCGTGGCCTCTTGCGCCGTGTCTGCCAGGGGCGCGCTGGCACTGCTGGCTGTTTCCATTCCCCAGGATCCAAGCCCCGCATGTTTCCAGCGAGGCGTCCTCCCTTACTTTCCGGCTCGAGACAGAGCTCAGGGCAGCGTGGTCAGTGATGCTTCCGTCCCACGTCCCCCGCCTCACTCCCCTGCCCCCAGGTCCCCCGGGCATGGAGGCAGGCAGTGCCTGGCCCACAGGAGCGCTCAGGAAACACATGTGGCACGCAGGAATGACACCTCTGAGGAACTTGTTCAGACACAGCTGCAGAGCCTGGCGAGTCCCCTCCCAGGTGCCTTTGCATGTTAAGGGCTGAGATTTCTGGCAGACAAGTGACAGCCAGCATCTCAAGGGCTGGGCTCGTGGGGTTTGCTGCCGACCCACCATTCTCCAGCTCTCCTCCGGCTGGGTCTGGGCAGGTGTCTTCCGGACCAGAGGCGAGGCAAGCACACCTGGCCCTGGGTGGAGCTCCAGGCTGGCAAGTGTTAAAGCCCTGGCTCGGGCAGCTTGGAGGTGATTCTGTCATCAGCAGAGGGTGCACACTGAGAACGTGGCTGCAAAGGACGTGAGCCAGCGAGATCCTTCCATGGGCAGCTCTGTGCCAAGTTTGCATCTCTTGGTGAAGGGGCACGGTGTGTCTTTACATGATCTGAAAAGGACCCCATGGTGTGTGACCCTGACCGGGCCTTCAAGCCCACATCCACACGGCTCCGGAGCAGCTGCTCAGGCAGAGCACAGTCACCACCTCGACAGTCATCGCCGATGACACCCCCGGTACGGCAGCCAGCTCTGGCAGTCCCTGCCAGCCGCGGGAATCCGTGCCAGCTGAGCAGTGCGTTGGGGGGGATGCTTCATTTTCTACCAACTGGGCACCAGCCAGCCGATCAGCCTGTGATTTCCAGGAGGTGTTTCAGTGAGGGCAGGGGTTAAATGACAGCAATCCCTGCTACTCATTCGGATGCACCGAAAGATGAATCACCTCCTACGACTCCTTTTCTGCCCACGCCCTCCTTGGCTTGCACCAGCAGAAGAGAATCCTGGCGTTGAGCCTGACATCTGCTGAGACCCGCAGCGTGCCAGGCACCATGATAAGCATTTTTCCATGAATTATTCCACTGAATCCTCATCTCACCCTGTGAGATGGAAACTGGGGTTGTTGAGGTTAGTCAGCTACACATGCACAGCAAGGAGGGGCAGGGACAGGATCTGCGCCCCCAACAGTGTGACTCTAAGGGCCCTGCACAATAGAGCCCCTCCTGCCCTTTCCCCGTGGCCTGTCGCAGGGACGGCAATGGCCGTCAGCATCGTACGTGAGGGAGCATGACGGCCGGAGGGTGGCTGGGTGCCCGTGCAATGGCGTGGAGCAGCGTCAGCAAACCCCTCCCCCCACTCCCACCCGGCTGTCCCTGCAGTGTCAGCCGGGGAGAGACTGTGTCGAACAATAATAACCATTTAGCAGCATTCCTCAAAACACAAGCGTAGTTAATCGAACCCTCACCATATCCCTGTGGGGTAGGTACCGGCTATGATCTGAATGTCTGTGCCCAAATTCATGTGCTGAAATTTAATCATCAATGTAATGGTGTTAAGAGGCAGGGCTTCAGGAGGTGATCAGGTCACCTGTAGTGTGGTTGGAGCCCTCACGAATGGGATTAGTGCCCTTATAAATAGGCTTGAGGGAGCTTGCTCACCCCTCCCGCCATGTGAGGACACGTAGAAGCCACCATCTACGAGCAGTGGGTCCTCACCAGACCCCAATCTGCTGGCAGCTTGATCTTGGGCTTCCAGCCTTCAGAACTGGGAGCAACAAATTTCCGTAGTTTATAAATTACCCAGTCATATATTTTTGTTATATCAGCCCAGACAGACTAAAACAGTACCAGTGTTATCCCTATATCACTGATGAGGAAACTGAGGCACTGAGGAAGTAATGTGACCAAGGTCACCCTGCTGGTGGGGTTTGCGTCCAGGCGGGCTGACTCTGACCATGCACTCTGAGACGCCGTGCGACGCGGCTGGAAACCTGAGCCGCTCCTGGTCGGGACGGGCAGTGTTCAGGACTGTAAGGTTGTAAAGGGTCAGAACAGATTCAGCTGTGCGTCAGCAACAAACGACCTCAGATCTCGGTGGTTTATTTCTTGTCCATGTGACACGTCCATCACAGGCGAGCTGTGGCTGTGCTTTTTATCCTCATCACTCTGTGACCCAGGCTGACAGAGAACATCACTGGTCTTGTGACAGAGAGCAGAGGGACACGGCAATCAGATGTGACACTGCCACTTCCACCCACGTTTCAGGGGCAAACGAGTCACATGGCCACTCCTGAGTTCCACAGGGTGGGTGGTGGCTGTGGTATGTACCCCACTTGCAGAGAGGGGCACCCCAAGGCACAAGGGCCAAGCTTATTCCTTCAGTAAGTTCTATCACCTTCCTTTTGGGAGGGGCAAATATTTTTGGACACTACTACAACCTACCATAGCCTGGGTTTGGGTCTTGGTTCTGCCACTGAGCAGCTGTGTGATCTGGGGAAAGTAGCTTGCCTTCTCTGAGCCTCTTCTCTCTACTCTGTAAAATTTGGGGGGTTTGAACTGAGTGCTAAGGTCTTTTATTGTCCTGATTTCCAATATAGGGGAAACAAAAAGGAAATACGAAAACAGTTTCTAGAGCACTAACAGTGTTCAGAGGGAATTATAGCACCCTCTAAATGTAATTAAACATTTTCTTAAATGTTACATTTGTAAAGTAAGTTGAATAAAGTTTAACTGAATTTGGAGCCTTCCCCTAGTGTCAACTTTGATGCTCATTAGGAAATAAGAAATTCTTTGAAATTTCATTCTCATCTATTTTGGTGCCCCGGCTTTGCTGTGCTCTGACTCCATTTGCCTATTGGGGGATCTTATGCTTGATGTTATGAATTAGAACCTCGTGAATATCCTTTGTTAGATGCCAACGGAGAACGGAATAAGGCACTTACAGGCACAGTCGTTATAAATGAGTAACAAATGGCCTGTGACATGTTTCGGAGTCAGTTGTGTCCTGAAGCTAACTCTGAGGATAGATGGTCTAGAGCAAGTGTGGCAAACTACAGCCCGCAGGCCAAACCCAACCTTACACCTGCTTTTGTAAATAAAGTTTTATTGGAATGCAGCCATGCTCGTTTGTTAATGCATTACCCAAGACAGTTCTCACATTCCAACAGCAGAGTGGAGGGATTGTGACCAAATGTATATCCTCAAAGCCCAAAATATTTACTATCTTGTCCCTTTACAGAAAAAGTTTGCCGGCTCCTGGTCTCAGGCATTGGCCTGTGCGAGGATTCCCGGGCGAGGGCAGTCTGCTGGCCGCGGGGCGGGTTCTGGAAGGCACTCCCTGCACGGCCCCGGCAGTCATCGTGCGGCCATGGAGCAGGTGGACAGGTGGGTGGAGCACAGGTGCTTGCTGGTTTAGCAACCCTGAAGTCACCCTACCCATCTCATTATGAGAGGACACACCTGGCTAATTGTTTAAGCGGCTTGAGTGGGGCTTGCTGCTACTTGCAGCCAAAAGCATCATAAATGATGCAGAAGACCTGTGCGGGCCTCCTTCCTGGGAAGAGCTGATCCTCCCTGAGGAAAAGAGAACCTCAGTCTCCACCCTGGGAGTTACACCCACTTCCTCCAACTTCCATGTGGCCCAAACCAGCACTAATTCACCTCCAAGCAAGGGGGAGTTTCCAATTCTCCTCTCTCCTCGAAGCTTCATGCCATTTATGAATACAATACTTCCTTCTCCTTCCCTTCCTACTGCCCGAGTTCAGAAAAACTCGGAAAGAGCTCACAGATTTTGTTCTTGCTATTCGAGTGAATGGATCTGAAATTGGCATGGCATTGTTGGTAAAAATGTGAAATGTTCTTTGCTAAGAGCTAGAATCACTCTGGTCAGTACAGCATGATTTAAAATGAATTGAAAAATGCTGGAGGTCAGTTTGGGGTCAGATGGACGATCAAAGAAATCACTTTTCTTTTGGCCCTGTGTAGGAGGTCACCTCTGGGTGAAGCCAAATCAAGCACTAACGGCTTCAAATAAATGCTGATTTCCATGGAGAGGTCCTGCCTGACTTCATGACGTGCATGTTCATGGCTTCTGCTGAAAGCTTCCCTCGCTGGGACCCGCGATCAAGGGCCAGGCCCGTCAGCCCCTGCTGTTTCAGCACAAACACAGTAGCAGCCGGCCTGGGCTTTAGCCCCAGCTCCGGGAGCCGCGGGAGCTCCGGGCCTGGCAAAAATCCTTAGCTTGCTTTTTGGCAATTGTTCTACATTGCTTTAATATTTTTTATTATAGTAAAACATACACTATATATATATATATATATATATATATATATATATATATATCTAATGCCACTGAAATGGTTAAAGTGGTAAAATATATACAGCATGAAACTTAGCATTTTAACCATTTTAAGTGCATAGTTCAGTGGCGTGAAGTGCATTCGCGTTGTCTTGCAACCATCTCCACACCCATCTCCAGACATTTTTCATCTTCCCAAACTGAAATTCTGTAGCCACTAAAGCCCCAGTCCCTGCTCCCCCAGCCCTGGCCCCCACCGTTCTCCCCGCCGTCTCTGGGAATCTGGCTGCTGGAGGCGCCTCGGCTAAGTGGAATCGTGCAATGCCTGTCCTTCTGTGTCCGGCTTGTTCCGGTTAGCACGTCTTCAAGGTTCATCCATGCTGTGGATGCATCAGAGTTTATGAGTAATTCCATTTTAAAGCCATCTTAATAAGTATGAAGTGGTGTCTCGCTGTGGTCTGATTTGTACTTCTCTAATGATTAGCGGTGGTGTGCGTCTTTTCATGTGCTTATTGGCCTTGCACTTTGTTTAAAGAGAAATGGACACAGCTCCTCTTGCAAGGTTCCTTCTTCACTACAGCGTTCTCGAACGAGTGTTCTCACTGTGTCAATATGGACAGGCGTGTAGAGACTACAATTATTAGCTACGGGCTAAGCACCTGGCATGTATCAGATCATTGAACCTTTAAAACCACTCATGAGGTAGGAATGATTCTTCCTGCTTGCTCGGGGAGCTTGTGCACCTTCCCAAGGTTACCCAGATGGCAGGTGGAGGAAACTGGATTCTTACCCCAGAGTGGCCCTCTCAGTTCAGTCTTCACTTTACAGATTAGGAAACCGAGGCCTGGAAAGCCTAAAACTGGTCCATGTTCATCCAAAGAGTGGTAGGAGGAGGATCAGGATCCTGAGTGCCAACTTAGGGCTGTGTCCATGACACCACATCACACAGAGCGTTCTCCCAGAAGGTAGTAAAAATAGTTCTCCCCTCCCCCCAGGCAGTTTATCATATTGGGGAAATGACTTAAAATTACCAAAGAACCTACAGTAAAATACCAGAGGATGGCATGTGAGATTAGGTGAGCTCGTCCATTCATCCTCTCATTTATTTGTTCGCTCATCAGTATTTCATCTGATCCTTCATTCTGTTGGTCTTTTCTTCTGTTGGAAAACGAGCGCGAGCTAAGGTTGGAAGAAGCAAGAGTGATTCTGGAGATGGCCAATGGTCCTCGTGGGACAAGTATGGGCCAGGATGGCGGCAAGGATGGGGAAACGCGTCGTGCCTGGTTCCTGCGGGGAGAGCAGCCGCACAGAGAGCTGGCAGAGGGGGTGGGCCTGGCCGAGAGGGCAGCCAGCGACTGCCTAACCAGGGTGAGAACTGCTTGGAAAATTGTCGGGTACTTTCCTGTCTGATGTCCACACACAGTTGGTGACCACCAACAGCTTGGATGCAATTGGTGACGAGAGAACACTTTGTTGTAGAAACAATTAGGGCGGGCATTTGGGAAGAGCCCATTAGCGATGAAGGGAGTATGGCCAAAGAAACTGGGTCCCTGACAATTCCCCTGCAGCAGAGCCAGCTAAGTCACAGGAGAGAAATGGGGCTGGTTCCACCACATCACCCCCCAGCACAAGATGGACATCCTGAGGGCCAACACTGCCAGCGACATGCAAAGGTCATGCTTGCCAGTCCGCAGTGATGCTCTCTGCCCTTGCCAGAGGGAAGCTCTTTTCTGGGCATGTGGTGGAAAAGACAGGAAAGCCAATTTCTCCCTGGTGCATCCGTTTAAATTATTTACCTCTTTGCTTCTGCAATTGGTAAATCAAAGATCATCTACACTGCAGGATCATTTAGGAAATGATGAGGCCACTCTGTGCAGAGAGCAAATTTGGCTTGGCAACCAAAAAGGTTCTTTGGTAAGCAGTCATAATGGTGCTACAATCCTAATCAAATTCCTCAGTTTTCTCTGATGCAGGGATTTTAGAGCCAAGTGGCCCCACTCTAAGCCAAGGCAGCGTGTTCATATCTGCACTGAAAAACTGGAGGACAGGGAAGTGTGGTGTAGAGCAAAAGGCATGTGCTCTGGAATTCTAGTGAACACCATCCCTCAGTGCTCTGTGCAGATCCCTCCGGCTGGTAGTAAATTTCAGGACACCTTTGCTACCCATGGTCAGTACCTTCACCTCTTCTTCCCAGGACTGCCTAGGGCTGCTGAAGTTGGAGTGCCCACACCCAAGGACAGGTAGAGGGGCTTCAAATTTACATTCCTCCAGGTCAGCTTGGAGCTGGGAGGCCCAGCTCCCTTGTTTTGGGATGATTCCAAAGTGTAACTCAGTGGTCCCCAACATTTTTGGCACCAGGGACCAGTTTTATGGAAGACAATTTTTCCATGGACCAGAGGGGAGGGTGGGGGCATGGCAAGTGATGGGGAGGGGAGTGGCTGTAAATACAGAAGAAGCTTTGCTCACTCACCCACCACTAGCCTCCTGCTGTGCGGCACAATTCCTAACAGGCCATGGACTGGTACTGGTCCAGAGCCCAGGGATTGGGGACCACAGGTGTAACTTACACTTCCAAGTCCCCCTGTGGATTCAGGATGAAGTTAACCTCCATGGGACTTTGCCTGAAATCATATCCTTTCTGGGCTTTTCCTCCTCCTTGTCTTATTAATATTTCCCCAGCCCTTCCAGATTCTCCCTGAGAGCACTTCCTTAATAAATCACAAGCATATAAATCTTTGTGTCAGAATCTATTTCTAGAAAATCTGGCCTATCACAGGGGATCAAAGAAATCTGAGCTCAAACTGAAACCCATCATTTCCAAGTTCCTAGTACCTCTTGGGGATCCCACCCAATCTATTCTCAGCTTAGAAGCTAGGTGGTTCAAAGGATGCTGCCTCTACCAATTGTCTTCAGGGGTTGGCCTGGGATCTAGACCAGGCCCACCAGAGTGTCACATTTCTGTGGTGTTGTGAGAGGTTTGGGCTGCCCACATGACCCAAGCTGGACCCATCGGAGTCAAACCCAAGACTTTAGCTAGAGCTAAAGGGAAAAAGTGAGTTCCCTTTCTTGGATGGTGGGTACCTCTGATGCCATTTTTGATATCTGACACTATCTTCAGGTAGGTAGTGTCAGAACTGAATTGAATTGAAGGACACCTGGCTGGTGTCCCTGTAGAATTGATTGCTTGCTCTGTGTATGGAGAAAACCCCACACATGCTTGGTCACGGAAATCTTCTGTATTGATAGTTGTGGTGTGAGAATAGAGGAAAACAGTTTGAGTTTTTCCACACTCAGTGTCCTCATAAAAGAGGCACAACGGAGCTTGTTTGTCCTTTCTGCCATGTGAGGCACATAGAAGGCATCATCTACAGGGAATGGGGCTTCACCAGACACTAATCTTCTGCAGCCTTGACCTTAGGCTTCCCAGCCTCTAGAACTGTGAGTAATAAATTCCTGTTGTTTATAAATTACCCCGTATTTTGTGATAGCAGCCTGAACAGACTGACACTGAGGCACAGGCAGGTTAAATAACTTGCCCAAGGATCTTGCATTTTTAAAGTACCACTAAATTCTAAAGGCAAGAAGGAACAAGTGATCCAGATGAGAAGGAACCAGCAAAAGAACTCTGGAAGTATGAAGAATCAAATGGAAAGCACACCGCCAAAGAGGAACACCAGCTCTCTAGCAATGGACATTAACCAAACTCAGAACCCTAAAATGACAGAAGAAGAATTTTGAACATGGATTGTAAGAAAACTCAATGATATGCAAGAAAAAATGGATAACTAACACAAAGAAACTACAAAAAAATTCTAGGACTTGGAAGAAAAATTCACTAAAGAAATTGAAATATTGAAAAATAAAACTGAACTCCTGGAAATGAAGAATTTATTCAAGGAACTACAAAACACAGTGGAAAGTCTCAAGAACAGGGTAGATCAAACAGAAGAAAGACTCTCAGAGATTGAAGATAACACTTTCCAATTAAAAAAGTTGGTCACAGAGATAGAGCAGAGAAATAAGAGGAAAGAGCAAAGTCTACAAGAAATGTGGGATTATGTGAAGAAGCCTAACGTGAGAGTTATGAGCATCCCTGAGGGTGAAGAAGAAAACACGCAAGAGTTGAATAAGCTGTTTGAAGACATAATAGAGGAAAATTTCCCAGGCCTTGCTAAAAATCTAGATATCCAGGTACAAGAAGCTCAAAGGACCCCTGGGAGATTCAATGTAAACAGGAAGACACCATGACATGCCAAAATATCCACTAACGAGGCCCTTCTATGGGCTGTAAGTTGAAAGAAACAAGTATCATACAAAGAAAAGCCCATCCAAATAACGCCAGACTTCTCAACTGAAACCTTGCATGCAAGAAGAGACTAGGGCCCCATTCTCACTCTTCTGAAACAGAATAATGCCCAGCCGAGAATCTTGTATCCTGCAAAACTAAGTTCTGTATATTAAGGAGAAATAAAGACATTCTCAGATAAGCAAAGATTGAAGGCATTCACCAAGACAAGACCAGCCCTCCAAGAAGTACTTAAAACAGAGTTACACACGGATCAGCAAAAGAAACATTCACAAATGTAAAACCACTCAAAAGCTAAAGATCAAAGGCCAGATACCACAATGCTCAAGAAAGAAAACAAAACAACAAAGTTCAACCCAATGGGATGAACAGAGATTTGCCCCACCTATCAGTTCTCTCAATAAATGTGAATGGCTTGAACTCCCACTCAAGAGACATAGGTTCGCCGAATGGATAAATAAACACAAGCCAAGTATCTACTGTCTTCGGGAAACACATCTAACCTGCAAGGATGCATTTAGACTCAAGGTAAAGGGGTGGAAATCAATATTTCAAGCAAACGGAAGCCAAAAGAAGGCTGGCGTGACAGTTTTGATTTCAGATAACTTAGTTTTTAAATCAACAAAAGTAATGAAAGACAAAGAGGGTCACTATGTAATGGTGAAGGATACAGTTCAACAAGAAGACATAACAATTCTAAATATGTATGTACCCAACTTAGGTGCACCTAGGTTCATATAGCAAACTCTACTTGATCTAAATAAATGGATAAACAGCAACACCATAATAGCCAGAGACTTTAACACCCCGCTGACAGCACAGGACAGATCCTCCAAACAGAAAATTAACAACGAAATAATGGACTTAAACAGAACTCTAGAACAAGTGGGCTTGACTGACATTTACAGGACATTCTACCCAAAAACCACTGAATATATGTTCTTCTCGTCAGCTTATGGGACATTCTCTAAGATTGGCCATATCCTAGGACACAAAGCATATCTGAAAAAATTTAAAAAAATAGAAATCATACCATGTATCTTCTCAGACCACAGTGGAATAAAAGTAGAAATCAACCCTAACAGAAACTTTTATTTCTACACAAAGTCATGAAACTAAACAACCTTCTGCTGAACGATTACTTTCATCAAGATGGAAATCAAAAGATTCTTTGAACTAAATGACAAAGGAGACACAAGTTACCAAAATCTGTGGGACACAGCCAAAACAGTCTTGAGAGGAAAGTTTATTTCCATAAATGCCTATATCCAAAAGACAGAAAGATCACAAATAGACAACCTAATGACTCGACCCAAAGAGCTGGAAAAAGAAGAACAGATGGATCCCAAACCCAGCAGAAGAAGTGAAATTAATAAGATCAAATCAGAATTAAATGAAACTGACAAGAAAACTATAAGGAAGATTAATAAAACAAAACGTTGATTCTTTGAAAAAATAAACAAAATTGACATGCTTTTGGCTAGACTAATGGAAAGCAGAAAAGAAAAAATCTCTATTAAGCTCCAACAGGAAAAAAAAGGAGAAATTACAACTGATGCCAGAGAGATACAAGATATAATCTATGCATATTACAAAAACCTTTATTCACACAAACTGGAAAATGTGGAGGAAATGGACAAATTTTTAGAAACACACAGCCTCCCTAGGCTCAACCAGGAAGAAATAGAATTCCTGAACAGACCAATATCAAATACAGAAATTGAAACAGCAATAAAAAACCTTCCTAAAAAGAAAAGTCCCAGACCAGATGGTTTCACATCCGAATTTTACCACACCTACAAAGAAGAACTGGTGCCTATCCTGCAGAAATTATTCCACAACATCGAGAAGGATGGAATCCTCCCCAACACATTCTATGAAGCCAACATAATCCTGATACCAAAACCAGGAAAGGATGCAACAAAAAAAGAAAGCTACAGACCAATATCCCTTATGAATATAGATGCAAAAATTCTCAACAAAATCCTAGCAAACTGAATCCAGGTGCTTATCAAGAAAATAATCCATCACAACCAAGTGGGCTTCATCCCAGAGATGAAGGGATGGTTCAACATATGCAAATCTATAAATGTAATTCACCATATGAATAGAAGCAAAAACAAAGACAATATGATCCTCTCGATAGACACAGAAAAGCATTTGACCAAATTCAACACCCTTTTATGATAAGAACACTTAACAAAATAGGCAGAGATGGGGCTTACCTAAAAATGATACAAGCCATATATGACAAACCCACAGCCAACATCATACTGAATCGGAAAAAATTGAAAGCATTCCCACTTAGAAGTGGAACCAGGCAAGGTTGTCCACTATCTCCACTTCTATTCAACATAGTGCTGGAAGTCCTGGCCACAGCAATCAGGCAACACACTGGAATTAAAGGCATACGAATGGGAACAGAACAGATCAAAGTCTCACTATTTGCTGATGACATTATATCTAGAAAACCCCAAGGATTCAATCAAGAGGCTTCTGGAACTGATAAATGAATTCAGTAAAGTCTCAGGATATAAAATCAATACACATAAATCAGAGGCTTTCATATACGCCAACAGCAGTCATACCGAGAACCAAATCAAATACTCAATTCCCTTCACAATAGCAACAAAGAAAATAAAGTA
>NW_012150374.1:261650-295721 GCF_000956105.1 Propithecus coquereli | reverse complement strand
TTTTCCAGTGCTTTTACATTTTTAATCTCCATTTATTATCACAACAGTTTCTTGAATTGAGAATAGCATCCCTCATTTAGAATTACCAAAAAAAAAAAAAAAAAAAAAGCCCAAAGTGTAAAGAGTTGAACTAAATAGCCCATCGTCAAACAGTGATTCTCCAGCCAGTGCTCATAAAGCCATAGCCCCTCAGAGTTGGAGGGCGCTTCGGAACTGTGCCGTTCCAACTGCTCATGTTTAACTGGAGAAGACACAGAGTCTCACAGGAGAAAGGGGTTTGCTTAAAAGCAAGTTGAGCAAGTTGGGGTCTGGAGTCCTAATCTTCTCAGTTCTTTTATTCTGCCATGCTCCTCAGACAGTGTGTGAATCACGCACACACACGCACACGCACACACCAGGGACCACTTGTCTCCACCCTCACCTGCAACCCGCACCCCAGGATGGCCTCCCTCTGAATTCAGAAGGAGTAGCGAATCCGCGCTGGCCACGGTCACCTCTAGTGAGCCAGACAGTGTCAGCTCAAACCAGAAGGGCTTTGTTTTCCCTTGGGCAGTGTCCCAGTGTTCAAGGACTTTCAGGGTTTCCCTCAAATTTGAGAAGAAGAAAAGCCGAGGCGGCAGGAAGTGCACGATCAGGAGACCAGCGTCCCCAGGGCATGGCCAGGACTCCTCTGTCCCACAGGACTGCTGAGAGGACTCCTGTCCCTGGCCCCTCGTGAGTCGAGTCGGGACGCGCTGGAGGAGGGTGGGAGTGGGGTGCTTGGTCAGCCCGGCTGGCAGGCAGTGGAGCGGCCGTGGCCCGCAGGCCCCGAGGGCTCCCAGGACCGCGGAGAAGACGTGGTGACTGCTGGAAGGAGACTGCAGACGAAAAGAGAAACTCACGCAAATGAAACTCCCAAGTGCACTAGAAGAGTAATAAGCAAGCAAATCAGCAGAGGCGCGGCGAGCTGCAACTGCTAACCCAAGCCTCTCCCCTCTGCCTTCCAAAAGAAAGCGTAGCTCCCGAGTCCAAAGTCCGGTGCGAGTAGATTTAATGAAGGCAGGGGCGTTGAAACGCATTGTATTCATACACCCAAGCGGAAAACAAATAAACGGCTTTCATAAATGAGCCCAAGCTGGAAACAGAAAGAAGATGCACAGGACAATAGGTGTGGGGGAGGGGTGTGAAGACACTGAAAAATGGTCACCGAAAGTTATGTATTGAAGCCCTTGGTGACAGCAACCCCAGAGATGCGCTTTCTGATTAAACGAAACATGAAAACATGGCAGTAATTCAAGGGACTGGCACTGGGGAGGAGAATGAGGATGGGAGCAAAGGAAAATCTGAACATCAGAGATAGAAGAGAAACCGCCGCGTAGCTGCGTCGTGCACCTGTGGGCAAAGTGCAGCCCGAGCGGGTTCCCCCAGGGAAGCCATGGATGCTGCCGGGCGTGATGTCAGGGAGGCACGGCCCTGTTGGCTTCTGTGACCTGCGCTGCCGATGGCGGCCTCCTGAGGTGGCGGTGTCCGTAAGAGGGGAAGAGGGCCAGGACCAGTCGGATCTGGGCAGGGGTGAGCATTTCCAAGGGCAAATGAAGCTAACACACTCATTTCCTAGGGCACCAGGCCTCACCGTTTCCTGGGTGTGAACTGGAGCCAGCGCAGACAGTGAGGGTTGCTGGTTGTCCCTTGGTGACGCCGCTTTCCCTCAGCTGGTGAGGAAAAGGCGGAAGGAATGCTATTCCTACCTAGAGCAAAGGGGGTGGTCTCTCACCAAACATTCTGGCTACTCTTCCTCCACTACTCCCTGCCTCCTTGCTGTTAGGAGAGAGACTTTTGCAATTTCCTTGCAATTTTGGCTAACCGAAATGGAAGTGACACATGTCAGCATGGGTGATGTGTGGACGAGCCAGTGCAAAACCTGTAGACGTCTGTTCCCTTGCTTTGGCCTGAGATGACATTTCCAAGGGTACGGCCTCCGTCACCCCGAGCTCCTGAGCAAGCATGCGAAGGAGAACCCTCCCTCCCCCTCCTACACTGGCTGACCTGAAAAGAACAGGCGGTAATGAGCGAGGAATAGATTTCTGGCGTGTTAAATGAATAAATCTTCATAGGGTTCAGATTTTGTTCCAGCAGCACGGCCCAGTGTACTCTGACCAATATGCTGCCTAATAGGCACCAACTACTACCCACGTTGACACCCGTGAAAGCCTCGTGACATCAATAAACTGTTTTAAGATTGGATGATTTAAGTGAAACAAGCGTTTATTGAGTAGCTACTAAGTTCCAGGCATATGCCAGGCCCTGAAGCTACTGCGATGAGCAAGAGCCAGGGAGGCAGTTTCCTGGGTCCTTAAGAATGACGCAGGGGGAGATGTTTTATTGAACTGGGCTCAAAAGTACCCTGGGGGACTGGAGAGCTTAATCCCGGGAGGGGCGGGAAAGGCAGGGAGACCCCACCGAGATGGCATCCTTGGAGTTGGGCTGTGGAGGACGTGTACAGAGATAGCGAGTGAAGAAGGCTCCAAGAGCACTGACGTCGGAGGTTTGAGGAAAATCAGAATCTCCCCCTCGCTTCTCCACTGGGCCGGCTCACGTCCTACGCACGCTTTAAAGTCAGCCCAGGCACTGTCTGTTTCTCAAAGCCTTTCCCACTCACACCTGTCTCCTGCACCCTCCGGACCGTGCGTCCCTCCCCACCCCGGTGGGGTTTCCCAACCGCATTTCCTCATTCTCCGCCGGCTCATGTGCTGGGCCCTCCCGTTGGCAGAGACTCCCCGTCTGCCCGGGGCCGGCAGAGGCTGGCTCACAGTACTCACTGAGCAAATCTGCGGGAAAAAGCACATAAAAACCGGAAACGTGAGCAGTCCAGTCTGAAACACTTGCGATTCCATCACAGGCGTGAGGATGACAGAGGGGAGAGGGGAGGGCCGCCCAAGGCAGGGTCTGGGGCCTAGAGCCAGTGCAGCCCAGCGGGAAACTCAGCCGAGCCAGGAGCGAGGACTGACCTTTAGGAGCAAAAGGAGGAACCGCAGTTCAGCGTGGCAAGGTCGTGGCGGTCCCATGAGCCACTGACTTTGTTAAATCGTTAGTGGATTGGCTGCTGACTGGAAAGTAATGTCTCCCTTCCTTACGGTTTCTAATTTAGGTAAGATCCTTTCTGGCTATCTGGGATTTTTGTGAACACGTTTAAGCATCTCATGGTAATGTCCAAGTTCTTCCTGCCGTCTCCCCCAGGCTGAGCCCTGAAGCTGGCCCGTGTCTGTGAACCATGGCGTGCTCGAGGGACCGCGCCATGGACCAGACGCGGTGCTCGGATCGGGGAGGACACCAGAGGACGCGCCTCGGCCTCGAGCAGCGACAGTCTAGCCGGGAACCAGACACGCACCGCGCTGTCTACGGGCCCCTCGGGGCGGGGTGGGGTGCAGAGCAAGCCCGCTGGCATCAGGCGTCAGGGCGGTGGAGCCAGGCTGCGTCGGTGCTCACCCCGGAGGCCTGGGACGGGGGAGGGCCAGAAGGGAGACAAAAGCTTTTTCCTGAGGACAGCAAGGATCAGAGCCATGGAAGCCAACTCTGTTCTCAAGTCCAAAGAGGAGGAAGCTCAGGGCCCAAAATGGGAGAACTACTGAGAAGTCGGAAGTTCAGAAAAGACTGGAGTCAGGTGGACAGTGAGGAACAAGGACGAAAGGAGAGAAGACGCAGGGCGGTTTGCCGCGGACAGGGCTGGGCGTCTAGAGGCCATTCCGCGGGTCGCTAGCTGGACCTTTCTCGGTGGGTGGATTGTCCGGCTCAGGGTCTGGACGTGCACCTGCGTATCCTTCAAACCCTGGCCCACATCACCCACCTGTACGGTGACTTTTTGGTTAAGGGAGTCCAGCCCAGCGGTCCAGAGTGATGTCAAAGCGAGCGCCCTATCCGTGACTTTCATCTTTCCAGCACCACGGAGGACACGCACAGATCTCGGTCATCGTTCTTGGCGCACGCTTCCGTTCTCCCGTGACCGTCTGGTCCACGCGCTGAGCAGCTCCGCGCTTCCTCTGCGCCCTCGCCCGCCCTGGACTTCCTTCGCCAAGCCGCGCTCCCCCGGCCTCTGTGTCCCTCTCCCTCTCTCCAGACTCCGGGTGCTGAATGGCTCTGCCGAGTAGCGCCCTTCTCGGGGCTGGGCCAGGCGCGGCCGGGATGCGTGTTTGTAGGGGGTGGGGGATCGGGAAAGACCGCGAACGTTCATCTTTTACACGTCTTGTTCCCTGGCACACAGAACAGGCCACAAATGACAAGCGCGAAGCCAGTGCCCAGTGGAGGCCCAGGCGAGCGTGCGCGGCCCCCACGGCGTTCCCCAAATCGGCCACGGAACACCAGAGCCATCTCCCGGGACAGCCCCGGGGGTGCCCCAGAAAAACATCCCACGTCCTCCCAGGGGCAGGTAAAGTCTCCCAGCCCGTGCCGGGACTGAGAAGGCTGCTCCCGTGTCGTTGTGACGACCCACACCCCAAGCGTATGTTTGGCCCCGTGTCTCAGGGTTGAAACCATGAAACCGCGGCGAGCGTCAGCATCCTCCCCGCCCCAGCGAGTGCCTGTGCTGCGACGCTGGGGCACACTGAGCTCTCCCAGCTACAAAACGACCCTGTTTTACAGCTCTGCAGCCCAGTGTCACTTGAATGCTTCTCAGTCCTGGAATCGATCCCAGTCGGGCCACGCTGTTGAGATAAAGTCCCCAGCCATTTTCCATTCGCCTCAAATGTTGAATTTCCTGACAAAATTGCCCAATCCTGGGGTGTGTCTGCCCCTCAGTCTTGCAGCGTGAGGAGATTGGTACGATTTCCTTGCAGACAGAGACAGGGCAGGAGGGTTCATTCTCTCACAGGCAGCTAAAATATAATTTTTTGTGAAGTGTGAATCTGCTAGGAATTAGCCGAATCCGCACGCCGCACTTGAAGCACAAGAACTGGACCTCAGACCGGCCCACGGTGGCAGACGACCCTGATAGACATCGACGGCCGCTGCTTCCCTGCAGCCTGTTTCTGAGAGGACTCTGTCGCCGGGGAGTCCTCACGCCAGTGTTACACTTGTAGGTGGCCGAATATTCCCACCTAACGTCTTTCTTGCCTCACGCCCTGATCATCACCCTGTTCTTGACTTCTTCCCTCTCAAGAACTCCGTGACAGGTGTGCGCCCTGCCCAGCCATCAGAACAGTGTTTCCCGAAGAGTTCTCTGGAACAGAGCGCTAGTGCCTCAGGGTGCCCTGAGGAAAGGGTTCCTTGGTCCAGTAAGTTTAGGAAAGGCCTCAGACTGTAGCCCTTGCCGGGAGATTTGCAGCGCGAGTCGGCTGTGTCCTCGTTTGGGTTCCCCAAGAGCATTTACTGAGACAGACAGTCCCGTTTCCTGGACGGCATGGGGAAGGAGACAGGACGTTTTAGAGAGCCGGTCCCCGCTGTGCACTGAAGCTTTCTCCTGCCGGGAAACTTTGGCAGCCGCCAGAACACGGGCCACAGTGTCGCCCCACCTAAAGGGTGGTGAGGGAGAGCGGGGTAGTTACACACCGACTCCTGCCCCCTTTGCTTGGGGGCTGCTCCCGGGGAGTGTTAGTTCCTCGACTCTCTTGCTTCCCTCGGTGGGCACAATGGTCTCCGAGGGTCAGACAAAGCCCTCAGGTAAAGCCAAGCCGGTGCTGGCGGTGCGAGCGGGGCCCTGCACCGAGGGGCAGAGCCAGCAGCGTGGGTGGACCCTGACTGCGACCACCAAGGCTGTTGACTCAGCACTTTCTAAACTTATTTGACCACAGAACTTTCTTTTTTTTTTTTCAAAGAATGTCAGTTCATACACTGTGACAAATTTTGGATAAACCCGGCTGAGACACTTAGCAGGCAGACATCTAAAACCAAAAGCTGAAAATGTGCTTGTGTTAAAAGAAGAACGAGGGATTTTTAGCCAGGAGAACAGAGGATGAGGAAGGACTCGAGAGACAGAGGGGCGTCCATGAAGCACCGACAGGCAGGGCAGCAGACCAGCCCTTCGCTCCCGGGAGCCACTGGGCGGATGTGGCTCAGGGAAGGAGAGTCTGTAACGGCCGGGCCAGCCGCCGATGGGACGGAGGGACTCTGAACTTCTCGGCGGCGGAGGTGTCCAGCAGCGTCAGGGGTTGTGTGTGTGCGCCTGTGTGTGCAGGCACCGAGGGAGGATGCCTTTGCTAGAAGGACAGATAATCTGGCTCTGAGATTGTGTGGTTTTAAAGTCTTCATTTTGCTTCTTCTTCCAGATTTGGAGGGCGGGAAGAGGGAGAAGCCAGAGTACGTCTCCCTCAGTCTCCACGCTCACTGGCCTCTCCAACACCAGCTGTGTCTCTCAGCTCCCCGTGGAGCCCCTGGCATGACTCAGTTTCTGCTAGAAGGCCCCGGCTCCTGAACTTCAGACAAACGATGGAAGATTGACTTCTGCTCCCAACCTAAATGTTTCGTTTGCTCACTAGCAGAACCGGGCCCCAAGCATGCGTTTGCCCATTGGCCTAGGGGAAGCTGCTCTTCTCGCAGAAGTGGGGTGGGAAGGGTGTAAGGCAGAGCGGAGGCCCAGGGTCCCGAAGTCTTTGCCTTGCATGGCCAAGGCCATTCTCTTCCTTTCCTCCTTGGCCACTGTGTGCAAACTCCCACGAGAAACTCAGCCTGTGCTGAGATCCCCCCACCGTCGTAAGCCTCAGACTGCCAAGGAGGCAGGCAGCTCTTCAGGCTTTTAACTCAGAATGTTGTGCTCTTCTGTTGATAAGAAATAAGAGTTGTCCTTTGTTCAAAGAGTTAGAAAAATGAATTAGTCCCTTGAGAACCTACAGATTTGTTTTAAATTAATCTTCCAAAGATGTGTAGAGAACATGAAAAAAATTCCAGATTAATAATAAAAACAACTGAAGCACTTGCCAGATTAAAAAAAAAAAAAAATTGAAGAAAACCAGCAAACCAACTGCCCCAGTGCCAGCAGCGTTTCCCTTCGCTGTCTGCGGCACTCCGTCTCCCGGCACGACAGCCCTGGGAGCGCAGTGTGGCTCCGGGACCCTTCTGGCTTGGCCTGCCCGGTGCCTTCTGACAGTTCCCGGATGAGAAACACCCTTCTGAATTTTAATTTGCCCAGAGACGCCGTTCTGTGCGGCCTCAGGGGAGGTAAGCGCATCCGGAAGTGGGAAAGCAGCGACGCTGCAACTGCCCGTCTCCCCACAGATGGTTCCCTGCGTTCCCTGTCCCCCTGGTGTCGGAGGAAACTACATTTCCTGGACGCCCTGCTCCTCGGGTAGAGCGAGAGCAGGGGAATCCAGGGTGTCTCTTCCCGTTTCTCTCTGCTTGCTACAGCGGCTCTGGCCGTGGCTGTGTCCTCTCCAGGGCTCAGCCTCCACCCGTTGCTCCCTTGTTCCGTCGCCCTGGCCTCTTCCCAGCAGCCCGCCATGGGCCCAGCTCCTGCCCGGAGGCCTGGCTTCTGGACCACGTGGCACCGGCTTTCCCTGCTGTCCTTCCAGCCCTCAGGTGACAATCACTTCCTGCACCTGCTGATTTCCGGCCCACCTCGCCATCCTCTGCTTGGCTTCTGGGCTCTTGCGCTACCAGGGCCACTAATTCCCTTATTAAACTGCTTCCGTTTGGAAGGCCTGGAGTGCTTTCTGTTTTTTTGACTGGATCCTGAGTAATACGTGGTCTGTCCTGTGGATTGGGGACAAAAAAATCCTTATTACCCTCCACTGGCCAGTGAAATGAAAAGCTGGTTCCCTTAGACATGTGCACTAAACAGAAGCCAGTCCGTGGGGAGCAAAAATTTGGGTTAACTTCATGACCCACAAGAGCCACAGGGACCCTCAATGCTACAGTTTCCACGAACCCAATCTCTCTCGTGCCCAACTGGATTCTTACTATTACTTGTCGCTATCATATAACTTTACAAATATGGAACCTGAAGCCCAGAGAGGTGAGTCAATGGGCAAAGGTCAGTTTGGACTCAGCGGTCTGACTCCGGAACTTGTGCTCCTGACGACTACGCTACTTTGATCCCTTGGCATGTCCTCCACGTGGGCCCCAAATTAAGGACTCCCCAAGGCCCTCTGTTTCTGATCTGTTCAGACGTGTCCTGATTTCTTCTGGCTTTAAATGAAGTTGGCCTAAAAAAGAAGAAAATACCATGCAGAATTTTTGCATCTATTTGACTTCTAACCACGATAAATCCTAAATCAGATCTGCTATAAAATGGTAGATATTGCCCCAGGTCTCAGATGCTTTGGCTATACCTATGGGGACCCCTTGGTGGGTAAAGATGCTCTCCCCAGTCCTCCCCCCTTTAGCGGCTGTAGGAACACTCTGAGGGCATTTGCAGGTGCTGAGTGTGGTCGGGGTGGGCCCCACTCAGAACGGAGCAAAGCCCCATGACTCTGCCTCGTTAGCAAATATCTCTAAAGAACAGGAGACAACTATTATGCAAACTTCTTTTCTTCCAAGAATGTTTTAGGTGATAGATTAAAAGGCTGTGTCCCTACCCATTCCCCGGGAGCCAGGCCTCATTAAGAAAGAACTTAGCTGTGTCCAAAAGTTCTTCACAATGACAAATTAACTGAGCTTTTTATAAACCGTGGCCTTCGGGATGAGGAGGAACTGGGTTATTCCCAGCGAGTCTGCTCCACTGACGCAGGAAGCCTGTTGTCTTGCAGAGTCCTGTATGGAGGGCTGGGAAGACACGAGAGGCATCTATTAGCGAAGAAAAGAATCTGCAAACATCGAACCAGGGTGACCGGATTTCTTACTGGGGAACTCTTGCCTGGTGCTTAGACAGGGATGCCGGGGGAATTTGTTTCAGGTTTTCACCATCATCACCATCACCATCGTTATCCTCAGCATTATCACCCTCGGCCCCAAACAATATTCACTACGTCTACTGGGTTAGCCACCTTGCTCATGAGCAAAATACGTTTGGGTTAATTTTGAAATTTGGGCCCACATCTGTCAATCAATCAAGCATCCATCAACCATTTTCTGGGTATCCGCAGTGTGCTAAACCACTCGTTCTCAAGCCTGGCTGCACGTTAGAACCATCTGGAAAGATTTACAATATGACAATGCCTGGGCCTCACATCAGACTGACTAAATCCAAATGTCTGGTCATGACACGTGGCATCTGTATTTCAGAAGCTCTGCTGGAGGCTCTCACATGCAACCCACGTTGGGCAGAGCTGCAATAAGATGTGTGCTAAGAACTATGGAGGGAATAGGAAGATCCCTGTCCCCTGTCCACAGACACTTACTCCCTGGGAGGGAAGTAGGATGCAGCTAAATAACAATGCACTGCATGCCTTAAATAATGAAATGGGACAACAATTCAGATAAGACAACAATGTGTCAAAGTGGCACGTAACTGACAGGGGAAATCGCCAGTGGAGTGGAAGGCACAACATAGCTCAGAAGCAGGGAGGTGGGAGTGTGAAGGAGGGCTCCGCGGAAGAGTGGGGAATTGAGAAGGGACCCAAAATGCAATCAGACAGCAGCTGGATCACTCCAAGCAGAAATGGTTTCAGTAGTTCTAGAAGAGCAGATTAAACCTGTTATTTTCTGGAAGCAGTAGATAAATCAAGAATGTACTAAATGGTGCATGAGTAAGAGAGAAGATAGAAGAGGCAGGTTGTGGGTAGGTTACTTTTCTTCACCGTAGTCACCATTTTACTATGTGTACGTATATCGACACACCATGTCGTACACCTTAAATATAGACAATTTTTTAAAAAGGTAGGTGGTGGGCTGGATTGAAAGTGATCTTGATTGCCAGCTAAGGTGTTTGGCTTCTATTCTGTAGGAGGAGCTGCTCGTTTCTGAGCAGGGCAGGGACAAGGTGCAAAAAACGTTTTATTGTTCATTGGGGGTTTGGATTTACAGTCAGCCCTTGGCACACTCGGGGGATTGGTTCCGGGATCCGCCTTGTGTGTCAAAATCCTCACATACTCAAGTCCTGCAGTTGGCCGTGAGGAACCAGCCGACATAAAACGTCGCCCCTCTGAATGGCGGGTGTACATCCTTCCTCTACTCTGTTTTTGATGTGCATTTGGGTGGAGAAAAATTTGCACGTAAGTGGACCAGCACCGTTCAGGCCTGTGCTGCTCAAGGGTCAACCGTGTAATGCAAGGAAATGAAGTATGAACTGGTGTGGAAGGGAAGGGCCTGGGGAGAGACGGGGCGTTTGGAGGCCATCATGTTACCCCAGGAGCAAGAACTCTACATAAATCAGTGGCTGTGAAGACAGAGGAAGATGGAAGAGATGCTCCGGTGAAGAGTCCCTGGTTTGGGGGACTGAGTGGGTAGTGGTGCTGTCAACGAACAGCTTGGCATAGGAGAGCGTCAGGGCTTTGGGAGAAAGGAAGCCAGTCACTTAAGATGAGCTTAGACCCTGGGATTCAGTTTCCTCACCTGTACAATGGGACTTACAATATCTGTCTTGCATGTTAATGGGGAAGATTAGAAATAATATTAGAAATAACATGATGCCTACATAGAATAAGGGCCTTACATAGAGCAATAGTTGGTATTATTTTTGGTATTATCATGAAACACAGGAGATGTTTGGAGGGATGGAGGTTGGGGCATGTGTTGAGTTTTAAAAAGCAAAAGATTTGTACAATCTGAAGAGAAACCGGAGTCTGAGTTGCATTTCAGATCTGTTGCTAGATATCTTGGCGAAATGTCTAGTAGGCCACAGGAAATATGGGCCCAGTGCTGTTGTAGGGCCTGAAATGAAGATGTCAGGGTTGTCTGCGCAGAGGTGACTGCAGAAACGCAGGGAGGGGGATGGGAGTGCCCAGGGAAAGTATGCAGCGTAAGAAGGAAAGAGGTGCAAGAATGGGTGTGGGTTTTGTACTAGTCGGGACTCTGGTTACAAGTGACAGAAAGACCCCTAACTCAACTGGCTTAAGCAAAAAAAAAAAGTGGAGGAGGGAGGAATGTTTACTGACTCAAAATAACCGAAGGCACAGGAGAGGAGGTACACACAGTTTCGTGCGTGGCTACCTGGCTGAATCCAGGTGCTGCAGACGTGTGGTGAGTGCCAGGAGGACCCTTCACTCTGCCCTCCTCTGGGACGGCTTCATTCTCAGCCATGCTCTCGCTGTGTTACGGCAAAGATCGCCCCCAAGCTTCATCCTGTAGGCTCAAAAATTTCAGCAGAAAGAGGGCATGTCCTTCCCAACAGGCCTAAGCCCTCCTTCCTGCCACCTGTTTTATGTAGCTGAAGTTTTACTGGAACACAGCCGTGCCCATTTGTTTATGTACTGTCTGCGGCTGCTTTTGGGCTATAGCCACAGAGCTGTAGTTTCTATAGAGGCCATATGGCCTGCAAAGCCTAAAATATTTACTATCATGTAAATAAAAAAACTTCACAGAAGTCTGCCAGCCCTGGCACTGGAATCCAAGTCCATGGGAGCAGAGACTTTTACCCGTCACGTTCACTGCTGGACCCCCGCGCTGGAAGAACACCCGGTAGAGGAGGCGGGCGCTCAGTGAACAGGTGCAGCGGAGAGCACACCGGTCAGGTATGCAGACCAGATGTCTGGCACCGAGCCGCAAAGGGCCCCAAAACCTAAAGGGCATTGGCCTGAGGGACTTGAGGAAGAACAGAGGAAAGGAGATTCGAGAAGGAGCCATGTCTTGGGAGCTCGAGGGGACGGTGACTCGGACAGGCAGACCCACTGCAGGACGGCTGAGAAGAGGTTCGCGCACATCTGGACGTTGGGAGACCCTGATGAACTTCCCAGAGCCCTCTCGGAGGATGCAGCCTGCTGAAGGGTGAGGGGGCGGAAACAGCTAACGTGCGCTAAGCGAACGCTCTCAACGGAAGGTCAGATCAAACGAGGGCAGTCTTCTTGCGTAGTCAGACTTTTAGGAGGCATGAGGGCAGGCCGTGACTGGCGGAGCCTCCGCTCTTAACATGCCTGGGTCCCTTGGGATCTTGGCTTGGATGTTATCCCGTTGAGTGCCCAGCCGGACGGCCGTCCTCCACAAGGCTGAGAGGCACGCCACATAAAGTCCAGTAACACACATGGTTAAAAGGATCTACGTCTGTTTATTGACTAACCCACATTTCCCTCGAAGAGCCAGAGCTTTGGGCTTTTCCCGGTGGGTTTCACATCTTCCGCGTCTCTGTAGTAAGCCCCAGGGGGACTGGCCTGCAGGCTCTATCATAATTTACAGCAGAAAGTATAAGGGCTGAGTTTTTGTTTTTCTTGCGCTTAACTCAAAATCCCTTTCTGCTAACTTTATCGGAGTATATTCATTGATGTCAAAATCACCCAACTCAGTTTCAGTTGTCTTTGAATCAATTAAAACATTTGCAGAATCAACTAATGGCAGGACCAAGAGTCGCAGTTCCACTCGTAGGTGCCAGTTCCCTCCCAGAGGGATGCTTTGCACTCCGTTTCCCAGGTGACTCTGACGCGAGCCCAGCAGAGTCTCGGCGCTCAGAGGCATTCGCCAGTCCGTTCGCCCCTGCTCCCCGGTCCTTCCAAACCGGTCTGTGCGGAGACTGCTGCTCACCTGGCCTGTGATTCCAGGAAGGGGACCTGTGGCCGGGCCTGACTGCGGTTTCCCTTTGAGGGAAGGCGGGGTTGGCACAAATCCGCTGCCTGGGCGTAGGGAGCCAAGGACTCCCTTGGGGTGTTGTTTTGAATAAGCTTTTGCATTTAGGTTTTCTTTAAGAAAGTTGTTTCAGCTGTTATCCAAAAGCGGAGTTTGACGTTTGGTTAAGTCATTCCCCGGAAAGAGACAGACATTCCGCTGCTCAATAAAGGGCTGTCTCTCCAATGTGACGTCACACTGTCACATTCCTTTCTCACGTGGCTGGGGGCAGCTCCCTGTGGGGGTGTGGAATAGCAGCAGAGCCGTGGGCCCTCGGGTGAAGCAGCCCAGCTCTCACCATCTGACAGCTGCTGCTTCCGGACACAAGTAAGTCAGAGCTGGGCCAGTGTCTCGGGCACTCCGGCCAGGAGACGAGGGGTGTGCTGAGCCTCTCTCTCTCCTCACTGGTGTCCTCTGCGCCCCCCACCATGGGTGCCCGATGTGTCGCCTCACCCACACGATGTCAGTGTGAGCACACGTGTGTGTGTTGAACAGCCAAAAGGCTACTAACCTCAGCCGCTAAGAGATAAAAATGAGGTCCAAGAAGGCGAGCGGGCAGGGAGGAGGCGGATGTTCCAGGCTCCTGCTAAGGCCTGGAGACGTCCGCAGGGCAATCCGCGTGGCCGCCTGCTGCCACCAGGGCCGCTGTGGCTAGGCAGCAGTACCGAGAGCAGCGCTGTTCACAGAGAGGGGAAACACAAAGCAATGATTATTTCGGTTCATGAATAATTTTGTGATTTCAGAGGCTTTGGGTAGCGTGCTTGGTTCCTGCTCTCCTTCTGCAAGTATGCGACTCCTTTCTTACACCACGGCCCTGCCAGGACGGCCCCACCAGAAGGTCCCCTCTGTCATCCACAGCCTCTGTGTTGGCAGGTGCAGACCGGCACTGCGGGGCTGGGCTTCGTGCTTCACCCCCAGCACGGCACTTAGGGAGAAGGAGCCCTTCCCTCCGGAGAGCTCGTTCGAGGATGCTGACCGAAGCCGGGTTCTCAGTTACAAGCCTCGGGTAGCGCACGTGGAGAAGAAACTAGCCTGGGAGGCAAGTTGTGATCAGCTCTTTTCCCCGATTCTGTCATTCTCCGCCAGGCTAAGACCAAGACAAGGAACTGGCAGTGCTTCAATTTAATCCAACTTGGCCTTTGTTGAGCACCTACTATGTGCAAGATAACTTACTCTAGACCTAGAGTAAGGTGACCTAGAGGTCAACAGTATCTATTTAAGGTCTCTTTGGAAAAGTTGCGTTAGAGATTTGGAGGAAGGGGTAGAGCATGAGTTGAGAGGATTTTTAAAACAGGGCTCACAGGAGCTGGGAAAGGAAGAAAAGCCTGTAAATTGCATCTATTTAGTTTACCAGGAAATAGAAACTGAATGGGGGAAGCAGTGAATTAAAGGGTAGGGTGCAATGCTTCCTTTATTTCCTGTGGTTAAAAAACATAAAAGCTGGAAAATAAATCCCTGCTGAAGAGTGATTTCCTCCATGTTGCTAAAAGGTCACAGTGGCATTGTTATTATTTTTGTCATTCTTATCTTAGACATTTTTTGCTGGTGTGAGCAATTGACCAAAAAGGACATGCATCATTGCTTATCAATTTAGACCTTTTCAATCTGAAAGGAATGCAAACAAAAAACCATTCCTCCCAGATTGGAAATGGACCTGAAATCAGCAGCATTAATAACGGGGTCTCAGGCCGCAGCATTGTGGTGTGGACTCCAGCACGCTTACGGCATGGCACTCCAGGTTCCAGGAGAGGGTCTGTACTTTCGGGGGCAGGACCAGGCAGGACTTCCGCACTTGCTGTCTGCAGCCTCCTCTGGGAGCACACAGCGCTGGAGGGAAAAAAGCAGCTTGGAACCGTCATCACTGGATTCTCCTATGCAGCCAGGCAGCCTCCTCTGGGCAAGCTCTGGTGTCTGTCCGGGCCCCCCCCACACAGCAGAGGACTCAGGACACAGAGTCAATATTGGGCCGTCTGTGTAAGGGCATAGGGCAGCAGTCTGGGAAAAGCAGGCACGTACACTGATGCCCATGCACGTCAGGAAATTTCTTCTTCCCTCTTTACACTCCACAGGTCTCTCGTGATGGTGCCACGAGCATGAGCGAAAATGTGTAGAATGAGCCGGGTTCATGATCTGGCACATAGCAGGTGCTCAACAAATTCGAGTCCCTCCTCCTCTTCTCCCTTCCCTGTTGATTTGCATCCCCCTAACTAGAAGTTGTCAATTTAATGAGCTCTGGCGAGGAAGGGCTGGTGTTGTATCTTGGGACTGTGGGCGCTGGCTCTCAGCAAAGGCCAGTGCAGTCAGCTCGCAGGGCTGGAGGGCAATTTCCTCGAGCTCTCGAGGGCGGGGTGGGGAAGTGGTATGAGGGTGAATATGGAAATCTGGATAAAAAGCTGATAACCAGAGAAATAAACTTAATGGAGAGGCCGTGGGGGTATGAAAGACCTCATTTTGCCGAGAGTAACAGCAAGGGGCTTTGAGTGTCTCGTGGGTTCTGCATGAGGTATGTATTTTCTGCTTGTAGAGCATTTGACAGGTTTTAAATGCATCAAACCGAGCAGATTTGTTGTGAGATGCAGCACACGTATGCTGAGTATTTTAGTAGAATCATAGCCACCAGGAATGCTTTTCTTCTGCTGTGACAATACAAAGAGAAATACCTGCCCTTCCTTTACTCACTTTCCAGCACAGAGATCTCTGGATTTGCATAAGCATGAAGATGAATTTGTGTCTGTGGAGGAGTTCAGGAAATGCTGCCCCAAAACACGATGCTTTGGTAGGCCGATTGCTTTGAACTGAGGGCAGCTGGGGAACAGCGGATTCGGGCAGAGGCTTTCTCTGGGCTCTCCTATGGCCTAAAGACCATCCTCCGAAAGGAACTCAGCTGTCGTGAATCTCCTCCCTGGAAATCTTGTCAGCCAGGGAAGATTAACCTGGACCACGGGAGGGGAGCGTGGAGGCTGACACGGCACCCAAGCAGGCTGTCACCTATTTTTCTGAGGGCTGCTCTGAGACACCTTTTATTACCTGAGAGAACTCCTATCTGCACAAAAAGACAACGTTTATTCACTGTACCCTTCCTTCCCCCACCCTTGCGTCGCTGTGTTACCACCATCCCTAGACGCCCCAAGCCCCTATTCCTCTCTGTAGCTCAGGATGCTGTATAAGCGCCAATCATCTGACCCTTCGTTGAGTCTCCCAGTTCATAGAGAGTTAAAATGGTTTTCCTCCTGCTTGTCTGTCTTATGTCAACTTAATTTGCAGCCCAGCCAAGGACCACAGAAGGGTGAAGGGAAGCCCCTCACTCCCCTACATCTGGAAATCACACCCTGCCAGATTTCTCAACTTCCTCTTTTTTATGGAAGGCTCAGCACACAGGGACTCTTAGAAATGGAGGTGACCAACCCGATCACTGACGCTGCGGGGTGGTCCGTGAAGGCAGCACTGGCACTGCCTGGAAGCCTCTTGGCGATGCGGAATCTCGGCCCCACCCAGACCTGAGGAATCAGAATCTGCCCCTTAAGCAGGTCTCCAGATGACTCGGGAGCATGTGCAGGTACGAAAAGTGCTCTTCTCCTGCAGCTGGGACAGCTACCACCCGCTTCCCCCAGACGCAGCCAGCTTTTCCAAACTTCCCTGCCCGTCGGCTGTCGCTGGGCTTCCTGAAACAGTGTGTCGCCAGGCCTCTCTTCCCCAAGCATAGCATTTAACCCACTCGTGCCACAGATACGTATGCTGTGCCCACTCTGTGCTGAGTGTGCGTGGGGGTGACATGCAAAGGTACTTGCACTGAGGCCCTCTGCTCTCCCTTCTCCAGATGTCCAGTGTATTCAGCTAGTTGCTGAAATCACACGGCTTCCACACCCCTTTGTTGTTCTCTTTCAGCTCATCCGAGCTGTCTAAGTAATTCTTCCAACATTATTTCATTCAAAAAATATATATTGAGTCCCTTTTAAAATCTGGCACCTAAGCAAGACTCTGTATTTCTCATGTCCCCTGAAAGGTTAATAATTGGGGTGGGGGAATTTTACTTCTGCGGTCTAGACAGAGTGGTCTGGGAGCCTCAAGCTTGAGTCCTGTGTCCCTCGCTAACTGGCTGGGTGCCACCGTGAGGGGGCAGGGGCATCTCCGCCATGAAATGAGGCCCCTGGAGAGCATCACCAACGTCCCCCCGTGTTCCACATTTTATTCCAGATGCTAGAAAAGGAAGGAGAAAGAGACGCTGCCACACTGCACCATTTGGCCTGTCCCTCCTCCCTTTCCACCACGGTTATGAGCTGCCCCGTGTCAGGGACATCTCCAGGCTCTGGAGACGCAGCAGTGACAAGAGCACACACAGAGCTTCCATCCTGGGAAGGAAAGATGGAAAACAGAGGGCGCCATAGACGAGCGTCTTGCCCGCAGCCTTCTGGCCTGCGGCGAGCGCAGCTGGGAAGGGCGGAAGCCAGAGGCTGGGCAGGAGGGAAGGATCTGCTGTGGCCCGACCTAACCCATCGCGCTTTTCTCATCTCTGTTTTGCAAGAGCCTTCTGAAGAAGGAGGGAATGAATAAAGTATAGTAAAAGCCTTTCGGGTTTTGCCAGACTCTCCTTTAACACCACCTTGCTCCTTTTCTTGTGCTGCAGGAGCAGGAAAGGTAGGAGAGAGGCAGACAACGCGCAGCATCGGGAGGCAGCCCTGCCCGGAGTCCGGGGTGAGGGCTTCGGCCTGACTCAGGGACAGTGCCTGGGCAGGCTCTTTCAAGCATCTCTTTGCCACAAACAGAAGTGAGAATTACAGGGCAGCCTCGCTACATGACGCCTGCCACTCTGCTGGTACAGGGAACTTTTTGCAGAAGGAAATGACATCTTGAACAAGCTACGTGACAAAGCAGCATCTCAGGAATATTCCTATATGAAGCCTATGTCTCCTCCCTCAGGCAGCCCAGCTTCATGCAGCCTTTAGACCCGTATCCCCCTTGGGACAGGAATTCCTCTGCTTGGCCGCCGTCTTAGTCTGTTTCTGTTGCTGTAACAAAATACCATAGGTTGGGTAATTTATAAATAATAGAAATTTATTTCTCACAGTTCTAAAGATGGGGAAGTCCAAGATCAAGTTGCCAGCGGGCTCAGGTTTGGCGAAGGCTCTCTCTCTGCTTCCAAGATTGTGCCTTGTCACTATGTCCTCCAGAGAAGACGAACTCTGTGTCCTCATATGCCAGAAGGGATGGAAGGGCCAGGCAGCTCTCTGAAGCCTCTTTATTGAGGGCATTAATCCCATCCGTGAAGGTGGAGCCTCATGGCCTAATCACCCCCCAAAGGCTCTACCTCTTGTTACCATGACCTTGGGGTTCAAGTTCCAACATGAATTTTGGAAGGACATACACATTCAAATTATAGCAGCCACGGATCCACCATCCTGGAGCTTTTCGCTGTGATTCAACGACTACTGAACATCTGCCGCACTCAGGATCTGCTCACCTGTGCCTGCGTGGCACAAGGAGGACTTACTCCCCTCTGCTCCCTTTCCAATTCCCTGGCTGTCTACTTAGGGGCTTGGTGAGTAAGTATGGGGCCAGGGCTTTGAAAAGGTTTTAAGTCTGTCAACGCTTTGCGTCAGTCAGGGTTCTGGGCTGCATGCAACAGAAAGCAACTTTGGCCTCTTTATACAGAGATTTATGGGAAAGATATAACAGCTGTTCTATCTCAAGTGTGAATATCATTGGCCATGACCACCTCCCCCACTGCCTCCAATCACTTGTACTTTTGCTTTGAGCATTTTCTCCAGATTCAAAGTCTGGGGAGAGAGCACCCCTCCAGCTGTCCTGGGATGGGTTTGGCTCCCTTAATCTCTGCAAAGAAGGGTAATCATCTGAAATTACTTTGCACCAAGACAACCCCCAGTGAGGAGGGGAAGGAGGTAATTCCCCAGTAGGAAAGTGGCAGGCTATCGGGCAAGGGATGGATGCCAGGTGGCCAGAGATGACAGGCGTCCACTACACAGCTGGCCCCAGCCTCTGCCCTGCAACAAGCCACCAACAGAAACACACAATGGAAGGCATCTCAACCCTCCTAGCTTTATCCTGCTAGTCTTTTTAGACTGCCCTTTGCATACAATAGAAGCAGCATCACACAGAACAATGACCCCGGATCAGCAGGTCCCTGCAGCCCTGCCATCTCCCAGCTCGGTGCCCTCTTCTGGGAAGTGGGGCTCGTCCTGCCAACCTGACCTCGCAGGGTTGCTGTGAGGACCCAACGAGGAAACAGGTGGACGTTCTTGATGAGCAGAGCGTGCCCTGCACCTGAGGTAGCGGCGTGTTCTGCATGGACAGCTGCGCCTGAGCGGCGTCCCGTTCGCCGGCCACGCCGCCCTCTTCCCGTGCTTTCGCTCTGGTTTAGCTAGTTCGTGTTACCCACTTTATTCCTCGGGGGGTTTTGGCTTTCGGGTGGGAGAACTTCCTCCTCAGTCCCCTGGCAAGGTGGCTTTGCTCACGTCCTGGCCTCTGTGATTTTGTGGGGGACAAGCGTGGGGCGGCCCTGACAGGCAGCCTTTCCTGGGCACCCACAAAGGGGACCTTCTCCTGCAGCATCACCCCCACCCTCACACATTTCCCACCTCCCCCTTTTCCTCCTCCTCCCCCTTCTCCTAAGTGTGGCTGCCTTTGGACCCCTGTGAGCCACAGGCTGAGTGAGATGCTGCCAGCTCCTCTGTCCTCAGCTCTCAGGGCCTGTCCGTAACACACCTTCCTAATCTGTCATGCTCCAACAAGCTGTCATTGAGATGTGACAGCAACAGACACTCAAAAGGCACCATCTATGGAACGATTCAGGGCCCTTTTGAAAAGAACACCCAACAATAAAATACAACCAATTAAGACACGAGTTAAAACAAAGCACTTGGAGTGGAGAAACCCTGGGACAAAGGCAGGTTCTGAGCACTGGGGTCACTCAGATATAAACCAGGGCTAAAATAAGTTGGAAAAAGCTACAGAATAGCTTACAAATTTCATAAACCTTGAAAATTAAAAAAGAAAACTAACAAAAATGTGGGGAGGGCAATACTAATTTCCATAGCTTCCATAAAATAGAGATATTATTTAAAATTGATACACATAGCTAAAAAAATTACTTCTACCTTTTTGAGTTTTCATTATAGTTATTATTTTAATCTAAGAGAGCTCTTTCAGGAAATAATACCTCTGGCAGTACAGAAAATGCTCCTTGAAATTCATAAACTTTTTTCAGTTTAATGTCAATCTTTCCTACTAAATTCACGTAAAATTAAATTAAAAATAGCATGTATTATCTACTTCACAGAAATATATTTTACTTGCTTCATCTGGCCTCCTGTTTGTATATATGCAAAAGAAAAAGGTGTTCGGAATGATATTCTTGTAACTTTTTAAATATACAAATTATTTTAATGATAGCTATTTCTAGGCTTTAGATTTAGGGTAATTCCTTTAATTCCTTCTTTATAGATTTGGCATTGCTTAAATTCTTTTTTTTTTATTTCAGCATATTATAGGGGTACAGATGTTTAGGTTACATATGTTGCCCCTGCTCCCCCTCTCCCCCAAGTCTGAGTCCCAAGTGCGTCCATCCCTCAGATGGTGCACACTGCACTCCTTGTGTATGCATACACCCGTCCCCTCCCCCCTCCCGTCTCCCCACTGCCCGACATCCAATAGATGTTATTCTTATATGTGCACTTATGTGTTGATCAGTTAATACCAATTTGATGGTGAGTACATGTGGTGCTCGTTTTTCCATTCTTGGGATACTTCACTTAGTAGAATGTGTTCCAACTCTATCCAGGAGAATACAAGAGGTGCTATATCACCATTGTTTCTTAAAGCTGAATAGTACTCCATGGTATACATATACCACATTTTATTAATCCACTCATGTATTGATGGGCACTTGGGTTGTTTCCACATCTTTGCAATTGCGAATTGTGCTGCTGTAGACATTCGGGTGCAGGTGTCTTTTTTATAGAGTATCATTTGTTCTTTTGGGTAGATGCCCAGTAATGGGATTGCTGGATCAAATGGTAATTCTACTTGTATCTCTTTAAGGTATCTCCATATTGCTTTCCACAGAGGTGGCATTGCTTAAATTCTTTCTAACAAACACAAAGTATTAAAATATACAATCATTACTCTCAAGAAAATCATTCTAAAGAAGATGACTCTGGGTTAATTGGAAAATCTGCTGTAGGGATGAATAATTTAACATGGATTCGTAGGGTAGCATAGATGATTATTCATGTTTACATAGGTTACTTGAATGTATCTATAAATCCTGCTGATTTATAAGTCAGACACATTTTTTAAGCTTAAATGTGTGACTTTCAATTTGGAAATTTTTCCTCATGTTAATATACGGCTGAGTCATTGCTAAGGTCTGACATCCAGGCTTTCTTAATCCTAGTGGGGTGCAGGGCTGGTGATAAAGTTGGGGCAGAGGGAGGAGAATAAACTCTCTGTTAAAAGCAAATGAATTTATTATGATCAGTGCTACCAGAGTGAAGCAAAAAGAGAATAGACAATGAATAAATGACGTGAGGGAAGAGCTAGAAGACTCCTCCCCGAGTGACAGCAAGCGTTAACAGTGTGTCTTAAGGCCCTGGTTTTATGCCTTCACCACCTCCAGTTTGGGCTTGATATAGTGACAGCCCCATGCTTTAAGACTCTCTCTTGTTCAGGTTATTTTTCCCTGGGTGGCAATTCTGCTCTCAGTTCAGGGAGAGCGAGCTAAGAGCAAGCGGTTGTTGGGGAAAGGCTGGGCCTGTGGTAGTCAGGGAGGGGATACTCTGCTCTTCCTAATTCCGGGTCCCTGCTAAGGAAGAACGCTGGGGAGATTTGCTAACGTGGTGCCCTCTGTAGAAGCAGGCGGCTTTAAATTTTAATTGAGCTAGGCAAATTACATTTCTCCAAATTTATGCCATCGTTCTGTCTCAAGCCCAGACATTGCTGCCACTAAAGCGCTGATGTTTAACCTGGGACTTTAAATTTATGTCAAAAAGCAAGGAACAAATGACCTACGTGCCCTGTCCATTTCTGCTGAAACCATGGTAAATCTTTGAAATTGCTTGCCATAAAAAATATCAGGGAATATTCACATATATATTTACCCATGGAGAAATATGTGGCATTATTTTGCATGTATTTTAATATAAATTGTATCATACTGTATATATGTGTATAAATACATATAAAAATGTCTGAAAATCTCACCTCATAACAATGGTAGCCCTAGGGAGAAGGGAGGGCACCGACAGGCACAGGGAGCAAAGGGATCTTAGCAAAGGGACATCTGTAATGTTCTCACCTCTTTCTCTATCCCTTCTTTTCTTTCTTTTGTGCGTTTTTTAAGAAATATGGTTACACTTCATACTCCACAACTAAAAATTACTTTTAAAGATTTGGAAATATTCTTCAGAAAAATCTGATTGAGCCCAGGCATACACTTAATGATTGCAGAGTCAAGTTGCTTCTTCGGTTGTTTTAAAAACTGATTCTGTAGAGTAGCTGTGTTTTGTGATGCAGCTGATTCCATATGTCACTGGGATGAATAAAAATGTCAAAAAGATGTGTTTTTTTTGATCAGATGTTTTTACCTGAATAAATATTACTTGTGGCTGGGAAGAGCAAGAAATCTGTTTATGAATGGCACATAGTAGTTACTCTACAAAATGTTGAAGAAATGAAATGGGTGGATGGATGGATGGATGGACGGTGGGTAGATGGATGGATGGACGGTGGGTGGATGGATGGATGGATGGACGGTGGGTAGATGGATGGATGGATGGATGGACGGTGGGTGGATGGATAGATGGATGGACAGTGGGTGGATGGATGGATGGATGGACGGTGAGTGGATGGATGGATGGATGGATGGACGGTGGGTGGATGGATGGATGGATGGACGGTGAGTGGATGGATGGATGGATGGATGGACAGTGGGTGGATGGATGGATGGATGGAGGTGGGTGGGTGGATGGATGGATGGATGGTGGGTGGATGGATGGATGGATGGATGGACGGTGGGTGGGTGGATGGATGGACGGTGGGTAGATGGATGGATGGACGGTGGGTGGATGGATGGATGGATGGATGGACGGTGGGTGGATGGATGGATGGATGGACGGTGGGTGGATGGATGGATGGATGGACGGTGGGTAGATGGATGGATGGACGGTGGGTGGATGGATGGATGGATGGACGGTGGGCGGATGGATGGATGGATGGACGGTGGGTGGATGGATGGATGGATGGACGGTGGGTGGGTGGATGGATGGACGGTGGGTGGATGGATGGATGGATGGACGGTGGGTGGATGGATGGATGGATGGACGGACGGTGGGTGGATGGATGGACGGTGGGTGGATGGATGGATGGACGGACGGTGGGTGGATGGATGGACAGTGGGTGGATGGATGGATGGATGGATGGTGGATGGATGGGTTAATCCAGTGTGAGATAATCATTTGTTAAGGATGACCTCGAGCACAGGTCTAAGAAAAAATGAATGTTAAAACCCATTCTCACTCTTGGCCAATAGTTGGATGTAATAACAGTATTTTTTTGCCTTAAAAACATCAGCAACATGAGGGGTTGGACAGATGATCTTAGTCTAAACCCAAGCTGAAGCTGAGATTTTGCAGGGATGCAATGAAGGAGTGACAAACCGTTCTCTCTCAAACAAAATGAGGGGAAAACACAGACATAAACACCCAAATCACTTAGAATTACAGCGGGCTGATTACCCAGTCGCAGGGAGAACGGCGCCCGGCGGGGCAGCACGGCAGTCGGGAAGGACAGCTCCGCGGCGGACGTTCGGGCTGTGCCTCCGACGGGCCGGGGTTGGGGGCGGACGGAGACAGACGGTCGCGGCAGGGGGTTCGCTGCACCCCAGGGCGGTAACGAACCAGTAACCCTGTGAAGAGAAGCCAGAGGCGCCTCTTCGCAGGGCGCTCGGGGGAACGGGACACGGAAGGCCTGCGCGGGCGGCCGGAAGCCTTTGCTGCCCGATCGCCCCTCCCTCGCCTTCCGCTTCCGGCGGGGCCGCTGCCCTGCCCGCCCGCGGAGGCGCTTCATGCGCCTGTGGCTTCAGACTGGAGGGAAATGAAGGCGGAATGGGAAGCACAAACCCTTCATCCTGTGTTTGCGCTACCGGCCCACCCTGTCCAGCCCCTCGGGGGAGAGTTCTAGAAGGCGTTCAGCAGGCATGTCATCTTGCCGGAAAACACCCCAGGTTCACGCGGCAAAGAGTCTCCGGGGCCACATTCGAAACGCTCGGTGCCATGTGAGGCCTGAGGCCTGCGGCTCTCCGGAGCTGCCGGACAGTGTCGCGAGGGGAATGGCTAGAAATTGGTGGGCACAAGAGGGAAATGGGGTTGCCTGCTTCGCACCATCTAGAGAGGGGCGCTGCGGCTCCGGTGGAAAGAGGGACGGAGACAGCAACCAAGTCCCCTCCCTCCCTCCACACTCCAGCCCACACGGAGGCTGGCGGCGATTGACTTTGCAAGTGTCGCGTACACATCTCTGCTTAAAACACATGCTGTCAAACTTGTTTCTCGGCGCCTTGAAAAATTCTGTCAAATGCCATAAGCCACTCTGTCAAGAAAACTCTGTATTTAGTGCCTGGATCCTTGCTCTGCTCCTTTGTCTCCAAAGCATTAACCTCCTTCCTTGGCGGCGAGCCAAACATGATGGAAGGAACGGATGCTCCAGCTGGTCATCCCAGCGGCTGAATATGCTATTTGGAGACACACTAAACCACAGGCCTCAAAATCGGGTGACTGCAGGGGCCAGGCAGGAGCACAAATGAGCAAAGCAACCCTGATGGGGACTTTGGCAAAGCAGCCTGTCCCCCGCCCACCTAAAGGGGGGAGCCCCAGTTGACTGCTGGCCTGCAGTTCCGGTGTTGCCAAATCGTGGACCTGTTTATCTGCTGCGGAAATATAAGGGGCAATAATTATATTGGGCAATAATTAATTATCGCCCCTTATATTTCTTTGAGGTTGCTGTTCAGCTTGCAGTAATTATCCCAGTGACAAAACTATGCTATCCCCCCAACTTTTAGTGAATTGCTTTGTTTTTTTTATTTCATGACTCTAAAATGTGACTTACCAGAGACTACTTTATCTCCCCCTGCCCAATAACTTATTCAAGGATGGGCATTTAACCCAGGCTGAACCAGTCCTAGCACCTCTTCCTCCTGGGATAAGGACCACAGCTCCTGATCCAGTCCCTGGGCATGTGACCCAAGTTGGCCAATCAGTATCCTTTTTTGTTTCTTTGTTTCTTTCTTTTCCCTTAATTGGGGCTTGGGAGCAAGAGTCTTCTTTTCATTGTGAAGCTGAGAGGATGTCAGCTAAGAAATAACCAGTGGGCCTGACGTCAGTCATGTGGCAGAAGTCAGCCCACGGGAAGTGTGGAAATACCCAGGGATCAGAGATGAAGAGTCCCGAGGGCGCTCAAGTTCCACCCTCAGCTGTCTCAGAGGGCCTTCCTGTTCTTTCCAAGGATTGGTTCTATAAGGAAACAGACTCCTCTTTTTTGGCTAGCTATTTTGAGTTGAGCCTCTGTTACTCATAAATCAAAAAACGCTGGCGGATACCTGGACTCTGGAGCCTGGCTGCTTGGGTCCAATCTGCATCTGATGCTTGCTAACTGTGTGATCTTGAGAAAGTTCATTAACCTCTGCGTCTCAGTTTCCTCATCTGTAAAATGGTAACAATTATAGAACCTACCCCCTAGAGATATCGTGAAGATTAAAACAGTCAATACATAGAAAGCCACAGAACATCAGTGTTGTCATCAAATGTGAGCAAGTGGCAAAAAATGATTAAATACCCCAGAAAAATACAATCTGTCTGCCACTGAAGAACCACTTCTGCTCAAAGACAGTTGGAAACCTGAAAGGTGATTCCTCATCCATCATTTTCTCACCCTTAGGGAAGAATGATAACTCTGTGAAAGAAAGCTTTTTTTTTTTCTTTCCCAAAGAGAAAGAAAAACTAAATTTATAAAATCAAATTTGTGTTGCATCAAGAAATTAGAAGGCAAACTAGATGGGAAACTCTAGAACAAAGTGGAATTCATTAATATTCTGAGAGAGATGGAAATTTGAAGAGATAGTAGAGTCATTATAAGACATTTGAACACCCACTACAAAGAAAGAGAAGTTACTAATGGGTGAGTGTAGGTATAATTTAATGCTCGAATTTTTGAGAAAACCCAAAAATGACAGGTCTGTAATTTTCAGTGGAGGAGGTAATGGAAATGCCATTCAGCCTTGGAGCAGTGGAGCGCTGTGAAAGTCGTTATTTAATTAGGGACTGCAAGCACAGATTCCAACGAAGGAAAAGCTCTCATTTTGCTTGCAGTAGGTTCACTGGCACCCCCCAAAACTGAAGAGGCAGCAGAGAAGTGAGCCACCCACTTCTCCAAGAGAGCCTACCTGAAACCCATCTCAGGGTGAGAATCTGGGGCCCTGAGTCCAAGGAAACCTTCCCTGCAAGCTGCCTTTATCATCTTGCGCCCTTGGTGCCGGCCTCGGCAGAAACAGTGATGTCTTCAAGCACAGGCAGGAGGGGAACAAAGCAGAGCAGTGGTTCCCGTGTTTTAGGAACTGAGCTGAAAAAGGAAGAGATTAAATGAGTGTCAAAGGGATGGTAGTTTTGTTCGGAGAATCGGAGGCTAATGTTAAAACATAGAGCGAGGCTGCGGGGTCAGGGTGTGCTGTTTGCCCTCCTGGAGGTGTTCAGGAAGGGATGTGACGGCAGAAGACAGTGCCAGAAGTGTGAAGGAGACAGCTCACGTGGGGCCGATTTTGTGGCGGTTTGCCCACTCCCACTACCGCCGCAGCACAGCGCGTCGCTGGGAGCTGTGCCAACGCTAGAAGACTGCCGTGGACGGTTTCGGCGCTAAACCCTTTACAAAGAAAAGAGGATTTCAGGCAAAATCCACGATGCCTGGGAAGCCCTCACCGTTGAAACGGTGGGGAAACAGGTTAGAAGACTAGGAAGCTCATGGCTGTTTGGACATCACTGTTTTCTAAGGATAAATCTTTTAAAAAGCCTTAAAAAATGGTTATTTCCAAGTCAGACACTTCCCCTCAGAGGATCAGAAAAGGTGGCTTGCCAGCCCCCAAATTGGTTTCACACACTCTTGTTTGAAAATGTTGGAAAGAGAAAGTTAACCAAAGACTGACTTGGAGAGTCTGCGGAGAATCCATTCTACGGGGCAGCGAAGTGCCTCTGTGACAGCCTGGCCTGGCGGCAAACCCCGGTCCCCATGGCCAAAAGTGTGTCTAGGCTGCCCCCAAGGACACCAATCTTAATTCAAGAGTGCTTGTGTCTCTTTCCAGTGTCGGATGCTCACGTTTTTGCATAGCCGTCCGTTTAATCTTCAGGCCACACCCACAGGATGTGGTCTGGTGCACAGAAGCAGAACTATCTGAACCAGATGACACGGATTCTTGTCCCAAATCTGGCTGCTTCTGGTGACCTTAGGCAAGTCATTCTTCCTCTCTAAGCCAGTTTCCTTTTCTGGAAACTTAAGGAAAATGAAGGGTGGTCGGCCTGTAATATCTTTTTCAGCATTAAAGTTCTATATGATAATTCCTTTTTAGGGTAGACAGAGAAGCTGTAATGTGAATCACCTGGAAATGTGTTCGGGGCACAGGAAATTTAATAGTGAATGAAATGTGGACAGAGAAGGCCAGACAGCGAGACCAGTGCCAGGATTGCTGAAGACCAGGTGGAAGGAGTAGACGGTGGTCCTGGGGAGCTTGGAGGAGGAAGTGAGGAGTCTTGAAGAGCAATGTGGCAGAAGAAGGTGGGCAGAGCTGGTGCAGAGAGTGCGTAGGTTCTGCACCAAGCTGGGTCCTGAGGTTTGGTTTTCAAAGCCAACTTTTAGGTTCACCTCCTCGAAGTTTTCCAGACCAGCCCCACCTGTAGCCTATGGTATCCTGGACAGGTCAAACTTGTTCAGAGACCCACCATGGCTCCTCGTGGCCTGGAGAATAAGGTCCAAACTCCACATCCAGTTTCCAAAATGTGTCTACTGCCTCTCTTCCTAGACCTCTCTCCAACCTGCCTCTGGCAAGGGCTGAATTCTTCATCCTTCCCAGACTGCTCCTGAACCTTCTCCCACTCTTTCCTCTTTCTGGAAAGCCCTCAGCTCCCCCTCTGCTGGGGAAATGCCCTCCTTTGTGAAGACCTACGACACCATTCCCAACTCCCACAGTATTTTACCCTCCAGGCCCCATGGAGTTTCAGGAGCCCATGACAACGTTGGAGACCTGCAGGGAAGGAAGTCGAAATAATCGACTCCAAATTATGAAAACTACAAAATCAAAATAATAACATTTTAAAAACATAAAAATATTTTTAACAACAAAGTATTATATTTAATATGGGGACTGGATACATTTTAATATGACTACTGTATCTTGGGGTGGGGTCCTGAAAGGAAAAAGTCCCTGGGACCTATAGAAATTTCACATGAGAAGACCTTTGCTGAGACCCACGGCTGGAGGGCTGTCTCCCTCCTTGCTTCTCTGCTCTGGGGATGTGTCTACCGCACCACTAACCTCTCTGTGTTCTGTGTCGAACTGGCCTGTGTCCACAGTTGCCTCCTCTGTGAGACTATGGCTTCCCAAGGGCCAAATCCTGTCTTCTACAGGGCACCCAATTAGCAACCCATAGGCCAATAGACAGGTTCTTCACATCAAAAATGTCACCAAATGCCCAGGTTTCTGGCTCCTTTTAAACATTCAGATGATCTGGCTACGCCAGTCATACCACGTAATAGGCGGCTGGACCTGCGTGGGCCGGGCATGTGGCATCTTGTTTGCCAGGCCTCCCCATGCCCACCTTGGTCATTTTGCCAACATCCTGGTCTGAGAGCCTCCTGCCTCACACCTTTGGTGTAACTCCTCCTCCTCCGCTTCGTACCCAGCACAGTGTCTTACATAGTGCAGGGGTTTAACATGTATTTAATATGTTGAGTAAAGAAATGATTACAGGGTTTGGAGCTTGATGTCCTCAGAATTCATTATCAGAATCAGACTTTGAGTTGCACAAAGCAAACTTTAGCTACTTACTAATAACACAACACCATTTTCCCTTTTCCGGTTGGCCGAGGGAAGGAACGTAATCACCAGCCATGCAGAGTATACTTGGATCATTTTACTGAAAACAATCACAGCAGTAGCAGATTAAATCTGCATGATGGATCTCCAGCATTACCGAATTTTTGGTCAAATTTGCAGGCATATTATTGTCTTAACTCCAAAATGATGTATCCAAAGATTTGTTAATGTGAGAGCATCAGATGCAATGGAAGTTCGGAATGAAACATGAATGGAAAGCAAGATGAACGTGTACCTTCTAGTGCCTCCATTTCGCTTTTATCAAACAAGATTAGTCTTCTCCCATAAATTGATGAAATTATCCTTTATGATATGAGAAATTCAGCTGAAAGGAATGCCAGAGAAGCCTAAGCATTGTTGATCAGAGATTTAAAAGCCATCATTTCAGAAAATGGACATTTCAAATTTGCTCCTGAGATCCAAGCTATAGAGGTCAAATTTGAGAAACATGTTCAAAAATATGCTATTCCACAACCTCAGCTTGGGATTTAAGGTAATATTTTCAGCGAAATGGCTACTCTAGGTCAGTATGGGTGGATGTCTCAACTTTCCAACCAGATTCTAAGCAACTTGCAGGCAGAGGCTGTCTCTCATCCCTCAGTCTGTTTTCACTTTCCTGCTGCAGCTCCTTGTGCATAGCTGGTGACTAATATTTATAACTTCTTGGTTGGTAAACACACCCAGCTCATTTGCCCTTAAATGCAGCAAACTTTCATGCAATCCTCTTAGAAAAGTAGCAAGCTCTAAAATCTGGGAAGGCCACAGAAAAGTGAGTAGAATTCTAAGGATAGCCTTTGTCATTAATAATTCATGCAGAGAAAAAACTACAATTGAAGAAAATATGCTCCCACTGCTACGGGTAAGTTTCTGTAGCAATGCAGTAGAAATGTCGCCAGCTTGACGATGAGAAATGGGATCTCTATATGGGCTGATTGCACGGAGTCAAATGCAGTCGCTCAGTTTCAGAGATCAGGTCTGACCTGTGGAATACTTAAATCGAGGAAATAATGAACTAGAATGTAATAGATATCTGCTATATCATTATTTCACAAATAAAGAACATATCTAGTACTATCTTTTAAGCATGATGTGCGTTTCTATTCCTTGACCGAATAGTCATTGAAACCAATAGCCATTGAGGCCCAGATTGATGAAGGAACATGGCAGATTAGATTATTCTCAAAAAATATTTCCTCCCACCTGCTTCATTCAGTTTCCATGGGAGGAGTGAACTTCCCCACCCCTTGACTTTGGGTGGGGACATGTGACCTGCTTTGGCCGATAAGGTGTTAGTAGATGGGCCTACAAGCAGAGTCTTGAGGTATGCTTCCATGATTGGTGTTACACACACATGCTTCTGCCATCCACGTGAGAAGAACATGCCTTGGTGGACAATGCTCCTTCAGTCTGGGGCCTAGGCAACAACTGAGTGACACAGGGGCTCGACCCGCCCAAGGTCAAAGAGCCAGTGGGTGGAGCTCTTATGTGTGTGTGCCAGTGACACGCAGATTCACAGCGTCTCCATCTGACGGGGAAGGAGGCGAACGTGGACCTGGGAAGTGTTGGCCTTGGGGATTTGGAAAGCCAGTGGTTGGACAGAGAGAGAGGCGGCTATGGGTGCTGGGATTCTGGAATTCTACAGCTAGATTTCTGTCACACGGCTGTGCTCTGAAAAAGAGCCCACCTACCCTGATTTGAAAAATTCTATCATCAAGGAACTACATGAAAAGACCAATTACAGACCCCGAAACTCTATTCCTCTCTCTCTGCCTCTCTCTCCTTCTCTCCCCTCTCCTTTTCTTCCTCTCTTTCCTGTTCTCTCTCCCTCTCTTTCGTTTTAGGGATGAAGGCATGTGGTATGATTGACACTACAGTGAATAAAATGTCAAGAAAACTATGTTCTGACTCTGCCACCATCTCTCTGAGACTTTCGCTAAGTTACTTCCCCTCTCTGAGCTTCATTTTCTCATCAGTAAAGCAGAGTTGGTGGTAACTTGCCTCACAGAGGCACCGAAAGGATTTATGAGTTAACAGTTCTGAAGAGCTCATGACAGGACCCTGGTTCAAGCTGTCTCTGGGAAGAGGCAGATACTTCTGCCTTTCACAGCCTCCTACAGCAGAAAAAGTTGCATATTTTCCATATTTTTCCCCCTTGTCGGGTAAAAATGTGCAGAGCCAGCAGCTCCTAGCATCTTCCTGTTGAGGAAATTGGCACATAGCAACCTCCCTGGCTGAACAAAATAGGTCGCCAGGGTCCTACCTGTCTTCTGTAAGCGTCCTGTGTTCAGCTAAAGACTCCCGAGCGGGTTATTCTTGTTAGAAAGGTAAGAAATCCAGTCTTCTGACTTTACTTCCTGTTTCCCGCATCAGGCCCCCCCAGGCTGCATTTCTGGAGCCTCAGTGAGGTTTCGACCTCCCCAGTCGCCTTCATTCAGCAAAGATGCACCTTACGCAGCTCTCGCTCTCTGCTCAGCCTGTGTGGCGGACAGGAGGGTCCCCGCTTTGTCCTCCAGGAAGACATGGCCTCCCTGGGGAAAAGACCTCAAGTAGGAAACATTCCTTTACTCGACACATATTTATTGAGCATCTGCTCAATGCTCAGTACCAGGTTCTGGGATGAAAGGAAGTGGATGCTCACGGCGACGCTCTGTCGAGCGCAGAGCTGTCCGATGCAAACATACTATGAAACACATATGTAATTTGAAGTTTTCTAGTAGCTATCTTAAAAAGTAAAAACAAACAAGTGAAATTTATTTTAATGTCTTTTATTAAACCCAGTGAATCCAAAATGTTATCATTTCAGCACATAATCAAGATTTTGCATTCTTTTCTCCCCACTGGCTCTTTGAAGTCCCCTGTGTGGTTTGCACTCACAGCACATCTCAGTTTGGACTGGCCACAGCTCAAGTGCTTAGCGGCCACCCGCGGCTGGCGGCTGCTACATGGGACAGCGCGGGTCCTGAGAAGTAAGTGAGCCGTGGGAGGCAAGGCGCGCGTGTCTGCGCGGAGGGACAACCGGGAAGGAAGGAAGATCTGCTGACCCCAGGGGCTGGGGCCGGGCCTGGGGGCTGGGAGCTGGAGAGAGACGGCAGAAGCACCCGCCCACTGGTGTCCCACGATGCAAGGGGGCTGCTCGGCCAGGCTGATGAGGGATGAGGGGAAGTGCCGGAGGGCTCAGAGGTGCGGGCATGAGGCTGCTGGGAGGAACGCTGACTTGGGAACGGCTCAAATCATCCCAGCCACAGGAGGCATTCTCGAGGGAAAGAAACCTGCTCTGGGTTCCGTGAGCTCTGCACAGGGTTTGGCCTCTGAACATTGACTCATTTATTTATTCATGTGCAAATACTTATTGAACAGCCCCTGTGTGCCAGGGACTTTGAACGTAGTGGCAGGTAAGAGACGGTCTAGGTCCCGTCAGCATGGAAATCACATTGTACTGGAGGAAGCAGACAGTAAGCAGGCACTAGATAAACAAGACCGTTTCAGAGCGCGGTCAATGCACGATGGGGGAACGGCGAAATGACGGGCTCCGGGAGGGCGGGCACAGTTTAAGGCGGGTGACGAGCCCTTTTTCCTTGGGGCCCACTCTCTGTGCCTCTCTACCCTGCCGTGTATCCTGGGAGGCCGGCCTCTGTGGTGTGCAGATTAGAGAAGACGAAGGAGACACGATGGCTGCGTGCCGCGTGGTGTCCTGCGTTGGATCCTAAAACAGAAAAAGGAGACCCAAATAAGGCCTGCAGGTTAGTTAGCAGTATCGCGTCAGTGTCAATTTCTTACTTTGATCGCTGCACGACAGTTACGTAAGACGTTACTGTTGGGGACGCTGGATGAAAGAGAGGTGGAAACGTTGTTATCTTCACAACTGAGTCATTTCAAAATAAACAGTTAAAAAAAGGCATGGCCCATGATGAAAATACATGTAACAGCAAGAAATTTGCATTTAGCCATATCCACGAGAGAATATACTAAATCAAAGGGGAATTTTAATGGCATCATTTTTACACCACACAGTATGGTGTTTAAAACTCACCTGTTCTAGCAAGGTTGCTTTGATGCAGAAATCAAATCAAGTGCATCCTCAGAGCTCTCCTTTCTACAGACGTGCCCTTCAATGCAGGGGCAGAGGGCGCGTCTGTCCCCATGCACCCTTCCACTCTGTACCCCGGGGAGGGGCAGGAGGTTAGGTTTGGCCTCTCTGGGCCTCAGGGGTCCCATCTTTAGAGTGGGAGATTGGGCTGTGGGATTCCAAGGCCGTCTAGGTCTGAGATGCCCAACTCAGAGTGTAGATTTACTGGGTGATAATCAAATCACGAAGCCATTGGGGCCCGGTAGAAACAGCCAGAAAGTTTGCTCTACTTCTTGCCTTGTAGGATCATTCTGGTAGGAGTCAGGATTAACAACAACTACTAGAAAAAGTAACACTTACTGAACTGTTGCTGTGTGCTGGGCACAATTCTAAGCCCTTTCCACGCATTAACTTACTAAATCCTCACCACAACTATCGTTATCATTCCCGTTTTACAGACGAGAAAGCGGAGGCACAGAGAGGTGAAGGCAGTTGCCTGGGGCTCCGCAGCTCACGAGCGGTACAGCTAGCGGTACAGCTAGGCTCTGTTACACGGGCCAGGGCCGTCCTGCGTCTGGAAGGAGCAAGGCTGAGAATGGAACAAGAGGGTGACATCGGTGAAGGTCCCCTCTCCTGCACGGGGCGCTCAGAGGCAGGAAGACCTCAACAACTTGCTCCCGCCAGGAGCAGCTCCCTTTCCGCTGCCGCCTGGGGGTGCGGGAACATCTCTCTCGAGTGAGCTCTGCCTGTCTTCCCCCGCCCCGGCCTTTGTGGATGCGTGTGCTCGCGTGTGTGTGCTCGCGTGTGTGTGCTCATGTGTGTGTGCTCGCGTGTGCGTGCCTGCGTGTGCGTGCTCGCGTGTGCGTGCTCGCATCTGAGTGCTCGCGTGTGTGTGCTCGCGTGTGTGTGCTCGCGTGTGTGTACTCGCGTCTGAGTGCTCGTGTGTGTGCTCATGTGTGTGCTCGCATGAGTGCCCGCGTGTGTGTGCTCGCGTGTGTGTGCTCGTGTGTGTGTACTCGCGTCTGAGTGCTCATGTGTGAGTGCTTGCGTGTGTGCCCGCATCTGAGTGCTCGCGTGTGAGTGCCCGCGTGTGAGTGCCCGCGTGTGTGTGCCCGCGTGTGTGTGCTCGCGTGTAAGTGCTCGCGTGTGTGTGCCCGCATCTGAGTGCCCGCGTGTGTGTGCTCGCGTGTGTGTGCAGTTCACTTCTTTTCCTTCCTCTATTGGTTTGACAAAAATTACGTGGTAAATATTCATGGCAGAAATAATT
>NW_012150374.1:258650-259870 GCF_000956105.1 Propithecus coquereli | reverse complement strand
ATCACTGTAGAATTCTTCATTAAGAAATGGGATATTTTATAACAAGAGGAGGAATCTTAAAACAAATTTGGGACACTTTTAAGAAAGAATGAGCTAGGTGCAGTGGCTCACACCTGTAATCCCAGCACTCTGGGAGGTTGAGGTGAGAGGATCATTTGAGGCCAGAAGTTTGAGACCGGCCTGGGCAACAAACATAATAAGACCTCGCCTCTACAAAAAATAAAAACATTAGCTGGGAGTGGTGGTGCATGCTGGTAGTCCCGGCTACTCGGGAAGATGAGACAGGAGTATCATGTGAGCCCAGGAGTTCAAGGCTGCAGTGAGCTCTGCACTCCAGCCTAGGGCCTAGGTGACAGAGTGAGACTCTATCTCTAAAACAACAACAACAACAACAACAACAAAGAATGAATGGACCCATTTATTCACTTATTAAATATGAACCTTGGCCTGATGGCACCTTGGAGTGAATTTCATTTGCTTCAAAGTAATACGGACGGTGTCAGGACACACTCTCCAATCTCTGATTGGTAACAAAACATAGAACTTATCCCAAGGGTAACGTAAGTGGTGTTTGTGCGCATATGTGGAACGGGTTCCTACTGCATGCCAGACACCACGGGCCGTGGCCTGGTCTGCAGTACACCACTAGGCCCCGGACCCTTGGGATGCCCCTCTCATCTATGCTTCCCCGTGCATGTGTGCGTCACACGTGTTCACTCACCATTCGCGCACGCATGCTGGTTCACCCACACGTCGTGTGTGTAGACCATGCTCCAGGCATTGTATTAGGCACCAGGTCTCCGTTGCAGGATCTAGGAGTCCCGTGTAGGCAGTCTGAGAATCCGAGCTGTGCTCTGTTCTGGTTATGTGAGTGCGAGTTTGGTTAGACAGGTGCAGGGACATGCCCGGGTGATCAGAGGAGGGCTTTGGTGGCCGCATAGGAAGTAAGGAAAACACTCCGTCCTGGCCTTCACTGCCTTTCCCCTGGACTATCGTGAACCCCAGTTCTTCCCTCTGTAATCGACCCTCAGTGCTCTGACATGACTTTTCTGAAACACACCTCCGAGCATTCTTCATCCACACGCTTGCAAGGTGCCACACGGCCTCCAGGACAACACAGGCAGGTAGTGTGTCCCTTCAGGTTCCCTGCTCTCTGAGCACACAGCGTGCTATGGTTTCAATGTGTCCCCTCCCGAACTTGGGTGTTGAAGCTTAACGGC